>NC_060279.1:3618669-3917215 GCF_021613505.1 Equus quagga | reverse complement strand
GGCGGCGGCGGCGGCTCGCAGCCCCCTTTGCCCCTTGTCTTCCCCCGCCGCCTGGCCGCTCCGAGCCTCTTTCCCCCTCCGCTTGGCGCCCGGCGGGGGCTCCGTGCTCCCCGGCCCCCCATCTCCCCGCCGTTAATTATAATAATCCTGAGTACTAATAAATTATGCTAAGTCGCGGGGGGGGGGCAGCGGGAGCCGGGGTTGAGTATGAATATGAATATGTAAAATGCTGTAATGATTACCTGCTGCTGCTGCCGCCGCGGCTGAACTCTCATCTTGACTCGCTGCTCCTCCGTCCGCCATTTTGAATATTTTAACCAAAATCGCCCGGTCGATAAACCCTCCCTCGCTCCGGCTCCCCTCCCCCCTCCCGCCCTCCATCCCTCCTCCCTCCTCTCCGCCCCCTCCCGCTTCTTCCTCTCCCCGGGCGCGCGCCAGGGGGCGCGCGAGGCCGTCCCCTCGGAGCAGCCCCACCCCTTCGGGCGCTCTGCGCACGCGCCTCCTGGCGGCTGGGGCCCTTCCGTAGCTAAAGCGCCCTCCACCTGCCGGTCAGCCCCTCGCTTCATTTTCTCGTCTCGGCTCTGCACATGCGCGACTTTCTCCACGCGCCTGCAATTCGGTCGGCGCATGCGCTCGCTCCCCCTCGCGCCCTCCTGAAGCGTAACCTGCCTATGAAGTGCCTGTGCTGGGGTTTACGATCCTCCCTTTTCCTCCTGTCTCGCTCCCTTCCCGTCTTTGCTCCTGCTTGCCCCAGTGGCCAGTGGCATTCTAAAAGAAGGGCAGGGGACACAGGGGCTTAAAAGCGTGGGGACGCGGCCCCTCCGCTGCGCACTTTCCGAGGCTTTCGGCGCCCTTGAAACGCCAACAAAGCAGGGGCCGCTCCCCTGTAGGTAATTTCCGGCCCTGCGGGCAGGTGGGGGCGGAAACGCCGGCCGCGGGGAGCCGGGGCGGAGGCACCTGCTGCGCGCCGCGCGTCCCGCTCTAAATTTGAATCCGAAGTAGTCCCCGCCCCTGACTCTGCGAGCGCCCGAGCCCCGGCCCGGCCACCGCGAGGGGGAGTGTCCTGCGGTGGCTTTAATTAGCCCCAATCTCTTCTGCTCTACTCGTTTCTGACCCCGGCCGGCCGCCTTCCTCCGGGGCTGGGCGTCTTAGTAAGCCGCTGATTTCCGCCCCTACCCTTCCTTCGGCGCTCCCGGATCGAAGCGAATAGCCGACCCCCTCGTCTGTGGATAGGCGTTCTCCGCTGCCCTTCGCATAGGGACACCTCTCAAAGTCTAGCGGTAAACTGAAAACTGATGACCTAATAAATAAAAAGGTCGAAATCAGCGGTAGCTTCATCGTGAATTTGACTTTTCTGTGTTTCTCAGAGAAAATAGGACGGTAGGCGTCTTCCGTTGTAAATATCTTTCTTGGTGACTAGTCATAATGTTCTGAGATTTCTTTATCTTTAATGGTAAATTTCCCTGGACCCAAGTCTCATTACTTTTTGAACTCTTAATAAAGCCCTAAGACTTTTCTCGTTTTTTGAGTAAAAAGTATGTTTCATGGTAAGTTAAAAGAAGATCAGTCCTATTCAGTCTTGTCTTGGAGAAATGACTATAAAGTTTAAAATGTTTAGAATTGCAGGTTCTACATTGAAAGAAACTGATCTCCGTGAGGTAGTCAGCAGTTATTTTAACGGCTAGAGTTTTAATCATGGGTCTTAGCCTGCTCATTGAATTCCTTACACTGTGCAAGTACAGTTAAAGCTATTGTCAGTGACAGCCAATGAATTTGGGGTGGGATTGGTTTATTCATGGTAATTAAGCCTTAGGGTGTGTGCATGACTGTTAAAGTCAAATAATTGGGCTACCTTATAATCTGATTATTTCAGGCCACACCAACCAACACAGTTAAGGAAATGCAAAATTTATTCATGCTACAATCTGGAAATAAAGCCTAAAATAATTCCCCAGTGTTCTTATAGGGAAAGTGTCAGAACTGTCCACCTATTGGAAATTAAGTACATGCCCCTGCTCTGAGGACGATGAATTTGAAATCATCTCCACTAAAAAAAAGAACTCAAATAGCCTTATTTAAATTCCTATCTTCTATTTAATCTTTGTTTTGATCTTTGACTCAAAAAGTAATTAATATGACTTTCAGAAAGTAATTGAAGCCAGTGTATGTGTTATTCATTCTTTATTTCATTTCCATAAAAGGAAATTTTCATGGAATGAATTTTTAAGGAAGAATAGCTCTGTGAGAAAAAAGCAGTAGTTTAGAATAGTCTATCAATGATTCATTTTCTTCTTAATGAAAACAGTTATGTTTCCAAATGTACAATGCCTGGGCATAGTAGGTACTCGTCAATATTTGTTGAATAAAAAATAATGAAAATACAGTTATATATGTTAGGATTATTTTAAAAATTGATAAAGTCATTTATTCAGTAAATATTTATGAACATCTGCATTCTGCTATAAACTTTACTAGGTGCCAAGGATATGAAAATGTGTAAGACACTGGTTTGACCTCAGCAAACTCACCTGTATCAACTCTTTTTCTTTAATCCTCACAACTCTTAGAAATAGAAATTCTGTTTATCTCAATTTTCCAGGATGGGGAAATTGAGACAGAGATGTTGCATAACTGGCTTGTATGCATCAGAGTTCTCCAGAGAAACAAAACCAATAGGAGATACAGATATATATATGACTTCCATTATATATATAACAGAGATTTGTAATAAGGCTCACACAGTTACGGGGCTGAGAGTTCCCAAGACCTGCAGTCTGAAGGCCTGAGAGCCAGGAGAGGCAATGGTATAGGTTCCAGTCCGAGTCCAAAGGCCCAGTCCAACTTTATGTTCCTCCCCCATTATCCCATACCCTTAACATCCGTTCCCACACGTGTTCCCCGTATTTCTGCCTATATAAATTAGAAAACTCAAGTAGCTCTTTTGCAGCTACCTCCTCATGAGTCAGATAGTAGCCTGTTCGTGATGGGCAGCTCAGGTCCTATGGTAACTTGGTGGCCCAGGCTAAGCCTTCATCCTCTACTAAAGTCCAGTAGCAGGCCAAGAGCTGTTTTTCAAAAGGAGAGTAGTTATCCAGAGAGGATGTCAGGGCTTGTTCTAAAATCCTGAGAGTCTGAGCTGTGATCCCCCTGTGGGGACCTGCCAAAGGCTCCTACCAGCATCCCTATCTGCCGCGGACGCTTCAAGCACCATTGGATCTGCTAGATCAGATGGCCCAAGTGCAGGGCGGCTTGCACAGCACTCTGGACCTGTTGCAGAGCCTTCTCTTGTTCCGGGCCTCATTCAAAACTAACACCTTTTTGGGTCAGTTGGTAAATGGGTTGAGTAACACATCCGAAAGAGGAATATGTTGACTTCAAATTCCAGAGGCACGCTAGGCATTGTGCCTCTTTTTCGGCTGTAGGAGAGGCCAGATGCAACAACTTATCCTTCACCTTGTAAGGGATATCTTGACATGCCCCTCACCACTGGACACCTAGAAATTTCACTGAGGTACAGAGTCCCTGAATTCTTGTCAGATTTATTTCTCAACCTCTGACATGCAAATGTCTTCCAGTAAGTCTAAAGTAATTGCTGCTTCTTACTCACTAGGTCCAGCCAGCATGATGTCATCAATGTAATGGACTAGTGTGATAGCTTGTGGAAGGGAAAGGAGATCAAGATCCCTACAGACTAAATTATGACACAGGGCTGCAGTTGATAGACCCCTGAGGTAGGACAGTGAAAGTGTACTGCTGGCCTTGCCAGCTGAAAGCAAACTGCTTCTGATGGGTCTTACTGACAGGGGTGGAAAAAAAGGCATTTGCCATATCCGTAGCTGCATACCAGTTTCTGGGGATATATTAAATTGCTCAAGCAGTGAAACCACATCTGGTATAGCAGCTGCAAGTGGAGTCACCACCTGGTTAAGTTTACGATAATCCACTGTCATTCTCCAAGATCCATCTGTCTTCTCTACAGAGTTAAACCGGGGTGTGGTGGGAATGACCTCCCCAGTATCCTTCCAGTCCTTGATGATGGCACTAATCTCTGCAATCCCTCCAGGAATGCAGTGTTGCTTTTGGTTTACTATTTTCCTAGATAGAGGCAGGTTTAGTAGCTTCCACTTGGCCTTTCCCACCATAATAGCCGTCACTGCACAGATCAGGGAATCAATGTGGGGATTCTGCCAGCTGCTTCAATTTTCCAGGATGGGGGAAATTGAGGCATAGAGGTGTTAGTAACTTGCCCAATGTCATACTACTATTAAATGTAGAGCTGAGATTCAAACACAAGTTAGAGGCTGTTCTAACCATTACATTTTGCTGCTTGCTTTGGCTCAGGCAAAATCCTGGAGGTGCATATAGTTGAGTGTCGGAAGAGAACATATTAGCAAATAATGTGTTTGTATGTAATCTCATCATAATAAAAAATATATTCGTGGTTGAAAACTTACGTTCACACAAAAACACATACTCAGATAGCAGCTCTATTATAATTGGCAAAAACTGGAAACAATCCAGATGTCCTTCAACAGGTGAATGGATAAACAAACTGAGGTACAGTCACACCATGGAATACCATTCAGCAATAGAAAGGAATGAGCTATTGACATAAGCAAAAACTTCAATGAATCTCAAAGGCATTATGCCAGTGAAAGAACGCAGTCTCAAAGGGAATCATACTATATGATTCCGTTTATATGACATTCTTGAAATAACAAAACTGCAGTGATGGAAAACAGATCAGTGGTTGCCAGGAGGTAATGGTAGGAGAAGGTTCAGCCATAAGTGATAGCCATATGGGAGGTTTTGGGGGGTAATGGAGTTGTTCTGTACCTGATTGTGCTGTTGGTAACAAAAATCTACACATAGGATTTTATATATATATATATATGTATGTATGTATGTGTAACACACCTACCACACACATACACAGACACACACACACACAAGGTATAGAAGTAGTACAGGGGCATGATGAGTAATTCTGTCTAGATGTTACTGTTAGTGGATGTTCTTTAGTTAGCAATGGTAATGTGTTGATGTGAATGTATCCATCTGTCTTGCTAAAGTGCAGCACAGAAGGCTTTGCAGCCAGGTGTGGCCATGGGACTAAATTTTGGCTACTGAGTTGTAAGGTTTGTTGGGTGGAATTTCTGGGAGCGCTCTTAAAAGAAGCAAGTTCCTTTGTCCTTCCCGTTTTCCCTTCCTGCTGTCTGGAATGCAAATGTGAAGACAGACTCCTGCAGCTTTCTCAAACCGTGGAGTGCCATTGGTCTCAAGAGACCAGACCGTGTTAGGGGCAACAAGCGAATCAGATCTTCTCCGGGGGCTGAAGGGAAACCTGGGCCTGGGCCTGTGCCTGGCACACCTTCCTTGAACTGAGGTTAACTACATGGTTTTGGTAAAGACTGAGGCATCCAGACTCTGGGAAATGTATTTTAATATAGTAAAATGGGTGGGTGACTAAATTAAAAATTATCATTTTTTGCAAATACCTCCAATATTACACTTGTTCATAAAGATTATCATTCTAACCTAACAAATCAATTTGTTTAGTGACCTAGGGGTGCATTCATAACTAAATGAATCTTATAGCAGAGGCTTTCAAGTCACGTTTCCTGAAGCCCTTAGGGCTGACTTGAGGTGGGATGGAAACCAGCCCTTCTACCTCCTCGTCAGCTGAAATGACTCTGTTTTACCTATATTGGAGTTCAAGATAAGATTTCATTCAAAAACATAGTATTACTACTTAAAAAAATTATATATATATATATATATATATATATATGAAATTTGCTGTCTTGGAAGATTCAACCAAAGTGTTTCACTGCTTAAAGGTACATATACTATAGATATTTCATTGAAGTAAAGCAAGCTTGTTAATGGTAACTTAAGTTTTCAAGATAAAATGATCATGACCATTGTATAGGAAGCATTGGGACCTTGATCTACTTTTCTTCCATGTCTGATAATATACCCAGAAGTTTTCCAAGGAAGATTTTGATCCTGCCTTAGATATTTCCATGGTCCTCCTCCTTGAGCAGGTGGAGAGGCCTTACATTAAATTAATGAATATATCGTGATCACATATCTTAACATTCATAAAAGGGTGTCAAATCTACTGACTGTAGCTGACTGCTGCCATTTACGTTTCTACCCTTAATGTACAATGCAGAGTATTTCTACTTCTCAGAGAATGTACACTGAAATATTTACAAGTCAATACTTAACAAAAAGCTCAATATTGTTGATGGAGAACTATCTAATGGATACATAGTCCATTCTCCCCTCTGGTTCAGGGTCAGCAAATTTATGATACTACTCTACTACCATCCCTTCCAAGCCCTGGCCAACTTCTTTAATCCATAGCCCTTTCTTATGCTGCACCTAAACTCTTGCTCAAACGTGATTCTTCCCAACCATTTGTTCAGGCACTCAGTGGCATCTCATCAGTGTTGGCAGGCAGGATGAAATCCACTTGTAATTCCAACTCTAGATACTCTTAAAAGCCAAACTGTCAGAAAGCTGTGCATTTGAAATACATCATTTTGTCCCCTTGGAAGATTCTCTCTTATAATTATGTTTTGGGCTTACGTCATCAGCTTACATTAGAATCGTAAGAACCCAAGAACTCTGAGAATTGTATCGTATTTATTGTACAGGGATTTTTGGAGTATCTGTCTTCTTTCTGAGGATTCTGTCTTAATATCTGAAGGACAGAGGTTAAGTAACTTGCCCAAGTGCATACAGTAAGGGACAGAGCTAGGAGCTGAATCACAGGTTGCTGATCCCATATCCTCTCTAGGCCCTCAGATTTGCTCCCTGCCTTGGCTGCCATCTGCCTCCTCAACCTGCCTTCCTCCTGCATCTACACATTCAGCCCTTTGCTTTGTTTCCATAAGTTTTGCTACCTTTTTTTTTTTTTTTTGCTGTATTCATTGATTCCATTTCTACCCTTCCTGTATTTTCCTGCCTCTTCCTATCCTTCCTCATAAGCTTTTTCTAGATAAACTCTTCCTGCATTTACTCATCAACCCGTTATAATCTGACATCTGCTCCAATCATTTTCCTGAAATTACTTTATTGGAAGTCACTGATGACCTCCTAACTGCCAAATCTGATAACGTCTTCACTCCTCATCTCGCCCCATCTCCTGGCAATTTGACAGTGGTGATTGTTTCTTCCTTCTTAAAGTCATCTCTCTAACTCTGACTTTAGTGACAAATTGTTTCCAATATCTCCTCTTATCTCTGACCATGTCTTGGTTTTCCTCACTGGATCCTCCTCTTTGTCCCATCTAATGTTGGTATTCTCCAAGGATCTGCCATTGTCCGTCTCCTCATTGCTTCAAGCCTGTTGATGTCATTCTCCATGCCCACAGTTTCAACTGTTATCTCTCTAAAGATAACCCCCACATCTACACTTTCAGCCCTGATCTCCCCCCCAAAGTCAGGCTATGCTTGTTACGTTTGTCTCTTTCACTAGAATATACACTATTCAAGGGCTGGGCTATATTGTCCTCATTTTTTGTTATCCTTTTATGCTTAATGTTATATCACAGGACCTGGACATAGTCTATGCTTAGCAATTTTTTAAAAAACAAATATTTTGCATACTTCCCCCTATATTTTAGTGGCCATCCAATGTCATATAAGAAGGCTTTATTCTTTCACAAGCATCCATCAAGTACTTACCATACACATGGCGTTGCTCTAGGAAAAGCATTTCCCTTTGGTTTTTGGACCATCTTGGGATCAGTACACATTTAATTCAACCTTTTTATCTTCCAAGTCTATATCTATAATTGTATTTTATCTACTCTGAGATGCACATTTCTTCACATTTTAATATCTTGGAAATCAAGATACATCTTACAAGGGATGTGATAAGAGAGCGTTGTGTCATAGTTTACTTAGCAGCATTTTTTAATGCTACATAACATAATTATACATCTTACAATCAATGGCATTTTAAATTCTATGAAATATAGTAATTAAGGTTTAGAAACTTCATTGTAATATATTTTATCATCTAAGAAATATTTCATTATTCTCAGTGTACTAGACTTTCTAAGGCAGGAAAAGAAATATTTTAAGAGGTTTTCAATAATAAAGATTAAAGCAAAAGGAAAGGGACTTCCGTGGGTACAGTAGGTTCACACTTCCAAGCATTTCCTCTGCCCTAAATATACAGCCATGATAGATAAAATACAAAAAGAAAGAGAAAACCAAAAAGAAATGGCTCAAACGCAGTTATGTCCATGACTCAGGAAAAGCGCAAAACTACAAACCATGAGTGGGTCTGCTGCTGGGACCTGTTGGGCTGCAGGCCTGGAATCAGGCAGTGGTGCCTGGAATTTTAGTGCCACAAAGAGGAGAACCAGAAGCAGACTCATGACTGGGAGCATCCCTGCCCTGTCGCAACACATGCTCACACACACACACACACACACACCCCTTTTGTAATTGGTGGGGTTTTGTTAGAATTTTATCTTACATAGATCAAAAATCAAAACTACTGCATTTTATGATCTAGAGAATTCTCATGCTTAGGCTATTCCCCACTTCCCCTCCTCTCTAGGAAATCGTTTTTATTAATTTGTTGCTTATCCTTCCCACATCTCTTCTTGAAAATATGTAAATTCTTATTTCTCTCCCTTTCTTACACAAAAGATAGCATACCGTATATACCGTTCTGTTCCTTGCTTTTTTCACTTAACTGTATATTCAGAAGATGGTGCCATATCAGGACATGGAGATTTTACTCATCGTTTTTAAACAGCGAGAGAGAGAGAAGAGAGAGAGGGACTTCAAAACAAATGTGTATATATATATGTAGCATATAAATATGCATCTATTTCAGAAACAAAACATGTGCATATGTAATATGTATTACATATACTTTTAAAACTTCATATTAAATTTATGTTAATCTATTTTAAAGTTAGATGTAATAATTTTTTAATTGGGTCTGTACCGTAAGCCTAGACCAAGATCAATTCCCAACGGCTCAAAGATTTAAATGTAGAAAATACAAGTTCTAGAAGAAAACATGAATGGATTCCCTTATATATAAGAAAGCTATTTAGAAATATTATTATCAGAAACACTGGAATTTAAGGCAACAGGAATAAAAATACATGATAACCAAAGGCTAATCCTTCAAGAAGCTATAACAGTTATGAATTAGTATGCAACTAGCAACCTACCTGGAAATGTGTAAAATAAAAACTGACTAAATTACAGAGATTGGCGAGATCACAAGCATAGATTTTAATACAAAAGGAGTTTCTACCTACTATTACTTAACCAGAAATGTAAACTAACCGCGATGCCCATTCTTCTCTTGTTACAATCAACTGAGTCAGACCTCTCAGACTGAGCCCAAAATGTATGTCCCCTTAATGTCCAGCGGTGTCAGGACATATCTAGCAGAGTGCGCTAGATCAGCAGATGTCTGTTTGCTTAAAGGGCTAGGGAAACTTTGGGAGAAAAACTAGCCTAAATGATCCTGGTACTGACAGCTTCACCACACGTCCACATCCATCTTGGTCTTTGAGGGGGATAGGCAGCTAGGGTTTGAGCATGGTGTCCATGACTCAGGTTAAACTCCCGGCTCAGATCCCTGTGAGCACTCACTAATGGCTTCCTGTGGAGAGGCAGCTCTGGAAGCTCTTTGAATATCAGAGGTGATATTAAAAATATTTAACAACTGGGATGGTACAAGCATTGCCCAAACAGAACAATCAACCCATCAGGGTAGATGCCAGCTGTGCCCTATGCTCTACCAGGGCACACCTGATGAATTTCAGCCCTGTCTGTAAGGACCACTTCACAAAACTTTCTATAGGACATCAAGGCACAGGGAGCTTTGATACTCCTCTGATAGAGTTTAATGCACAAAGCAGAGAGAGAGAACTCTGCCCAACTCTGGCAGATCAAGGACTGCAGTGCTTAGGGAGAGGGACCAGCAGCACCAACCAAACGCAACAGCAGCGCGTGGAAAGGGAAGCTTACGTAGATGAAAGGGGATAAAATGGGGGATGCCATGGGTAACTGATTAAATGTATTTGAGGAGGGAATAGAGTATGACAGTTAGGTGTGAGTTCTGGCATTAGCTAGATTTGAGATCCATCCCATTCTGCCTCTCACTGTTTAACACCAGGCAAGGGACTTGAAAGCCTCGTGCTTTGGACTCTCCTCTGTGAAATGGGGATGGCAGTGCTTTCTCCGTGCTCTCTGTTATTGCAGGTGGTGACAGGATCATGGGATATACCCACAAGTTCCCACCAGAAATACCCACAGGGCTAGTCCTGCGTGAGTTGGCAGGGCAAGAGCCAGTGACACAAGAGCCACACGAGTCAGGCTCTTGAGCACAAGCAGAAACAGGGAGAAAGCAAAGTGGGACTTATTGAGCTATTGCTCATTTATTTCACTTCAGTTCCATACATATCATTTCCATAGGTAAAAACTACTATAATTCCTGCCGCAGGAAAATTTTAGGATATTGAGCATTCACCATTGTGGGCTAAGTACATACTATGAAGTGCCGTAGATCAGGGATCTCGAAGCAGATACATCTGACTCCTAACTCAGACACAAATTCAGAGCCAGCGGGAGGAAGAAGGAGGAGTCCTGGATAACCATTAGCTTTCTGGTTGTGTGGCTAGGAGTCCCTTAAAGATAAGACATTCAAGAGGGGTGACAGGGTTGGAGGTGATGCCCAGCACACTGAGTATAGGACGACAGTTTCCAAATAGAGGGGAGGGAGGGTGGAGGAAGGTGCTGAATGTACATTATCTCATTTAAATACTATGCCATCCTTGGGAAGGAAGGATCGTTCTCACTATATGATGGTCAGAGGGACTGAGGTTCAGAGAAATTTAGTAACTTGCCCAAAGTCACACAGGCACTGAGATTTGAACCCAGGACCATCCTTCACCAGCTTTTCTCACTAAGCCAGGCTGCCTCAATTCAGGAGAGAGAAAACTTAGTATTCCTCATTGCCAGATAGTTCTGATTGCTATTTCTTTCTCATCTATTTCATATTATGATAATGTTTTCCTGGAATTGGATGATATAATACTAGAAATTGAAGATGTTTATTCGCTACAAAGATTACATATGCAGGCTTCCTGTCATAATCAAGGGACGTTGCTCACATCATTTATGATTTCCCATCTTCTCTGTATATGATAATGCTTATTTTAGGAAATCTGTTTTTACTAAGCCTGCTGATCTTCAAGAGGAAAACAGGCAGAGGCAGGACGGTGATAGACCCTCTTGATATTTATCTTAAGGAGTCTATCTTAAATTAGTTTGCTGGGAAGCACTGCATGTGATGAATGCTATAGAGTTTAAATGATACTGTGGATGCTCTCATAATAAAGCAAATGACTCTAATAAAACTATTTTGTTTCATTTCTTCATACAAAATTCATGTCTGAATTTCATCTAGGTCCTAAAATTTTAAATTTCCATAAGTTTTATGCACTATTAAATTTTATACACCACTGCATTATGCTTTTGAAACTGATTGTACAATCTAATTAATTCAGAATATTAACTACAATTTCCATAAAATGAATAGGATGATGTTGATCGGGGTGAGACGGAGGGCTGTGATCATCTCTTCCCCTTGCCCCAGGACCTCAATTATATGTACACTAAAAACCGCTTCTTTCGACGTCCCTCATCCAGTAACTTCAATTTGGAGGAACACAGCCAAAAACGAAAGTTAATTTAAAATGTCTCCAGATAGACAAAATAACTATCTTAAAGACTTGTACTTCATTCCTAGGCAAAACTTTCTGACCCTCTGTCAAAAGTTAGAACTCCCTTTTTTTTTTTTCGCTTTTTTTTAGGCGGAATATTCATGAGTCATGTGACTTCTAAATCCAAAACAGACTACATATCAAATTAAAAGGATAATGGGGGTAAAGTAGATTCCTAGAATCTGTCTCCCTGAGAGAAGCAAGAAGCGTCTATTGACAGCCTAGTACGGTGAAAGAGAGGAAACCTACCAAAAGTGGATACAAAAATTCAGAAAGCATGGCAGTCTAGCCAGAATATTTCCGGAGAGTTCAGCCGTACCTATGTCAGGAGATCCTGAGGGCCTCATCATACTATGGTACAAAAGGTGGTCAGTGCTCATGATGACTTGGGGACACCAAAGAATGGTTGCATTCATGTTCTTTCTCTGTTTAAGAAAGAAGCAAAATGCACAGTGTATTTTGGCAGGCTTTCCATCAGAGAGATTAAAATGTTATAAATTTAAAGGACTGTTTCAATCATTTGGAGAATCGACTTACTTGGAATATCACATTTCCTAACAATGTGAAATACGTAAGGATCTTCTTATTTATTATAATTGAATCCTCTTTTTTCTGTTAAAAAAAAAATAAGCCATGTAAACCATGATGGCATCATACACTTCAGATATCTCAAGAACCTACTGGCCTATGGGTACAAAGGAGGTCAAATTCTCATCCGTAATTCCAGAGTTCCTATTCACAGCACCAAGCCCCATCACTGCAGGGCAGCAACACACCCCATTCGAAGTTGTCCTGTCATGTTCTTCTCTGTACGGAACCACCCTGCCAGCCAGAAGAACGTGGCCTCCTAGGGCTGTCACAGTCACAAGCCCCTGAGCGCACCAGCTTCTGGACCCCTGTGATCTCGCCATGCTGGGTGTTCAGCTGACATAGAGAGAGGGCATCTCACTCCACACTCTGTTGAAATCTGTCACCTGGCCCAGAAGCATCTCTGCTTGTGTCCCAAGTCCCACCTAGTACCTTAAGGTCTGGCTGGGGAATAGCCACCGTTCTTAACTCCCTTTCCTTTCTCTTTTGAGGTATCTACCCCAAACCTTCTCAAATGCCTCTCCCTAACATGCATAGTCACGAATACAAACAGATTCCTGGAGCTGCCAGCTCGTGAGTTCAACAGACACACTTGCCTGGAAGCTGGACCTGGAATTTGGCTAGAGTATCATACCCCATAGTGTGTGTTTGAAATTCTTAAAAAAAAAAAAGTTATAATGTTTTTGTTTTTGTTTTTTAATCATGGAAGCTTTCCCTGAAGCCAAATCTTTCTCAGAAACTCAGCTCCCTTCTTCCCTTTCGCCCTTTCCTGGGAACTGCCACGTTTCTTTAACCCACACAGCAGCATGCCAGGCTGAGGGCAGTCATTTGGTAAAATCTGACCATGACCCCTCTCCCATTATTATCTCTTTCACCAATTGGATTCTCAATTCATTCTTCACTATTTCACTATTCATCACTTCACTAAATACGTTTTAATCACTATTAAAAAATAGCATTTCGCCCTTCTCTAAAAGAGCATGCTCTTGGGCTCCCGCCTTGCCCACTGTCTCTGGCAGTCCCCATTCTGTCTCCACCAGACCGGACTCCGTGCTAGGTCAGGAGTGTGTGCCACGCAGGAACAGAGCTTGCTTGGACGTCATTCTGCGAGGGGAACTGCACGCTCAGTGTGGTCACTGCAGGCACAAGAATCCTGACCCCGTAGAGTTGGAGAACCCATCGTGTGCAGGGATCTCTCTCTAAAAACCCCTACGTTGAGTTTTGTTTCAGGACTTGAGGAAGACAGCCAAATGGATTAAGTGAGAATAATCAAACTCTCATTGTGGCAGAAACTCTGTATAATTTTCTAAACAATTATGCATACTTGTATAAACTGATCAAAAATAATGTTCTATGATTACTATAAAATGATTCTATTGTTAACTCTTTGGGAACTCCTCCTTAATGTGAATAAAGGAGAATCTTGATCCTATCTATTCTGGTCCATCTGGATCCTCCTTATAGTCTGACAGATCAGTGTTTGGGCTCCTAGAGAGCATATAATAGCTTCTCATTGTAGTTTTAATTTGCATCTCCCTCCTGACAAGGTTGAGTAACTTTTAATATGTTTGTTGGTTATTTTTTGAAATGCCTTTTCAGGACTGTCACTCATTTTACTATTGCATTGTCTTATTGATTCGTAGGAGTGCATTATCTGTGAAACTTTTGTTGGCTAGATGTATTGTAAATATCTCCTCCCATCCTGTGGTTTGCCTTTTCACTCTCTCAATAACGTCTTTTGATGGACAGAAGTTCTTAGTTTTAGTGTAGTCCACTTTGTAATCTTTTCCTTTATGGGTAAGTTAGGGTGACCAATAATCCCAGTTTCCTAAAGGATTTCCTAGGACATGGGCTGTCAATGCTAAAACAAGGAGAGTCCCAGGGACTCCAGACAGGTTGGTCACCTTAGGCTGGTTGGCTCTTGTTATTTTGGGGGAGGGGTCCTGTCATGTCACAAATATATTTTCCAGTGTTATCTTCCAGAAGCTTTATTTTTTTATCTTTCACGTTTACATCAAACATCTATCTGGAATTGACTTTTTGTGTGTGACATGAGGTAGGGGTCAACATTCCCTTTTTTCCCCGGATGGATGGGTACCAACTGACCCAGCACTATTTATGGAAAACTCCAACCTTTCTCCATCGCTTTGCAGTGACACCTTTGTCATAAGTTACGTGTCATAAATCAGTTGTGCAGCCTTGTGTCTGGACTCTTTATTGCGTTCCATTCATCTATTTGTCGCTGTCTGTGCCATATTACAGTATTCTATTTATTTAGCTTTATAATAGGTCATGATATCCAATAGCATAAAAGTCCTCTGACTTTCTTCTTTTTCCTTTAACTGCCTTGGCTGTTCTTGACCCTTTGCATTTCCAAATAAATTTTAGAACCAGATTGCTAATTTCCTGAAAAAAAAAAAAAGTGTGTTGCTGGGGCCGGCCGCGTGGCCAAGTGGCTAAGTTCGAGTGCTCTGCTTGGGCAGCCCAGGCTTTCACCGGTTCGGATCCTAGGCACGGACATGGCACTGCTCGTCATGCCACGCTGAGGCAGCGTCCCACATGCCACAACTAGAAGGACCCACAACTAAAAATATACAACTATGTACCAGGGGGCTTTGGGGAGAAAATGGAAAAATAAAATCTTAAAAAAAAAAAAAGTATTGGAATTTTGATTGAGGTTGCATTGAATCTCAAGGTTACTTTTGGGAGATTTGACATCTTTACAAAACTCAATATTCTGGTTCATGAATGGATTATACACCTATATATATTTAGGTCTTTTATTTCTTTCATCTACGTTTAATAACTTCCCCGAATAAGTTTTTTTGTCTTTTTTTGCAGGGAAAGTTTTGCCCTGACTAACGCCTGTTGCCAATCTACCTCTTTTTTTCCGCCCCAAAGCCCCAGTGCATGTTTGTCCATCCTAGGTGTAAGTCGTTCTGGTTCTTCTATGTGAGCCCCTGCCACACTATGGCTACTGACACATGAGTGGTGTGGTTCTGCGACGACGAAATGAACCTGTGCCGCCAAAGTGGTGAGCATCAACTTTAACCACTAGGCCATCAGGGCTGGCTCCTGAGTAAGTTTCTAAATAAACCTAAATTCCAAACCTAATGAATTAGAATCTCTAGGAGGGAGTGGTGGTTATGACTGGGAATAGTTTGGTGCATATTCTCCAGACTCGATTCAATGCTTAAACAAATATAAAAGGGTGCATCTGTCAGCAGAGGGGATCTGGTCCTTTGAGATTTCAGTATAATTGCCTTAAGACTCCTAACTCATATTTTGTGCTAACTCCAATGCCTGTCCTTCTACTTCCCTCAATATAATATTGCAAATTCCTGGAAGCTTATGGTCACCTGGTGACTTCTGGCACTGAACCCTGCTCTCCCTGACCTCTGGATCTCACTTTTACCCCACTGCCAGGATCTCTTCTCTTCTTCACAACAACCTAAACAATCTGTGGGCCCCGCGGTAGAAGTTAACCCTTTTTCCTGTTTCCTCTCTTTATCCTGTGTTTCAAGTAACTTCACTCTACACCCCTAGACTCCACTCTGGCCCACCTTTATGTATCCAAAGACACATGTTGGTGCTCTGATAAAACAAAAACCATCCATTCTGAGTCGTACATTTTAGCAAGAGAGTGGTGATGATTTAAAATTTCTGTCTCCTTTTCTCCTTTCTCACCACTCCTGCTTCCACAAGTTTCTATAAGTAGAAGGGACTAATTGGAGATAGTTGCTTCCCCATACATAAAAATTATTTTAGAAGTATTCCAACTTTCAGAAGTGGAGGGCTTCTTATATACATATATACACAACACGCACATCTATATAAATGTGTATATAGTGTGTATATGCATGTATATGTGTGTATGTGTGTATGTGTATACACACACATTTACATTTATTTTTAAACTAGTCTCCATGCTAAATTCAGTTACGGTCATTTTTAAAGCAGTTCTTCTGTGATTTTCAGGTATGCGGTCATGTTATTTGCCCATAACAATAATTTAGAAAAGACAACAATTAAAGGAGAAAACTTTAGACTTTTAGAAAAGTGGTGAGCACTTTGTGGCTTGTGGGTGGATGCTTCTGACCTTGCATTTTGATCTAATTTCATAAAAAGACAGCAAGAGTTCTCCGCTTCGCCGCTTCCTTACTGGGTCTAGATATTCATATTTATTGACTACACAGCAGCCCTAATTTTTTCCTGAGTTTATACCATTTTTATGAGGAGAGAAAAAAAAACAAAGCCATTTTCATTTTGGAAAAAAAAAAACGAGAGTGGGGGTTGTAAACTTTTTATTTTATGCTTTTATATTGGTTCTTACATAAAAAGATTGCCTACCACTGGTTTAGGATTCAGGGGTTAATTATATTCATTTGCATTTTTAAAAACACATTTGTACTAGAAAATGCTCCAGAATGTCTTCCCTCAGTCCTAGGCAACTCTGCATACTCACAGCCTGGAGCTCTTCTGAAGTCGTTGATCCACAGCAGATCATTGCTTTCGGAGAAGATAAATTTTGCTACCAAAATTGGCCATCACAAAAGCAAGATTTGTGAATCAAGCTACTCTAAATGGATTTTTAACTAAGTTATATATTAGTAATTTCAACCTGCTTTATATACTCATACCCTTAAAATTTCCTTCCAGTGTAATTAAATGACTTTGCACTCCAAATGCAAGGAAAAGTATGTACTGATAATAACGTTGCAAAGGGGAGGTAGAAGGATGAGGAATATGGCGGAGGCAGAAGAAAACTGCTAAGGTTACAGTTTCAAAAGACTTTCTAATCTTTGGGGTGGAAATAGCAGAAGTATCCAGATCTTGAGCATTAGAAGCTTTCTATTTGAGGTGCTCAGAACTCTGACACAGATTACTCTGAAAAGTGTCACATATGCATTCCCACAGGGATTTGCATAAATCTCATCTACACGATCAAGCACTGTACATGCATAATTTGACAATTTCAAATCTTAGCAAGAGTTAGGAGTACATTATTTTGAGTCATAGCATTTTTCCCTTATTGAATGTCATCCACACAGCATTAGCAGCTTTTGAGTTATGGCTCCCTTGAAATGTTTAAATTGCTTTAAGTAAAAAGAAGTTGCAACACCTCATTTGGTAAAGGAGGCAAACCTCGCTACGAGAGGGCTTGTCTCCAGCTCTTACCTTTGTTGTAAAGGAAGATGGTGATCCAAGTGCAGGTGCCTATCTCTTGCACTAAAAACATGTTCTTCCTGATGCTTAAGGTTTATCGACCTTTTACTAAGATAGAAAGTAAGTCAAGGGGGCCAGGCCCGTGGCTGAGTGGTTAAGTTTGAATGCTCCACTTTGGTGGCCCAGGGTTTCGCCAGTTGAGATCCTGGGCATTGACCTAGTACTGCTCATCAGGCCGTGCTGAGGTGGCATCCCACATGCCACAACTAGAAGGACCCACAACTAGAATATACAACTATGTACTGGGGGGCTTTGGGGAGAAGAAGAAGAAAAAGAAGAAGATTGGCAACAGATGTTAGCTCACGCGCCAATCTTTAAAAGAAATAAAGTCAAAAGTCCTAACCTGTTTTTCAGCCTCAGAAACTGACATTTATAGATCACAGCTTATGAGTCATGTTTTTTGCTTTTTTTTCTTTTCCCATTCAGGAAGAGTCGCCCTGAGCTAACATCTGCTGCCAATCCTCCTCTTTTTGCATGTGAGCCGTCTCCATAGCATGGCCATTGACAGATGAGCAGTGTAGGTGCGTGCCTGGGAACTGAACTCAGGCCGTGGATGTGGAACACACAGAACTTAACCACCAGGCCACTGTGGCTGGCCCTGATTTTTATTTTATGACTGTTAACTCCTTTAAATTTTTCAACAACCCTAGAGAAAGTTATAGAGCCCACTTCATAGATGAGGAAACTGAGGCTCAGAGAGGTTGAGTGACAGCCCAAGGTTCACACATTAAAAGGTGAAGCCATGCTTCCAGTCCAAGTCAATGTGTCTCCCCGACAGCTTCCCAGGCAGCCAAGGCGATCCTTGCTCTGTATTTTGAAACTGCTTTCATAGTATATGCTCACTTGAAAAATGCCAGGAGCATTTAGTGTGTGCTGTTAGAATAACAACTGTAGGTAGTGTTGGCAAGATACAAAGCACCATCAGCACAGAATTTTTCTGAACACAGTCTGCACAGTTTTCTGAAAGAATAGCTACAGTAATAGTAATAACAATAATGACGTCTTAAATTTGTGCAACATAGAACAGTTGACCAACACTTTCACTTGTTGTCTCCATATAGTATAGATTATATAGACCTAGACAGTTCATAGATTTCAACTTGAATGCCAATTCCAATGACTGGGAGCAGCTGCCTGGAATTCTATACTGAAAAGAATCCTGAGGATCATTCTAGGATCAGTAGGTATCAGGGCCATGACTGATTCTTCGTGTCTGCCATGGCAAAGGAGTTAGGCGTTATGGCACATTAGTGATATGTTGCCTGTCTCTTATCTATTCTAGTCTACTCTTTCCACAAATGAACAGATGACTTGTCTCTGGTCGCATAAGCAGCTGAGCTGAAACCAAAGCTCATTTTCCTTCAATCCATTGTCATTGTTATTAAACCATGTTATAAGTGGAGACATTTAAATATTTTAATATTCAGGACTGGAATTTATTATAAAGTTTTGAGCTCAGTAATGTTTACTCTAGAACAAAATTAGATGCTTTCTCCAGCAAATGCAAATAAGACTTGCTACAATTTGTGACTCGTTATGTAGGAATGGCCGCAGGCTGGCAAGTGCTGGGGTGGGGGTAGGGGGGCGGTGTACATACTGCAGGTGGAACTAACGTGTGCCAGGCTAGCTTCAGCTGTTACCTAACTGACAATACCTAGAAAGTCCAAGAAACTCAAAACCCTATTCAAAGGCCAAGGACCTTTTGATAATGCCAGGGTAGCCTCAACATGGCTTTGGAGGTCACACCAAGTCTCTAAGCTGACACAGCAATAAGTGTGACCAATCTTTTAGCTCATTTAGAGTCTCCCTCCAGTGTTTGCAAGAAGTACATCCAGTGTCTTGAGAATTTTACTAGTGTAGTGTTAATGCAACTTAGCATAAAAAGGTAAGTGAAGATTAGTAACTATACATATGCAAGGAGTGACACAAGATGACCTTTGGGAATGATGGCAAGATCTACCAGGTTATTATGGCTCATTCAGAGTAAAAGTGGTACCGGCTGTAAAACCATTGAGTGCAATGAGACTGGAAAAGAATAGCTATACAGCAGAAAGCCTGTACCGTCCCCAGTGTAGGTCACGGGTTCAGACACGGAGGCCACACTCTCCTCTGTCAGCAGCGTTATCTTTGAATACAAAAGACAAGGAGGGACATATTATGTAGTCAGCTGTGGCCATCAAAGGCCAAACAGCTTTTTCTTCCAGCTGGAGCAACCTGCTTGACTACACAATACCCAAGACCCAGGGCAGTTGAGAGGCAGGACACCCCACCCCTCTGCTTAGCCCCAGCCACCTCTGAGAGAGCAGCCGGGGATTTCTTAGAGCTTTACACTCTGCCTTTGTTGGCTGTTTCCAAGGTGACAAAGTGTTCTGTCCTTTGCTGTAAATAAAGACAGGAGCAAAGGGATCCAGCCCTTTCCTCCTCCTCCATTAGCTTCTGTCTCGTTCAGCTGCATGCTTCTTGTGAGGGCGCGTGTGAAAGCCCTGTTCCCCAGAGTCAGGCCTTCCCAGGGTGTGCATTCGCTTGTTTGTTTTATGTGCATGTGGAGCCTTGCTGTCGGTCAGGGAGCCTTGTACCGGCACTCAAGGTCCTCTGATTCTCCCTCTTCTCACTCCTACCTTACTCCACAATGTCTTCTCATCAGGAGAGGAATAAATTAACATGCTGTTGAAGATTGTAATTTATGTTCCCAATTAGTCATTGAAAGGATTATATTTTCCCAAACTATTGGCATGTGACATGGTTTGGCCAAATGTACTCACAGAGGAAGTGACATATGCCATGTCTGAGCAAAGGGCTAACACATTGCACATTGCTGATGTGTGATCAGGGCGAGAAACAAGACTTGGCAGTTGTGAGCTGCTGAGATTTGGGGGAATGTTTGTTACTACAGCGTCACCTCACAAAAGCTGACTAATTAAATACGGGTGGCTCGAGACAGAGGGAGTAAACAAGAAAATGGGCCAGGTGGGAACTGCATCCAACTGGACGCTTTACACCAGCCCACCCTGGTCTAAAGTGCATAGCAGTGGTTCTGCTTGAAGTGACTCTTGCCTTCCAGGAATGCAGGTCCATAGCTGCTCGACCTTCCAATTTTTAAGAGCATATTAGGAATCCAGATTCTGATGTGAATTCTACCAGTTTTCCACATTCAAACTAAATTGTCTAAATAATATAAATACTACAGCCCCAAATTGGGCATCAGGATCCAGTTTGTAAACTCTGTTCTATGTTAACCTAACATAGCAAAACTGGTCTGTTCATCCTTCTCCAACACCACTCAAAGTCCCTCCTCCCTGCTGTTCCCCATGCTGTGCCCTCCCGTTCTTCCACTTGTCTCCTAAATTTCCTTCTTTCAAGGCCTTTGTCAAGTTTTCCTTCCTCCATTTCCCAACTAGACTATCCATTCTTGAACTTATAAATTCTATTGTAGTTAGCATTTTGCATGTCCCTCCAGTGTTATTTATCCTCTTAGACACACACTCCACCTTTGAAAGTCTATAAGCCTAGTGAGGACAGAGACCATAGTTTATACTTTTTGGCATCCTTAGTGCCTTGAAGACATAATAGGTACAAAATGAGTGTTTTTATGCGATAGCTTCTTGGTTCAGAGGAACACCACTGTCAATTATCTGCTTCTGAGGTTCTTGAAAACAAAGGATGAAGCCCAGAAGGAGCCAGATTCTCGGCATTTAATTACCTATTTTTGTCATACTAAAGGGTACAGCTCATTACAAAACAAATAAAATAATAACTCAGGTTTGAATGCCACACACGCAAATCTCGTTAACACCTGGGCTTTTTTGTAGATTAAGTTCTGTCTGCAGTGATATGTAGTTAGGGATAGAATCCTGGAGTTAATCCACTTCGGCTGGGATTGAGTTAAGCTTTATGTTGTCCGTCCTTCAAAGACCCCTATTATAGCTTGTTTTATGCCTCAACAACCAAAGTAAGTTAGGGCGTTCAGTTGAGTTCTTAAAGAAGGACATTTAATTTTTCAAACTGCTGGGACATCCTTTCCAGCGCTTTTTGGGGAGGGTCCTACCGTGTGCCACAGCCACTGCAGGGTTTTTGGTGAGCCTCAGTATAAGTCTGTGGAAAGAGCAAATGAATTAACGAAATGCTTTCATAATGCAGGTTTTACTTCTCCAGCAGAGAAAGATTAAACTCCCACCATTATCCTCTACTCTTTCATAATTCAAATTGGTTTAACCCCTATAATTTTCACTGCTTTTGAAGTAATTCTGTACTAATAGTCCTCCTAATTTCTCTGAGAACCTAATTTAAACACTAGGAGAATCCAGTTCTTTAATTTGCAAGTACTTATAACAAGTGTTTTCTTATATTTTAAAAGTGTTATTCAATGCATATGCAAAAAAGGGCCAAATAACACCCAAAGGTATTAAACCAATTACTAGAAGATATAAGACCAGATTGGTGCTAGGAAAATAATATCGGAGTCAAAACAAATCACTTGGAAGTGAATCACTTCCCTTTGGCAACTGAAATTAATTTAAACAACCCCCCCCCCAACCCCCATGGTTTTGTCTGACATTTCTTTCAAATGCCAATGAGCACCTCACTTCGTCAAATTAGACAAATCCAAGCTGCTGGTATTATGCGACTTTGAAGCCATATGGCCATATATCTAGGATGTTCCAGGACACTCTGATTTCACGTAATTTTAATCTTTTTAATAAATGCTATTTGTTAAATAAATAATGAAATATGAAGTCATTTTATATCATTGTAAGGCTTCATATAATTAAATTCACAAGTAAGAAAACATTCTCTATTACCATCCAATTTAATTCAACAAACATTTACTGACAACTTTATGATATGCCAGTTAGGTCAAGGGGATCTAGAGGTAAATATGAAATAATCCTACCCTCAAGGATATTACAAAGTAAACAATGAATTATAATTTGGTGATTCATGTGTAACAATCAAAAGACATTTCAACCCCAAGGGAGCATAGAACTTTATTTAGTCTGGAGGTGGGACAGTAGCAGGGGACACATCCCAGAAGAGGTGACTCCTTGGTTGGGTTTTAAAGGATGAATAGGAGTTCACTGGGTGCATCAGGGGGTGGCCCCTGGCATTCCAAGCAGAGGAATAGCCTGTATGTGTCCTGATTTCTTGTTTAGGAAATTAGAATCATCCTGTAGAGATAACAGAACCCAGAGCCTAAAAGAGAGCTATTGGCCTAATGATATTTATTGCCCTTCAGAAATGTCTCTGGAATTTTAATTTTGGCTTAAAATATTCTCCAGCTAGCCTCAGTTGGGAAGAAAATTTATTATTGGGTACAGTTTTGTTTGTTTAAAAACTGTAAAAATCACTTCTTGGATTTTATTTTTGTTGGTTGTGAACAAGAATGATCACTATTTTCGTATTCTTAAAAGAAATGCATATCCTGAACAATAATCGCTTTCAAACAGTCAAAGAAGAAGACATCTCTCCTGGCATCTTCAGTTCTTCCTTTACCATGTGTACATTGGGTGGCCACCAAGCACAAGACGCTTGTTGGGCATTGTGTCAAGTGCCAAGTTGTATGTGACGTTTCTCCGTTCTTGAGGACTTCCCCTCCTGGAGAGAGAGAGGGAGGACCCCTTAGGGAAACGACCTGGATCTCTGCGCTCAGGGTGAAGACATCTCAAAGTTCACAAGATGCAGACAAACACTTCTGGCAGCTTTTTGGAGATCTCGGCTGATCCTGAGAAGCCTGCCAGCTCTCACCTCCTGATGTGATAGAGAGGGAGAGGAGACCCAGCTTCGGCAGGTGTTCCTTCACACCGTGGGGAGGACGATGAATCTCTCCCTGACTCGCTGTGAAAGGCTCCTAAAAAGCTGCCCGAGCGCAATTCTGGCTAAAAAGGAACTCAGGAAAAAATAGCCGAATTACTCACCACATTTCCTTCTCCTCCCCCTTCCATCTTCTGGTGGCCCACGTCATCTCAGCACAGTGCACTCCCTGCTGCCTTTCTCCCCACCGCACCTCTTAACTGGCGTGTTTTTAGAGCCTGAACACAAGACAAGCTTAGTCCACTTCTATGGCACACAATGAATGCCATGAGCGAGCGGCCTTCCAGCTGAGCTGAAACCTGCCTACCGGTGGGACCAAGACAAATCAGAAGGGAAAGCTTGGTTTGTTGGAAATCAACAGTTTGTAAATTCACAGAGCATGTTTTCTTTTACAAGACACTTGACACATCGGACATTCGCTCTCATACGTTTATAAAAAGAAAAGAATAGCCTATCCACAGTGTTGATGGTGAGGGTGCTGGGGCAGAGAGAGAGGGAATGATCTGAACATAATCTGGAGTTGGCGATAGCCCAGTAGTGCACTACCTGGCCGTGATCTCAGATGTGAAGGAGAATCTGAAAGTTTGGAGAAAGATAGTTTCTTCCAGGCTGAAAGCATACAACATGCCCTCCTAACCAAAAGGAGAGTCTTCTGCTGTACAAACCCAAAGTAACTAATAATTGCAAGGGCCTCTATGCAGTAAAAATACACCAGAATAGGGCTTTGATGGAATGTGTCCTTGAGAACTTGGAAAGAGAAAATGAAGTGTCTCTCATCGAAGAGGAAAATTAGGATGATCTGGTTATTTTAAACAAGCTACTTAGACTTTAATATATGCTTTTACCCCACCCCCACATAATGTATTCTGAAAAATCTGCGTGGAAAGTAGACATATAAGAGAGAATAAATGGACTTATGTGTATAATGAGAGTTTCATTTTCAGAGTATTAAAAATCTCCTAAAGACCATAATTTCACCCTGCCTTTTAGACAGAATCTTTAATGATCTATTTTAAGCATTTTATTTTGATGGGGTTTTTTCCTTCATAATTTAACACATTGAATTGTGGGGTTTTTTTATGTTGACTACATTAAGTTCAATGAACATCTGTTTTAGGCTAAAGACTAACCCCTTCAGCACAATGATTTTCATCTTTGTCTCAAGTCTGTTAAATTAATGAGAACTTTGACTTCTATCATTAATAAAAGCACTTTCCTTCTCTGTTCTCCAGTCATTAAAAAACTTTTTATGTATGTCAAAGTAAAACGTGTGTACATATATACTCAATAGTACTATAAGTTTTAGAATTTAAAAAATATACCCATATGCCCCATCTCTCCCCATTCCAATGCTTGCTCCCAGTGCCAACCATATAAAAATCTTTTAGCTATGTCTTCTGGTCTTTTTACTCCTACATTTCTAAATATGTTTAAACTGTTAATTTTTTCCAATTTTTCTATTTTATTTTCTGTAAAGATTGGCCCTGAGCTAACATCTGTTGCCAATCTTCTTTTTTTTTTTCTTCTTCTTCTTCTCCCCAAAGCGCCCCGGTACATAGTTGTATATTCTAGTTGTAGGTCCTTCTGGTTGTGCCATGTGGGATGCCACCCCAACATGGCCTGATGAGTGGTGCCATGTCTGCTCCCAGGATCCAAACTGGAGAAAACCTGGGCCCTTGAAGTGGAGCGCAGGAATTTAACCTCTCCGCCATGGGCTGGCCCCCAATTTTTTTTATTTTAGACATTATTTCCTTCAAATGATAGAAGAGGAGGATTGAATTTCTTTGCCACTCTCCCCCGTCCCCGGCCACCATATACATCTTTCCTCGTTTTCTGTCTACCAGTAGAGCTATGTCACTATTATTTTAATTAAATCAACGTTCAGAATTATACTAACCAACATAAAAATCAGAATTGACATTTTATTGCTAGGTAGACACATGTCACAGTTGAACCACTGAGTCAACTTTGAGTTTATTTACTGTCAGGTACTACTTTTTTTCCCAGGTACTATCTTGGTTTATGTTTGCTTAGTTTTCCAGGTATTTGTTACTAATTCATCCCCAAACTTTCTAAGAGGAATACAATAGTCTTCTCAGTATGGTCAACATCAGTAAGTTGATCGGTTTTACGTTTCTTCCTATTCTTGAATCTCTCCCTCCAGGGTCCTCGCCATCCGTCCGCCCCGCACCGCTTGCTCTTGAAGCCCACCATCCTGGGGCTTCCCTTTCCAGCAGCCCGAGAAGCCCCCTCACTCCGCTCCTGTGCTGTGTCCTCTCCTTTCGCCAGCCCACATTTTCCTCTTGCTTGGCTTATCTCCTCATTCTTTTGGAACAAATTCAACAGTAGCTTCCAGAGAATGTGTACACAAGAAATACTTTTTATTTTATTTTTTGAGACCATAACCAGTCTTAATTCTACCCTCTAACTTAATTAAATATTTAGCTGGGAATAAAAATCCAGGTTGGAAATAATGTTCTCTCATAATTTTGAGGCATTGTTGCAAAGCCTTCCAGCTTCTAGCATTGCTTTTGAGAAATACAATTCCTGATCCTTCGAATCTTTCTTATTTTTTCTCCCTGGAAATTTTTCAAATCTTCTCTTTCCCCCTATTGTATGGGAAGTTTTCTTTTATTATTTTATTGATAATTCCTCTCCTTTATTCTTTCTTCATCTTTTTGGAATTTTTTGTACCTCACAGATTAATCTAAATTCTTGTCTTTTTTCTTCTATTTTCTATTTGTTTGTCTCTTTTCTTCCTCTCTCTGTAATATTTTCTCAAGTTGGTCTTCCAACTCTTCCACTGGGCTTTTAATTTTGGGTTTTAGTATTTTCTTTCTCATTTTCTAAACATTCTTTTTCCATGACATCATATTCATACTTAATAGATGCAAAATATTTTTATATGTCTGAACATGTTATTTATACTTATTTTGAAATTTACTTATGCTCCCTGAATTGTCTTTCTTTCTTCTAAGATCTCTTTTTTTTGCTTATTTTGTTTTTTTGTCTTTAGAGTTATAGGATTTCCTCGAATATCTGGTAGTCAATTCATATTTAAGAATGAGACACTGAAAATCTGATTGAAAGTTCTATGTGCACAGGCAGAATTGTTAACTAATGTGCTAACCATAAGAAACTACTGTTCATTCGGAGACCCCCAAATGTCAGTATCCATAGGTCTTTTTTCTTGGGATGGTCAGTTTCCCCAGAGGGGAATCTTCTCAACTTCTTCTGAGAGTGGTGGGTGGGTCCAAGATATATGTCTAGGTGGTAGCATTCTGGGACTCAAGCAAAGCATATGGGGGTGCCTACCATTCAGTCGGATGACTTTCAGTTAATCCCTCTGTTTTCAATTTGGTGCCTTCCCCCCACCTTTAGCAGCGCTAGGTGTCCCTAAGTTCAGAGATGCTCTGCGTCTATCCCTGGGCAGCAACCACTTCCTTGCTGTTGGGGTCAGGGAGGGATGCCACACAGCTACTTAGACCGAAGAAGGAGACCTGGGGGTCTGACTGCTCTTTCTGTAGACTTTCAACCAATACCCTAGTTGAGTGTTCCATCCCACGTTTAGCCTTTACAACTACCTGTCGTCTTGAATTCCTTAATTCTGTCAGTAGAATAAGTATGCTCTTTTGGTAAATTCTCTCTTCTGCTAAGTCAGAAACCACTCATTGCCTCATTGTCCCTCTTCCAAAAGTTTAGTGATATCTCTAAACTGTTGTCATATTCTTTTTCTTCGTTTGTTTATACCTTTTTTTTTTCAGTGTTATTTTAGTTGGGTTTTAGGAGGAAACAGATGAAAAGTTGTGTTCAAACACTCAGGTTTAAGTAGAAGTCTCTAATGTTCTATTTTTTTTATAAAATAACAAAAAATTCAAATAATTGACAACCAAAACAATTGCAGAGCCAAAAATGCTGCTATTGGAACTGAATGAAGTGGCTGGCAGGCACCACTCCCATCTGAGAGTTCGAAACGTCCTCCTGTTAGCAGAGTACACGTGTCTGAATTCCACATATGAAAGGCTGAATGGATGAGTATGTCAGCTGCAAGAAAGCCACACAAAGTAGGTCATAATCAGCAAATTATGCCAAAATAATGTATTTCCATGACTGAGTGATGGGTCCATATAAAGGGCAAGAAACAGATATACAATGAAAATTGGGATTTTATTAAGTTTTTCTTATAGCCAAACTAGGAAGATGTGGTTTATCCAAGTTATACTGAACATTTTAATATGTAGGAACCCTCCAAAATAGTTCCTTTACTTTTGAAAAACTATATCTCATATTTCTAAAAAAATCTACAAACATTAAAGAAGTAAAACAAAAAACAATATTTCATCACTTGGAAATGTTTTAGTCATTTTTTCATGTAAATAAATATAAATATAACCATTTTTAATAGTTGAAGGATATACCATTGTATTATGTACTATAATTTACTTAACAACCTATAGCCAGATTATTTCCAAGTTTGGGGATATTTTAAACAAAATCATAATGAAAAACTTTGGGCATATACACTCTTGCTCAGGATTTCTAGCAAATGTAGCTAATGTACTCTAGGATATCTATTTATTGAGAAAATGCACAATGATCAAAATCTCATATGAATTTAGTAATAATCTTAAATGGACTTGTGATTTATTACTCATAATAGCCTTCAGGTACATTAAAAAATAGAAATATGCATATATATAAAATATTATTTATAAAAATCTGCAAACAATGGGAGCTATATAGAAATCTAAGAATAACTCCATGCTCATGCATCCTCCCCTCCCCCCCAAAATTTAATGACACATTAGTTTGGAATTATTGGGAAGACTGTGTTAGAGGGTATCCAATTGGTTTGAAGCCATCAACAAAAGCAGGTAACGTTAAGGACTGCCCACAGAGCTTGACTCGAGACATCGAAGATCTTCATCAACGATTTAGATGATGGACTTTTAGTACGCTCATCACTTTTCCAGAGGATAAGTTGAGTAGCGTTGTTTGTGAAGATTTGAATAGAAGGCAATATTATCTTCTAAAAATGGAGAGGAAAATGTCTACTGAATAAGGAAGCAAACTCCTTATAAAAAGCAGACATAACATAAGAGAAAGGCCTGATGGTTTTAGTGGGCCACAAGCTGCAAGAGGGGTGTTCTTTTTGAGATAATCATGGTAACAGGAGTAACGTGTTCAAGGCCAAGGTGTAACCCATACTGGATGGGTTTCCAGTGGCCCAACAGGGGCTAGTGGCGTGAATTTTTACCAGTATACCTGATGCTCCTAAAGAAACACATAGTCAAAATAAATTAAAACTAATCATTTAATGTATTTCCATATGCACAATGCCTTCAGTGATGGGTTTGATTGTAATTGGTTATATTAATTGATTCTCACTCCTTTCTACAAATTGTACAAATCAGTATTTTAAGCTAAATACTCTCTCTCTTTTGTTCATTTGCTTGTTTGGTTAGTTGTATTTTTCCCCTCCAGGCTGATGATAGCATCTAGCTCTGGATGGCTCCTGCTGCCTAACTCCCTGGATGCTTGCACTGCCAGCACATGTGAAGATCCTTTAACCAAAGCTCATAGGTAAGTGATGCAGAAACAATGCTGAGTTGCCAAATTGCCCCAGCCCCTGGATTTTACTGCAAATTTATGTTAAATCAAGAGGTACTAAAACTAGTAGGCCCTCCCAGCCTACCTCATTTTGGGATAAGAGCTTCAATCAAATTTCGCATTCATCCTACCCCAGGGAAAATCAGTGTCCAGCTGGGGCTGGATGGATGCAGGCTGCTGGTTCCAGAAGCTGCCTTAGCACAGCACAGCCTGACCTGAAGAAGCCAAAGGTTCCCTGGTAGCTCCAATGACTTCTGGGGACTGGAGCAGCTGGTGCACTGCTTATCCTTCTGTGTTCAGCCCAGGCTAAGAGGAGAGACTTTGACTACCAGAAGGGAGGCTGAGGTGGGGTGGGGTGCAGGGCTGTATCTTGTGGGTCTGCTCCCAGGCAACATATAAGTGAAGGAACTCATCATAGCCCCTGATCTGTGGGTAGCTGCCTCTGGGAACTTGGTTTTGCCTCTCCACCACTCTGAGCCTCAGCTTTGCTTTCTCTTAGTGTGAATGAGAATGCCCTCTTTTAGGCAACGTTTTTGGAGGATGAAATTGAATAATAATAGTAGCTAAATCTACTGAGTATTTACTACATGTTTTCATGTCCTTCTCTGCTAATTTGAACATCTGTGTTGGCTCTGGAGCGGGCCAGTCAACTTCAGTTGATTGATTATTCTCCTCAATCTGGGTCGTGTTTTCCTGCCTCTTGGCCTGCCTAGTAATCTTTCGTTGGACGCCACGCGTTGTGAATTACATACTGTTGGGTGCTAGATATTCATGTATTACTATAAATCTTCTTGAGCTTTGTTCTGGGATGCAGTTACTTGGAAACAGTTTGATTTTGGGGGGGTCTTGCTTTTATGATTTGTCAGTTGAGTCCAGAGCAGTGCTCAAGCTAGTGCTGATATTCCCCGCTCCTGAGACAAGACTTTCCTGAGGGCTCCACCCAGTCTGGCTGACAAATCACAATTCAGGCACAACTCCTGGTCCTGTGTTAGAACCAGACTCTGTTCCCTCTAAGCCTTGCAGAAGGTTCCTTCCCCGTGTCCAGGGTCCTGATCAGCATGCTCCCTCTGCAGATCTCCAGGATTCTCTTTCTGTGCAGCTTTCTCCTCTCTCGTATTTTATCCTCTGCACTCTGGCTGCTTTGATCTCCCTGGACTCAGTCTGTCTCCTCAACTCCAGGAAATCACTGGGCTCTGCCTCAGTTTCCCCTCCCTGTGTCACAGTCTGGAAACCATCTCAAGGCAGGAAGTGATGGTAATTGCAGGGCTCATTAATTTCTTTCCCGTTTCCCAGGATCATGGTCCTTCATTACCTGATATTCAGTGTCTTGAAACTGTTGTTTGACGTATTTTTTTCTCTTTTTTGTCGCTGTTTCAGACAGGAGGATGAAATCCAGTCTCTGTTACTCAATCTTAGCCAGAAGCAGAAGTCAGAACTTAAATTTTGAAGTCACCTAGATTTGGGTTAAATTGCTGACTTTGTTCCTTAAGACTCGTGTGACCTCAGTCAAATTATATAAACTGCCTGAGCTTCAGTTCGTTTTCTGTTAAATGGGGTAAGCAAACTTCCTCAATATGGTGCCACAAGGGCAGAATGAGAAAATGTGTCTAGCATATAGTATGTGTTGAAAAAAGAGAAGGTAACAGCCAGGAAACATGGAAGAGAAAGTCACTCTTGAAGAGAGACTGAGAAGTGAATCAAGTAACAGAGATGAAGTAGAGAGAACCAGGGAGGGACCCCCTGGGTGGAGGAGATGGGGAAGAGATGTGGGGAAGTACACAGCCGGGGTGGAGAAGGAGAATGGAGGCACGAGGTGGCAAAACAGAGTAGAGGAGGAAAGGGAGGCAATTCTGTAGCCACACAAGATTGTGTGGTTTGGGCCCTGCACAGAGGTGCCCAGCCCACGGATGGGTAGGGCTTAAAATCTAACCTGAGCTCAGCAATCCAGCTGTCTTGCCAGAGGAAGGCACCTTTACCTCTTCTCAGAGCTCCTCTGCCATCAAGCTGTGGCCGATGGGGCTGCATTTGCCCAGAAGAGTGTTTTCCTAATTTGTGCAAAGGAGTTGTACAGGCTGTGAGGCCCCATCTACAAACACTGGATAGTGTCAGGAAATTTGTCAGCTTCGAGGGAAACATCTCTCTCTTCTCTAGGAACTTTGGACAGTAAAGAGCTTAATGTCATTTATTCATTCATTTATTCACTTGTCCATTCATTCAACAGACAGTATACCTAGCCCCACTATGGGCCACGAACTGTGCTGGGGGCTGGGGTTAAATGACGAACAGGACACAGTGTCTGCCTTCCAGAGGAGAGGTGGTCACAGACTGTGTGCTGCACACATTGAGGCTGGCAGCAGAGGAGAGGAGCAGAGTCGAGGTGGGGACTGAGACCACCTGGGCTGTAGAGCCAGCCCCAGAAGGCTGGCCGGCCAGCCAGGTTCCAACCACCAAAGGGACGGATCACCTCTGGCCTGCACTCCCGATGACCCTCACTCTCTCTCCCTCCTATCAACCTGGGGGAGACACATGCTGGCATTAGGTTAGGGGGTAGCAGGGCCAGACTGGCGAGCCTGAGGAAGGTGTCTGTCCCCCAGTGTTGGCTGCTTTCTTTAGAATGTCGGGCTCTCAGTGCTTGGCGCCAACTCTGGGTTCCAGTCAACTTCCAGTACATTCTTCCCATGGGTACAATGTTAAATTATCACAAAATTTGTTGAATAGATAAATAATCATATGATATAACATGCAAAATCACAATAGGATATAGTGGAAAGTAAACCTCCCAGCTACCAGTTCCCTTTCCCAGAAGCAACTATTATTACCTGTTTCTTACATGTCTTTCCGGAGATTCTCTATGCATAAGGAAGCAAATATGTACACATATACATGCAGATGCTTTTTTAACACAAATGCTGTATAGGGTTCCAGCCAGCTCGTACTTACATACAACATGAGAAAAGAGGGAGAGAGGTCAAATGCCCGCGGTCCTGGGTCACTGTTTTTGATCCCTTGGAAAGTCCTGCATCCACCGCCACCTCTTCAGATGCCTGCTTGAAACCTTTGCATCTGACTTTGAGGCCTTGTGACCCAGACTCTAGTTCTCAGCATCTTGCGAACTTCCTGTCCAAGCCTGCGCTCCCCAGCCTTCTGGGATGTGGGGAAGTTTACCCCAAGCAAGGCAAACCCCCCCCACTCCTGTGCCCAGTGCCCTTGCATATGTGTTGTGACGGAAGTGAAACCTCGCGTCTCACAGGCTGTGCTGAGAATGTAGAACTCCATTTTTATCACTGCCTAAAAACGCTAGTGACCTTCTTGCAGACATTCTCTGGGGTTCACGTGATCAGTGTGTGCTTCATTGTGGATTCAGCAGCATCATTTGAAAACACACTCTGCCACAAGGATGCCGACACTGAGGCCATAGCATGCATTGTCTGTGCCTCTGTACAAACCACAGTGGGCCAACTGAAGGCAGATTAATTTTCAGCCTTAATAACTATTCACACTTATTTAAAGTTTAATACCTGAATACAAGTTTTGTTCAAGACAAGACTCAACGCATAATCTTGTTGACCAATTAGACATTCTTAGACAGTTATCATAACAAAACTTTCACCTGAAAGTGAAATTTTTACAAATTATAAAGTGACTGCTTGGTTTTTCACAATGAAAATAGTAGAAATTTTTTCCAGGGCTGTTTAAAATCCAACGTGCTAATTTAGCTTGTACTAAATAAACAATGTTAGATAAAAATGCTGGCTTGAAAAGCTTCAAAATTTGTTTTCTCTATTTCCTTTGTTCTTAATTTTTCTGTTTATCCCTGTTTCTTCTACCTATCTCCTTTCTTCTGCTTTTCACAGAATTTTGGAAAAGAGTTTGAAACCTTGGAAAAGATCTTGCAGGGTTTTTTTTTAACTTTTTTTTTTTTCAAATAACCCCCCTCATCAGAATCCCCTGGGATGGGTTTTGAAAAATGTTGACTCCTTGGCCCTATCTCTGGAAAGTTTATTTCAGTAGGTCTAAGATGTGACCAGGAAGTCTGTACTTTTAAAAACTTTCCGAGTAATTTCAAGGGCACTTTCCAGCATATGACGGGCTCAGCTCATCGATTCGCTTGTTCACATGTGTATATAGATCACGTTTGTGAGTCAGCCTCTTTTCTAGGTGCCTGGAATAAATCAGAAAACCAAGCAGACAAAATTCCTGCCCTTGCACAGCTTACATTGTAGCATTTATTAAAACAAAACAAAACAAAAACCCACCCAGACCTCTGCACTGTGCACCCACTGAGATTGCACCCATAAACTCTGTCAACTCTTCTGCAAATGTCTGGGCCCTGGGCATAAGGGAAACCAGATTAAATGTGGAAGGGTAAGAGCGTGAATCCTCTGTACAAGAGCCCTCAACCATTTCCTCCCGCCCTGTGCTGTCTTCCTGGAGAACTTGCCTTCAAGCCCCTTCTCAGAATTTCTGCTCCCGCAGGTCCTGCTGAATGGGCCCTGAGCCACGTGACTCCCGCCATAGCCAAGCTGCTTGGACCAGGGATGGATACATGATCAAAACTGGGCCAATCTAATTCTTCTTCTGGGATTTTAGCACATGCACGTAGAAAATTCAGTGGAGTTGCTAATTCAAATGCCTGTAAGGGCCAAACAGGTAACACAATGAGCGATGCTAGCCAGGTGCAAGGAAACCAACAGCACAACTTCTAGGGTAGGCTGCATCTGACCCATGATCTTGGGGTCAGGGATCCTGCTATGAACTGAAAGTTTGTGTCCCCCCCAAACTGATATGTTGAAACCCTAATCCCCAACGTGATGTATTTGGAGCTGGGACCTTTGGGAGGTAATTAGGTCCCGAGGGTGGGGAGTCCTCATGAATGGGATTGGGGTCCTTATAAGAAGAGACACGAGAAAGCTTGCTTCCTCTCTCTCCCCACCATGTGAGGAAACCAGGAAGAGGGCTGTCACCAGAGCTCAACCACGCGGGCACCCTGATCTCAGACTTCCCAGCTTCCGGAATTGTGAGAGGTAATGTTTTTTGTTTAAGCCACCTAGTCTCTGGAGTTCTTGTTATAGCAGCTGACTAAGACAGGTACAGTACAGAGCGGGGAGAACTGGGGCGCGGTGCCAGGCACACTCTCTATGCAGACGGATGGTGTTATTCAACTCCAGCCAGTTGTTGCTGCATGGAAGGCCAGTGTGCGAGGTTTTCTGATGTTTACAGAAGAAGATGAAATTTCAGGTTTTTATATGACATCTCACAATTTAACAACATTGAAATTACTTTTCATTAAAAAAAAAAGTATGTCCAAAGCAAACTCATTTGCAGGCCATATCTGCTATAGAACACCAGTTGGCAAGCCCTGCCTGCTCCAGCCGGTCTGTGAAACAAGCACAGAGCAGTGTGGACAGCCAGTGACCAAGGCTTCTATGTTTGGTCCATGTGTCCAGAGAAGCAGAGATAGCCAAACTGCAGAGAAAGAAGGGTGGCAATGACAAAAGCAGAGATTTTTTAAAAATGTGGTATAAAGTCACCTCGATTCCTGATGGCCCTCTAGTTTTTTATTCCAGATTATCACTTCTGGACCTTGCGTTCTCTAGGACACCCCTATTTTCTTATAGTAAACCACCTTTTTTGCTTAAGCTTCTGTTAAGTACACACAATCACTGATAAAGGTTGCGGGTGTCTGTTCTCTTCTTCCTAGTTCAAAGGGCAGTATTATTACTCAGCATTAGTATAAATAACATTGACTCCTCCGTGTGTCAGTTGGTTTGATATACGTCGGGTGCATCATATGATCTTAGCATGTGGTTTTAATCTATTAAATCGAACCGATGTTTATCTAGACCAGTGGTTTCCAAATCAGGCTGTGCATCAGTACCATCTGGGTTGCTTTTGGAAAAATACACATCCTCTGGATCCCATGTTAGACTCACAGAGTCAGAGTTACCAGAGGGGGAGGCGGCAGACCGTGTTACAAGCTCCCTGGGTGATTCTGTTGCTGCCAGGCAGGCAGTGGTCTGAGAATCAGAGTTTTGGATACCACCACGACACCACCATCGGGAATGGCCCACACCTGAGGTAGGGTGGGCAGTGGTTGCTTAGCTGTTTTAAAAGGGTCTTAAGGAGACGCCAGCTTCCGAGTTACATTATCTTAAGTTATAGTCCAAAAGCTTTCCATCTTGCCCCTTATCCTTTCTTGAACTGGGGAGTAGATTGAGAGTAGGAGACCCAGGAGCCTCCTGGTGGAATCCCATGTGGGAATTGCACTCAACCTGCCCGCAGGTGGCTCCTCTAATTTCGTTTGATGCCACAGTGGTAAGCAGTAAACATGACTGCCCAACCAGCCTTCCATGCAGCTCCATTGTAACAGACGGAAGTGGCCAGATTTGTGGACCTCACGTCTTGGGGCTAATAACAGTAAGGACACTTCGTAATTGTCCTCTCATTTAAAGCACTACTTCAACTAATATCACGTATGTCAATTATACATCAATAAAAAAAGAACTTTGGGTGAAAATTTGCCATATACCTGTTACAACGTGTTCTTACTTTCACATTCCAAAGACCCTAAGGAAAGAAAAGAAAATGTAACTATTGGAAATGTAATAGAACATTAAAATTAAGTTACATTAAACCAGCTTCCAAAATTCTGAAAAGATAAAAAATAAGTAGTAAAAGGTAAGAGCTTGAGAAGTTAATGTGATTTCTAATACATAAATAAGTGTGTGTTTTCTCAAATGCGCACCTGACGTCTGTAGGCATGGTCAAGGCAAGGGTCCCTTGGGTTGAGAGCCGGTTATTTCTTTGAAGCTATTATTGCGTAGGCAGGCATGGCCACCTCCCACCTCCGTATTCCTCTTTGCTCCTTTGTATTACTTTTGAAAGGAGAGAATGATGTGGAAATATAAACTAAGTACACTCATGTATAGGAGGTTCCATGAGGAGCCTTAGCTCTGTGGCTTCAAATCAGGAAACTTTTGGTAAAAAGATCTACAGCTTTAACTCTCAAACTGAATGTTCTGGTGACCTACTGCTGTGTGACATATAAGCCCAAAAGTTAGCAGCCCAAAACACAGCTACGGAAGCACTGATATGAGCTACAACACGGATGAACCTCGAAACATTATGCCAAGGGAAAGAAGCCAGACACAAAAGGTCACATGCTGTATGATTCTAGTTTTATGAAATATCCAGAATGGGTCAATCCACAAAGAGAGAAAGTAGATCGGTGTTTGCCAGGGGCTAGAAGCAGGGAGGAATGGGGAGTAGCTGGTTAATGGATATGGGGCTTCCTTTTGGGGTGATAACGTGTTTTGGAACTCCATAAAGGTGGTAGTTGTGCAACATTGTGTATGTACTAAATGCCCCTGAATAATATACTTTAAAATGGTTAATTTCATGTTATATGAATTTCACTTCAATTAAAAAAAAATAAGCCACAACGTTTAATTATATCTCATGATTTTGTAGGCTAGGAATTCTAGGAGGACTCAGCTGGGTTTGTGTTCCTTGCGGTAGAAGGAGGTCACTTGGTATGGGATGTTCTGTGGGATCCAAGACAGCTTTGTCGCTATCCTGGTGGGGCCAGCTGGAAGGCAGAGTGGGCTCAGATGGGCCCCTTTTCCACTCCAGGTCCTCTCAGGACCTCTCCACATGGTCTTTCCAGTAGGGGAGTCAGACATTGCAGTTTAGGGCTCCAAAAGACCAAGGCAGAAGCTGTCAGTGGTCTTACTGGCCAGGCCCAAATTGGCATAGCATCACTTCCACCATGCTCTTAATCAAAGCTGCCAAGCCTTCCCTGATCCAAAGGGAGGCGGAAATAAACCCCATCTCGCAACCGAAGGAGTATAACAAATTTGCAGCCACCTCTAATCTGCCTCGCCAAGTTTTCTTTCATTGGTGAGGTCATGAATTTTGGCTGCTGAGGGAAACTCAAAACTCAGGACCTAGATCCCTGGCAATGCTGAACTGCTACATTTTCTAATATATTTTGTTTTTAAAATTGATGGCGATAGTTAACAGTCCGTAAGCATTTATTGAGCACCCCTGATAGATAGAGCTTTGTATTGTAATAACAATTACAGAAATCAATGTTGTAATAACAACTGTAGAAACCACAATCTTAGTTTTGTTAATTATGATTGGGCCACACTGAATGTGAAGGGGATGTGTCTAGAAGATAAGGTCAAGGGCAATACTATTCTAAGATCTGAGACAGGAATTTATCTGAGAACGGAGGTCTCTTGGGTGCTGTGAATCTGGTCCTTGGCCCCCTTGACTCCTGACTTCCTGACGTGACACATGAACATTGCACTTGCCATGGCCTTCAGGGTCTGCATCCTCCTGGTTCCAATGTTGTGTTTTCCTGGTTGATTTGCTGCTTTTTCCTGCCCTGAACCCCAAGAGCCCCGCCTGGCTGCTCCTGGCCAGCACACGGGAGTCTGCCGTGGTCTATTTCCAGCTCCTCCAGCTCTGCCTCAAGGCCCTGCGGTAATTGTCCAATTGTTCTCCGCCGATGTAGCCGGCCTTAGCACACCTTCCCAAAACCTTGGCTTACAGGAAGAGGCCTCCGAGTCACCACACCAGTGATCTTTAGCCTTCTTCATTCCACCGAAGACTTTTTGGTTTTACATTTCCATGGCTCTCATGGAAGTGGTCCCTAAGCCCACTGGGGAAAATAATTGAGCGGGATTAGGCTGTGCTGTTGGTACAGGCAAGAACTTTGAGAAGCAGCAGCAGGAAAAAGACAGCTCCCTGAGTTAGTGATGTGCTAGAGAGAGAGACAGAGAGAGAGACAGACTTAATCCATGAGCTTCCGTGGCAGATGGTATTTCAGCTCACTAAATATTTCAGTTCCCTCTCCATGGAAGGGCTGTGCATTGTCATCCCACTGATGCCAGCCTTGGCCACAGGACTTATTTTGGCCAAAGAAATGTGAGCGAGGTAGCCTAATGCCTCCTAGTGATCCTCACCTTCTGGTATTCATGCCCGTATGTAATCCTCTTCTGCACCAAGTCAGGGCTGGCCTTCGTGATCAATAGAATATGGCAGAAGTGACAATGTGTGACTTCAAAGACTAGGTTAAAAAAGTCATGGCACCTTCTGTCTTCCTTTCTGGGATCAGTTCGTCTGAGGAAGGTCGTCCACTATGTGAGGATACTAACGCATCCCCATGAAGAGATGCATGTGGAGAGGACCCGCCAATAGCCAGCACCAACTTGCCAGCTATGGGAGTAAAGCACCTTGGAAATGGATCCTCCAGCCCCAGACAAGCCTTCAGGCGATGCAGCCTCAGCTGCAATCCCATGAGAGACCTTAGCAGAACCCCATGGCCTGAATTCCTGACCCATAGAAACTGTGAGATACCAAATGGTTCTTATTTTAGGCCACTGTGTTTTGGAGTGATTTGTTACACAGTAATAGATAGCTAATACAATGAGTATAAGTAATGTGGGTTGTTTCCCACAATGTGGAAATGGTGAGAGCCAGCTTGTGCTTGCCAAGGTCTCTTTTCTCTCTAGCATGACGCCAGCTATGTTCCAGATAAAGATTGCTTCACCAATTTGGTGTCTAGAGTAAAGGCAACACAGTGCTCAAGCACAGCTGATCCAAAATGGATATGACACATGAGCAAGAAATGAATCTTCACGGTTGAAGCCCTTGAGATTTCAGGGCTATTACCACAGCCTAATCCAGCCTATCCTGGCTGATACAGCTACAGATTACCCATATTCCAAGTTAAATTCAAACTGGTTTTTTTTTAAAGATATAGATTCATGGAGGATTACTGGAGGTAGAAGAGAGATCTGATGTATATTTGGGATAGTCTGTGCAGGGAAGAGCAAGCTGGAGATTCAACAGTCCTGTCCTCCCTCTCTACACCCGCCCCAGGCTGTCCAGACACACCGACTGAGAACTGAGCATCTGAGCCCTGTTCTCCCTTGCAGCATGCCCTTGGATCTGAGAACAGCCGCTTGTGTGATCTGGTGAGAATGGGTGGTGTGTGCCCAATGGTTCTGCCTTTAAATGAGGGACATAATTGGCTACCAACAGTCATCCTTCCTGGGCTGCTGAGATGAGAAAATGCAGGTGCCTTCCAAACTGTGAGTGGCCATTGCTCAACGAGGGCTAATAGTCATTCAACACTGCTGGGTACCAGCTGATGAATGCATTTGCAAAAATCCAGATTTTATTGGCTTTGCTACTAATTATATCCTCTTAGGAAAGGAACCAGCAGGAGAAAGAGGGAGAAAAGAGTTCAAACTAATTTGCAAAGTTGCATGAATTCTCCAAGTTTAGGAATTGTTGCTTACATAATCTCCTAAGAGTGGTCTCTAACACCATGTGTGTGTCAGTTTCCTAGCTGAGAGATCAAACAGCAAAAATGCCTCAATATATGAGCATTACTGCAGTGTTTGTCTCAGCTCATTTGTGAGGGGCAGCGGGCATTGCCAGATCCAGACTCCCATGTTCTGGTGCTTTGAGAAAGGGCAAGACAGTACTGTTTTGAGGGGCAGAGAGTGAAGTGGGAAGCCATTTGCCCACTGATATAATAAGTCTTTGGGAATTTGTGGGAGGAACTCTTCAGCCTCCTGTAGAGAAGGACAAAGGATCAGCCAATGCCTCCCCATCCCTCCCATCCCCAGAGGTGACCCAGTTTTATCTCCCCCATCCAGGTACCCCGTTCTGAAGACTTCCGTGACCACTTTGGTGCTCATCTCTAAATCTTCTTCCCTAAGGCTGACCTCTCCTGAACTCTGGGCCTGAATTTCCAACTTCTCCTGACTATCTCCCTCTGTGACTGTCTCTTCTGCATGCACCTCGAATTCTCCATCCACCAAACCAACTTGCTGCTTATCGTTTGTTCTCTTATTTCCGCTCTTGTAGTGACCCCGGCTGGAAACTCTGTAGTCCTCTCTGAGAGTTTCTGTGTAGACTAAGCCTCAAAAAGCTTGTCATGCTCACAGCCCTTCTCCAAAACCTTTCTTCTAAACAGGGGGCCCCGCCAGTACCACGTGACCTTGCTTCCTTGGCCACAGTTGGTTAGACCAGAGGCCCCAGCAGCCAAACCACTGAGGACGCTGCCTCACAGAGACATGGATATAAGCTAAATTGCTGAGACCTCCCCTCCCAAAGTTTGAACTAGACATTGAGAGAGCAAGTCAATTAGTCAGTAGGGAGGAGGAGTTAAAAGACGCAGAGGAAAGATCGTAGGCAGATATCATGAAGTCACGTGTATCACGAGGCTGTGACACACGAGCCTGTGGAAGCTAAGAGGAAGCAAGTCAGAGGAGTCCTGAGTAACAAGTTATAGAGCAATAGACGATCAATGAGTAGCTGCCGCTGGCGGGTGGCAGGGCAACCTCCTCAATAGCTACTTCAGCTCCTAAACAATGTTTGTGGTGGCCTCTTTTATGGCTGTTCCTCTGTCCTCAGTGACCCAGCACAGTAACAATAAATCACCCCTGCTTGGGGCATCTGTTCTGCACAACCCAGAGTCTGACACACCTCCCACCCTCACCGTCCACCTCTCTATCAGTAACCAAGTCCCTGCCGTCGTACCTCCAGGATATCTCTGATCTGCCACCTTCTTCCTCTCCCCTTTGTCGCTGCCTCCTCCGGGCCCCTACTGTCTCTCACCCAGACTATTGTGTGAGTCTGCTGACTTGACTCCAGTTCATCCCTCACGCAGCTTTCGGAGTTTTATTTCAACCCATATGGCAATGTTTCCTCCCCAATTGTGTCTAACAGCTCCCTAAGGTCTACAGATCAGTCCGCTCTCTTGACAGGGCATTCAAGGCTGGTTATAATCTGGACTCAAACTTCACTCTCAGGGGGCTGGCCCCGTGGCCGAGTGGTTAAGTTCGCGCGCTCCGCTGCAGGCGGCCCAGTGTTTCGTTGGTTCAAATCCTGGGCACGGACATGGCACTGCTCGTCAAACCACGCTGAAGCAGCGTCCCACATACCACAACTAGAAGGACCCACAACGAAGAATATACAACCATGTACGGGGGTACTTTGGGGAGAAAAAGGAAAAAAAAATAAAATCTTTAAAAAAAAAAAAAAACCTTCACTCTCAGCTTTAGCTTCCACTACACCTACATTAGTTATCTTTTGTTGCATAACAAATTATCCTCAATTACAATAAACATTTATTGTTTTGAACTGTTTCTGAGGGTCAGGCATCTGGGCATAGCTAAGCTGGGTGCTTCTGGCTCAGGGTCATTCATGAGGTCACAGAGAAGGTGTCAGCTAGGAGCAGTCCTCTGAAGGGACTGGAGGATCCATCTCCTGGTCACTCTCGTGCCGGTGAGGCTGTGGCTCCTTGCTGCGTGGGCCTCTCCACAGGGCGGCTCACAACACAGCAGCAGCATCCCCCCCTGGAGTGATCCAGGAGAGATAATGCATGAGACAGAGCGACCACAATGGAAACCACAGTTCTTTTATAATCTAATCCCAGAAGCAGTACACCATCCGTTCTGCTGTATTTATTGGCACGCAGACTGACCCTGGTACCATGTGGGAAGGGAGTACACAAGCACTTGAGTACCAAGAGGTGGGCATCGTTGGTGGCCTAGGTTGGGGCTGGCCACCTCGACCTCCCTCTACAACCTTGGATTTCTCAGCATATGGTACCCCAGCACGGTGCTGGGCCTTAGCTCAATTGCAGTCTCAACCCAGGGGCCTTCTAGTTTATCAGAATCCTGTTCATCTTTTAATGCCCAGCACAACATCACCTCCCCCTTGAATCTTTGATTTCTCCGGGCAGAATGAGTTGCTTTTATCTTTGGGCTCATATAGGCCTCTACTTCTTGAGTTTTACTCCATCTTATACAATAGTTACCTATTTACATATTCATCTGCTTCGTAGAGGAGCAGGATCTTTATTAATTTATTATATCTATTATATTCATGGAAGAAAAATATAAAAATACAGATAATAAAGAAAAAATTGGAAAAACAAAAATGACCTAAAATCTTAGAACTTACCCAAGACCATCATCCTAGGGCTGGAACCGGAGCCAGCATGAGGGAGGGGATACAAATGACAGTGTGGTGGTCCAGCAGGGGCTGCGGCCCACTATGATTCACATGAGCACAGCTCAGCCCCCACTGGAAGGCCCCAGCTTGTGTTCACTGTGCTCCCCCCACCTCGCCTCCCGTGTCTGCTCTAGGGCGTGGTTCTCACATTTACCGGCTGTGTGATCAGGAAAGTTCCTTATACTCGTAGAGCCCAGGTTACTTACCTGTCAACTGAGCATCTTTCTACCTGCCGCATGGTTTTTGCACAAGTGCCTGGCAGGTCATAGTCACTCAAAAGTGATAGGTCCCCGCTCCTTTCCCAGGATACAAGCTATAATAGATAGTTCCTGTTCTGGACTGCATGCTCATGGCCCCCCAAATTCCTATGTTGAAATCCTAACCCCAATGTGATGGTGTTAGCAGCTGTGGCTTTGGGAGGTGGCTAGGTCGGGGGTTGGAGCCCTCATGAACGGGGTTAGAGCCCGTAGAAGAGATCTGCAAAAGCTTGATTTGCTTTCTGCTCTCTGCCATGTAAGGATAAAAGAAAAGATGGCTGTCTGCAAACCAGCAAGAGGGCCCTTGCCAGACACCGGATCTGCCAGCACCTTCACCTTGGACTTCCCAGCCTCTAGAACTCTGAGAAATAAATGTGTGTTGTTTAAACCACCTAGCCAAAGGTAATTTGCTATAGCAGCCTGAACCGACTAGGACGGTTCCTGCTGAACTCGGTTCAGGGTTCTAGGATGCCCTGTACCATCACTGGGCTGGGTGCTCTTCCAGGCCGTTTTGTGAGCTTGGAGAACTCACCTTCCGCCAAATGCTGAAGACCTCAGATCTGCGTCACATCTGAGCCTCTGTGAGCCTCTCCTGTGTCTAGGCCATCAAGTTGTAAGACCTATAACCGCTTTCCTCACCCCGCCTGCCTGCTGGTTTTTCCCACTCTTCAAAACAGTAGTAGTATTAGCCACAGCAGGAGGCAGCTGGCAGTGGAGATCAGTGCCCAGACTCTGGAGCTGCACTTCCCCGGTCCTGGGCTGGCTCCACCAGAACTAGCTGGTATCCACAGGCAAATTGTTAACTCCTTGGTGCCTCAGCTTCACCATCTCCAGAACGGAGAAAAATGATAGTACCTACCTTCTAGGGTGGGTGTGAGGCTTAGATGAGTTTCACTGATCTAACGTGCGTACGACGGTCCCTGGCACATAATAAGCCTTCCATGTAAGAGGAGCCAGCTTATCCTGTGCTCGTCACTGTGTTAATTCTCAGAATAGCCTTAGGAGGTTCTGAGGGACTTGTCCAACTCCAGAGCTCAAACTCTTGTCTTGAGTCGAGACCTACCGCACTATCAGCTTCTACCAGCCCCTGGCAGAGCTGGGCGCTCCCTCCTCCGCGTTGCCTCCGTACTCTGGGCTTGGCTCACGGGCTCGCTGTCTCACGGGCTCGCTGTCTCACAACTGTGGGCTGGTGCGTCAGCTCTCCCCTAGGCCACCAGCTTCTTCTTGCCTGTGAAGACTGCGCTTTATCCTGTATCCCTAGGAGAAGGTCTGGTTCAAATATACACACGCTTAACACATGTTGTTAATAAATGAATTCATGCAAATGTTCATGGAAATGGCGACTCCACATCCTTTCTTCTTCCAGATAGTGTATAATATGCAATTTATTGTAAATTACTCTTTAATTACAAAAGCATCATGTTTATTATGGAAAACGTACCTGTTTATATGCAGAGAGAGAGAAGGAGAGAGAATATTGTGCATCTCATCTTTAAGCCCATACTATCAGTGACACACATTTTTTAAATAGACTTTTTATTTTAGGATGGTTTTAGATTTACAGAAAAACTGCACAGACGGTACAGAGAGTTCTCACATGCTTCGCACCCCGTCTCCCCTGTTATTGACCTCTTACGTTGGTATGGTACATTTGTCACAATTAATGAACCAATATTGATACATTATGATCAACTAAAGTCCACACTTTATTCAGGCTTCCTCAGTTTCCCTCTAATGTCCTTTTTCTGTTCCAGGAGCCACACTATGTTCCGTCTCCTCAGGCTCCTCTTGGCTGGGACCTTCTCTCAGTCTTTCTAGATCTGAAAAATGCCTAGTTGGTTGTGTGGATCAGGGCATTCTCCCCACCACGGCTCAAGTTGGGTGCGCGCTCCTTGACAGGGGTTTCCAGAGGAAGCCTCAGAAGGTTAAGGAGCTGGTTGATGGAAGAACCTGAATTAAAGGGCACAGCTCTTGACCTTCTAGTGGTAAGAATGTCCAGCCTGGGAGGAGGCGGGGGCCCCAGCACAGCTTAGAGCCCCCACATAGCTGTTACTCGTTAGCCGATGGTCTAATTAGGCCAGTTTTCAGGTGGCTTCTTTGCCCAGTTCTTACATCAGGTCTTCCCAAGCAGGGACGCTGATCTCTGAGGGGAGGGCTACCCTGCGCCCCCCTTGCCCACCCTCAGTGGAGAGAAGAAGGCTGCTTCCTGCTTTCCCTGCCCCCATCCGTGATTTCCACGGCCTTCATAAACCTGGGGAGCCCACAATCCACACCCTCCTTGCCCTGGGGCCAAGTTACTCACGTTAGCCACACTTGGTGCCTCATCTACCCGCTCTCTTAGAACCCCTTCTTCCTCTCTCCACTCCCCAACCCCAGCTCCTTTCCCAGCTCCTGACCAGGAGAGGACTGGAAACAAACAAAAGAATGTTTAAGCTTGTCACCTCTGGTCTATTTCTTTTCGCTTCCCAAGCTAAATTCCAAATGGGTAATTGCATTAGTCATCCCCAGATGCAGCCTTCCCTGTGGGGTCCATCCCCTGAGCGCTCTCTCCCTCACTCTTTCACGGAGCTGGAACACAGTCTCGAAAGCCTCTGCCCCTAAGTTGCCTACCTGCTCTCTCTGGAACCTGGTCCCTTTCCAGAGACCAGCCATCCCAGTCTAACCTGAGGCCGCAAAGGCGTCCAGAATATAACCTTTCTCCCTCTCACACCTTCCACCTTGTAGCCGATTAATGACGCAGAAAGCTGGCTGCTGCTACTGCTGTTCCCAGGAGGATGAATTAAGAGACGGCTGGTAGGAGGCCCTGCTGAGAGCCGGGCCAGGGCCCTGGGCTAAGAAGAGATGGAATGTGCAAAGGGATTTATGAAAGCTTGGGCTGGCTGTGAAACTGTGTACAACCACACTGAATTGCAGCACTGATGATTAAGAACTAACGAAAAGGTTTGTTGATTTTCCCTACAATTTTGGCATTTTCTCCAGAGTAGCTTTGAGTCTGTTCTGTGGACCAGGCTGGGGTAATTTCCCTAGGACTGTTCACTCTATCTCCTTACCTGGCTCCAGCACCTGAAAACACATTGAGGTATTTGAAATAGGTACCACCTGCCCCCGAGGCGTTCCCATCTCATTAAAGAAACACAGCTGAAGCTCCACTTCGCATTTTATCCCACGTGCCTGTGGTGCCCCACAATCCAGAATCCCTTTTTGAGGAAGGATGTGTTTTTGCTCTGGGGCTCGTGGTCAGAAATAAGAAATTTACTTGGTATGTATAACTTTGTTATTTAAAAATAGGTGATTTTTTTTAAATGAAGTTACAGGAAGTTCAGTCTTCCGTCATTAGTTATCTACTCTGGGCTGATGACTCAAACGTTTATTTTCGTGATCCCTTTGCTCTTGTAACATTTGTTGAGGGACTCCTGTGTGCCAGGCGTGGTGTGGGTGCTGGGGATACAGAGAGGAGCCGGACGCAGCCCTGCCCTCCAGGAGCCTGGATGGGAGGGGGAGCAGACTTCTAACAGAAAAATTATGTGTGTGCAAAAACAGGGAGTGTGCTGTAATAGATGCCTCTGCAACAGATTGCTACGAAAGGACAGAGACGGAGCGCCTAATTTTGTTGTAGTCACGGACGTTTTCACCAAGGAGGTGACATTCATGCTAAGTTAAATAGGTAGGGTATTCTGACACCCAGTGGTGTTCTGCAATTCAGTTCTGGCACTAACCTCCTCGAGTTAGCACAGACCCCACAAGACTGCCCCCACTTAAGATACCAGCTCCAAGTTCAGAGGGTCCCCAGGCCACCTGCACTTTGGCTGATGGTCCATAAATTCAGGTGTTCTCATGACGCCTTCAAGTTTGACAGTTTGCTAGAACGACTGACGGAACTCAGGAAAGCCCTGTGTTACGAGTACAGTTTTATCACAAAGGCTACAGACCAGGAACAGCCAAATGAAGAGACACACAGGGCGAGGTCTGGGCGGATCCCATGCCCTCTGCTCAGGAAGGGGAGTGTATCGCTCTCCCAGCACATCAAAGGGGTCACCAACCAGGAAGCTCCACCGAGCTGCGGTCTCCAGAGTTTCATCACACAGGCACAACTGATGAAATCAGTGGCCCCAGGATTAAACTCATTCTCCAGGCCCCCTTCCCTCCCTGGAGGGTGAGCTGGCTCGAAGACCCAACCCTCCAATCACACGGTCGATTCCTGGTGACCAGGCTCCCATTCTGAAGCTATCTAGGGGCCAGGATGAGTCACCTCCTTACCATCATGATGGCACAGAGATCTGAGGGGCTCGTAAATAACAAAAAGGCACCTCTGTCACTCAGGAAATCCCAAGGGTGTTAGAAGCTCCATGCCAGGAACCTGGGGGAAAAAATCAGACAAATTCTTTATACCAACACAAGGTATGCTGGGTAGAAAATGCCATCAGACGATTAAGGGTTGCTGCAAGTGTAGATGTGAGGGTCATTGATCTAAACTGACCACAAACTAAGCTGAAGATTTCCCTTGGTCCCTGAAGATGGGGTAGCAGCTCGGCTTAGCGTGTGTTAAAGACAGCATGGGTCGCCTCTTTTCTTGTTCTCCCTCTCCCTCAGTTTTGCATCTTCCTCCACTTCATTTTCCTGCGGTTCCTTTTCATCAGTCCCTCCAATTTTCCCTGCCTGAATTGCTTAAGGTTACGGGGCACAAAGCCCCAAACCCCACTGGAGGCACCGATGCATCAGCTAATCCTCCTTTCTGTCCGCCCTCGTCCCCAAGGCTGCGCGTCAGATGCAAACCCACAGAACGCCCACCGCTGTCTCACGCCCGTAGCCAGAGGTGAAATCACGTGGGAGTCACAGTATCTCAGATTTTATATTCTTTACAGCAGTCACAACTCAGGAACAAAAATCTGGAGCTTTTTACAGAGGCTTTAGAAAGGAGAGAGAAAATAACATCCCCTAGGTTCTTTGCGATGTGAGGTCTGCCTCACCTCATGCTCATCCTTCATCACTGGATCCGGCCCCGTCTTCTTCTGGGAGGTGGGAAGGAAACCATCATTGTCCTTGCCTCGCAGACAAAGTTTGCCCCAAAGGGACGGCCATGAAAGAAAGGAGGATTCCTTTGACGGCACGTGCACTTTCTCAAATTCTCTCTCTCTCTGTCTGTAGGGAGTTGGGGTACTGGTATGGACAAATTCTGAAGAGGAGGGTAAGGTGCAACCTATAAGCAAATAAAAACAATTTTCCTTCAGGAGATAAAGATTTTAAATCAAAATTCTCATTCTTCCCAGAGACACTGTGAGAATGGGAGGGGAAGGAGGAAGGTTTTTTATTTTCTTAAGCTGTCCCTAGACTTCCTATTCATTCATTCATTCATTCATTCCTTCAACAAATACTTGTTGAATACCAACTACATGCCAGGCACTGTTCTAGATGCTTGGAATACAGCAAGAAATGAATTTGAAAAAGTCTCTGTGCAGACAGTCTCTTCAACAAATGGTGTTGGGAAATCTGGACAGCCACATGCAAAAGAATGAAAATGGACCACTACCTTATACCATACACAAAAAGTAATTCAAAATGGTTTAAAGAATGGAATGTAAGACCTGAAACCATAAAACTCCTAAAGGAAAATATAGCCAGTAACCTCCTTGATATCAGTCTTGGTGATGATTTTTTTGATCTGACACCAAAAGCAAAGCAACAAAAGCAAAAATAAACAAGTGGGACCACATCAAACTAAAAAGCTTCTGTACCGCAAAGGAAACCACCAACAAGATGGAAGGCAACCTAATGAATGGGAGAAAATATTTGCAAATCATATATCTGATAAGGGGCTAATATCCAAAATATATAAACAGCTCATACAACTCAATAGCAAAAAACACAATCCAAGTGAAAAATGGGCAGAAGATACGAATAGATGCTTTTCCAAAGAAGACACACAGAGGTTCCTTAAAAAATTAAAAATAAAGCTATCATATGATCAAGGAATCACACTTCTGGGTGTTTATCTGAAGGAAACAAAGACACTAACTTGAAAAGATATCTGCATCCCTATGTCCACTGTGGCATTGTTTACAGTAGCCACGATATGGAAGCAACCTGAATGTCCACTGTTGGATGAGTGGATAAAGACATTGTAGTATATAAAATGGAATATTATTCTACCACAAAAAAGAATGAAACTTTGTCATTTGCAGCAACATGGATGGACCTCGAGGGCATTATGCTAAGTGAAATAAGTCAGACAGAGAAAGACAAATACTGTACAATCTCACTTACGTGTGGAATCCAAAAAAAACCCCAAAAACCCAAACTCATGGATACAAAGAACAGATTGGTGGTTGCCAGAGATGGGGGGTGAAATGTGGTCAAAACGAGTGAAGGGGGTCAAAAAGTACAAACTTCCAGTTATAAAATAATTAAGTCCCAGGGACGTAACATACAGCATGGTGACTATAGTTGCTAATACCGTATCGCATGATTCGAAAGTCGCTAAGATCTTAAAAGTTTTCATCGCAAGAAAAAAATTTTTGTAACTGTGTATGGTGACGGATGTTAACTATACTTGTTATGATCATTTTGCAATATATACAAATATCAAATCATTATATTGTTCGCTTGAAACTAATATAATGTCATATATCATACCTTAATTAAAAGAAAAGAAGGAAAATGGCAGACAACATACTCTAATAATTTGCAAGATGTTATGCAAATGCCCTAGACAGAGCTGAGTTAATCACTGACAAAAAAAAATACTATACAGCGCAAAGAGTTTCAGATGTTTATATTAGTTAAGTAAAATAATCCTATTAAAAAGATTTCTTCTCATAGGATGTTGCTCCTACTCTGTAGTAATTAGTTTTGGAAATGCTTAGGCCTCTTTTTTTTGAAGTGGAAATAAAAATTTATAGCAATTAAAAAAAGAAAGAGCAAAAGTCCCTGTGCAGGTGAAGTTTACATTCCTTTGAGGGAAGAAAAAACAAATATGTAATATGGCAGATGGCGATAATGCCTGTGAAGAAGAATAGAACCGGTAACGCAACGAGAGAGCAATGGAAAGGAGTGTGTGTTATATCCAGAGATAAAGGACAGCCTTGCTGTGAAGTGACATGTGAAGTAAATTGAGAAAGTGAGAACACTGAGGAGAGAGAGCTCCTGGTAGAGGCAACATGTGCAAAGGCCCTGAGGTAGCAGTCCTTAGTCCTCACAACAATCCTCAGTACTATCTTATCCCTGCCTTTTTTTGTTTTTTAACTCTTCGCTTCTCTGGTTTCTTCATCCTCTCCTCCCCTACCTCCAGTCTTTCCCCACCTTTCCTCCTTCCTTTCCTGGTTCTCTCTCTCTTAACTTAACAGCACCCTTATCTCGCGTTACCTTGGATTAAGCCCAATCTTGTTTAGAAAATGCTAAATGTTTTTAAAAGGTGGAGGAGAAGGGTAGGAAGAGAAAATCTGTCTCAGTGAGTGACGCTCAGTCTACATGTAGCCACCATGTGACCATGACATGCTGCCAAGAAAGCCCTTCACCAGCTCTGGGCTGCCGTGCAGCCAACCGCAGCTCTTCCAGCCACGGGCCCACGTTCTGTGAGCGCCTGCTGCTAGCTCTGAGGAACGTGGGCAGCAGGACATAGCCTGGAGAGGAAGGAACTGTAGAAAACGCATTTCTCAATCTGTCAGCAGCCAGACTGAAAACTCACCAGGATCTGCCACGAAAGATTTCCTGCTTCATGAATTAAAGTCAGAATGCTTCACTCTGCTCAGCTACTTCTGTGACAGAGGAAATATAAGCTGTTCAGCCTGCATACAATTTCTGAAAACGCATTCCATTTTATAAAACGAAGTGAAAAATCTCTCTTAACAATGGCATGATTTCCACATCCTCTTCTCTTTAACCTTATGCCAAAAGATATGCAATGATTAAGTCTCTTGACATTTAAAGAAAAACTCCCATTCATACGTGCAAAGATCAACATTGCCGTAAACATTAAGTTTGCGGTGCCTTCAAAGTCTCTTAAGGAGGGAAATGCCTGGGGGAGGTGGTGCCCGCCTCAGACAGGGACTGGAGACGGACTGAGACGGTCTCTCTAACTTGCTTCCTCTTCTCTGTTCTCATATTCTTAAGTCCCTTTCTGATCTTGGCTCCACTCTACAAAACCCACCCTGAGTCATGTCGCTCCCGCTGAGAATCTCTCCGCCTCCTCTGTACCATCTGTGCTTTATGTCTCTGCAGTAGTCCTTGCCACATTGTAGGGTGACAACTCATTTCCGCATGGCCTTGCCTGCAGGCCCCGCACCGTCAGCCCTCTGGTCTCATTCATCTCTGTACCGTCCAGCCCACTTTGCAGGCCCAGAAATGTGACATGAAGGGCAGAACGAGCCATCGAGCCAGGCTGATTTCTGAGGGGGATTTGTAGCCGTGCCCGGGTTTAGCTCTGATGTTCCGACGTCACTGCAGTGGACTGTCTTGAGCCACTTCTTGACCTTGAAGTCTCTGCTTGGTGCTAGTGCACCCCCCTGCTGGCTACATCATGATCCTCTCTCATCTTTGGGCTCCATCTGGTTTGGATGCAGAGCTCACTGGTTTGCCTTTGTAGAGCCCTTGATGCGTTTCACATCGCAAAACCCAGCTCTGAGTTCACATAGTCGGTGGCAGGCTAAGTCCCATCACGTGTGAAATCACCTGCTGGAGTTGGGACGGTGCCCTGGGAGTCCTAGGTTATTTGTATGTCATAGAAAAAAGAAGGCAGGCAGGAACAAGGAAAGAAGATGAAAGAAGCACGGAGACTATTGAAAAAGGAAACAGCTGGAAAATGACTTCGTTTGTTCATTCACTCATTTGTGTATGAATTGAACAGGAAAATTTCACGAATAAATGTGTGAACTCTCAGTTGTGCCCCATCATCCCAGGCACTGTTCTGGCTATAAGGAATATAGTGACCATGGCATATGTGCTGTAGGCTTCACAGAGTTCACTGTCTAGCTCCCCTCGGCAGGCGAGGGAATGCTCATAGCCCAGGTCACATAGCTGGAGTACTTAGCAGCTGTCCCCTCATTACTATGGAGACCCCAGAGAGAAAAGGAGGGGCATCCTCTCTGGTGTCTCCCAGCAGCTTCCCATGTTCTTTCATGGTGGCCTGAGCTGTAGTCCTTTCTCCAGCTGGGAACACCACCCACACTGGGCCTCTGGGAGAGGCCAAAGGAGCGGCTGACCTCTGGGGGCTCCAGGCTGAAGGTGACGTCCGCCATGGAGGAGGAGGAAGTTGGCTCTGCCTCAAGCTGGCCGAGCAGAACTGCCATGAAGAAAATTATGAGGCGAATTACACTTTAATTTGATTTCTATTTGGTTTCAGCAACCAATAAAGGCACAGCAATTTTCCAAGTCCTGTCACTGGTTGGAGGAATGCTCTGAGAACATCTGTTTTATTAACAGCAGTGACAATAAAAGCCAATCCTATATTTGTAGAGGGGCTGCCTTCCAAGTCCCTCAGAACCTTTCACTGATCTTATCTGCTCTCCTTTCCCACAGCAGTCTTGTAATTGAGCTTAGCCCTTGACCTCTCCTGCAGCTCTCCTCTCTACGGCCTATTCAACCACTCACACCTGCACAGCAAAGCACAGCAAAAAGGAAGACCCGCCTGGTGGAGGTTGGCGAGTCAGAGGGAGAGAGAAAGAGCAAGCTGGTGGCTTTCATTCTCCATCACCCTTTACTCAACACGTACTGGGGACTCAGCACGCAGCCGCGTGGCACTGTGTGCTCTGAGTTTTCAGGGCTTAGGAAAGTATAGAGAAATGTGTAGGCACAGAAAAAAATGGGAAAACATTTCTGGTTTGGATAGAATTCCATTTTTTGGAAAGAATAGAAAAACACAGAAATTTCCTATTTTTCCCCAAATCTTTTCTCTCCTTTTTCCCCTTCATCTTGCTGAGATGCCTAAATTGTTTTGAAAATAGACACAATTTATTCTAATTAATCGACAGGAAATATATAATACAACAATTTCCAAATTGTAGTTTATGTACTAGAAGTGACGTGCTTTAAATTCTAGAGGCCAAATGGATAAACAAAATACTGAATACCATGCGATGGAATATTATTTAGCCAGTAAAAGAAATAAAGAAGTGATACTGCTTCATCGTGGATGAACCTTGAAAACATTATGCTAGCTGAAAGAAGCCAGCCACAAATGACAATACATTGTGTGATCCCACTTACGTGAAATGTCCAAAGTATGCAAATTCATAGAGTCAGAGAGTACATTAGTGGTTGCCAAGATCCTGGGGGAGAGAGGACTGGAGACTGACTGTTAATGGGTACAGAGTTTCTTTTCGGGGTGATGAAAGTGTTCTGGATATAGATAGTGGTGATAGTTGCACAATCTTGTGAATACACTAAAAAACCACTGAATTGTGCACGTTAAATGGATGAACTTTGTACTATGTGAAATATATCTCAATAAAACTGTAAAAAAATTCTGCACACTGGATACCTGAGTATGATCCCAGGGTCTGGGTCACCTCACAGTTTAACTCCAGACCCTGCATAGCCTGTGTAAGGGATCCGAGATGCCTAACTGTCCTCTGAGATAGGAAACAAGAAGTGTTTAGTGATGGGATAAATCTTCAAAACGCTGCCTTAGATGAGCAAGGTAAGAGAATGCATATGCCTCGTGTGGGGATAGACACATACATACTCCTAGACACGTAGTGAAGATGGGTACCTGAGAGCTGGGTCAGAATGATGATGGATGAGGGGAGGCATTTCAAATGCGTTGATGATGATAATAACATACCGCAACTGAAGGGTGTGATTACCTTCTAGGGTTATTAAAATATCACAGAAAAGATTCTTGGAAAAGATGCTGGGGAGCTAAACCATCTAAAGGACAACATAAGGCAAAATGTAACCAAGAATAATGTGTTACTCAAGTTACAGGTCAGTTGGGAAATTCGGTGACTTTTTTAAAAAATTAAAGTTATTTTCTCTATTAAAGAATACTATATAAATTAAAAATATGAATAAATGTACTTATTTCTATTGTTTTTTTCCTAGCCTTTTGGGGGTTATTTTCAGTTATTCTCATACTGTAACCCAAGAGTATAAAGCGCGTTTTTCAGTTCATGTTATAAGAAGCATTTATTCATATCATTACAAATTCTTGGTAAACATCACATTAATCAGGAAACTTTCTGATTATGTGTGTTGTTAGAAGGGAACAGATTCAAAATGACTGATAATAAAAAGAAATCATCTACACAAAGAGCTAGGCAAACTTTGATTAATCTGAATGCTTAGAATTAATTCTCGTTTATAGAATAAGTCTTTACCTCAAAAACCATGCAATGTTCTAACCTGGGAAACAGGAAATATAATTTTAAAACTATACAGCACAACAGTAGAAATATTAGCTTTTCCTCATCAGTCTCTGGGCAACAATTTCTTAAAACCTATTCTCAGGATAAGGGCAGACACAAAGGAGTCAATTGGATTGTTGAATGGGGTTGTTTTAAACTCACAGCTGAAACAGTAGTCTTAAAAGACAAGGTACCAGAAAGTGGAAAGGTTTTTTAAATTCTAGAAGTTGGCTTTGGACATCAGAAGCCAAAGCCGGAAGGAAGCTGGGCATTACATTTATCCAGAGCACAGAATAGGTCGGCAGGCAGGACGAAATGGGCTGTCCTGAGAGCTGTTTATTACTGAGACGAAGGGCTCGGAGCACAGTACAAATCAGCTTTATCAGGATCAACACCGCTTAATGCAGGCGGCACTTTTATTTCACGACTGGCAAGACTTTCTTGATGAAGGAGCAGTGTGTTGATTTACATGCTGGCACAACGTCCTCCTCTTGTTGCACACCAGCACTTTGTGTAGCACTGACACAAGAGATAGCTTTCCATCCCAGAGGATGAGGAAGGGGAGAAGTGGGAAGGAGAGCAAGAGAGGACCACATTGTTCCGCTGCCCTGTAAGAATGTTCACAGCCTGGACTACCCCCAGCCCCCCAGCCCCGCTTTGGGCTTAATCCCAGCAACTGGGTGTAGGACAAGATTGATAGAAACCTCGGACAGGTTTCGGGGATGGGGCCTGGGATAAGCGGACACTTGTGCCTTGCTCCCCAAAGTATAGCCTAGGGAGATGCCCAGGATCTTAGAAAAAGACCCACCCCCACCATGTGGCATGGTGTCAGAGCAGTGGTCACTGTAGTTGAACGAATTACTTGAGGATGACCTCACAGCATCCTAAAGGCCTTGAGGTCCAAAGATCAGGTGTGGAGGGGGGAGAAATGTTGTGAGAGGGCTACTAGACCCCAGAGCCCTTGGGGTTGGGATGAGGAGGGCGCAGAGTGGTGCCTCTGGCATTCGGAGGCCTTGGCAGTGCTGAACATCCACCACAAAGGTTGAGAAGACAGTCACATGGCCGTGATGGCCTGCAGATGAGACGACAGCCATGAGGCAAAGGTCCCCTCCAGTGCATCCCTTGCTATGGAGCACTTAACTGCTCTTCTTACTTCCTCCATTACCCAAAGCTCAAATGTTCTGCCCCGACGTCCCCCTGGACGAGGAAGTTAAGGGGCAGAACCCTGAGTCGACCAAGTATCCCCTCCTCAGACGATGGCCGAACGTTACATCAAAAGTGAGCGGAATAGGCGAGGCCAGGTTATCTACAGTGGTGGAAGTGAGGACTTCATAGTTGAGTTCAGTTAAGAGGAAAGAAAGGTACATTTTCACAGTCTCTAGGTTGCGACTGTATCGGTCAGCGGAGCCTAGATTATGCCGCAGTACCAAATAACCCCGAAATCTCAGGCACGCAACACATCTGCCTTGGGTCAGCTGATGGAGCTGGAACTTGGCCACTCACAGAAGAAAAGAGAGCTCTGGGAGGTCTCCCATCAACGATTAGATGCCCCAGTCCAGAGGTGACACACAGCACTTCTGTTACTTCCACTCACAACTCACGGGCCTGGATCCGTCGCGGGCCGCCCGACCAGCAGGGTCAGGAAGAGCTTTCCTTTCTGCAACCAAAAGGTGGAGACCTGGCAATATTTGGCGAACGGCACTAATGACTAACAAAGTTTTAGGTGTAAAATTCTTACCTACTGCATGATTTAGGGCTTAAAAACAAAAACCAAGAAAGGTACACAATAACAAACAAGATAAATACAGCACAGCCATTTGGAGCATAGAACCTGGGGTTGAATTTTGACTCTGCCATTTGCAAAGTGGTGGGGTGACCTTGGCTGGGTTACTTAATCTCCTCGACACTGAGCTTTCCCGAGCATGGGTGTGAACATAACACAAAGTAACTTCCTGGCACATGGAAGCGACACAATAAATAGCTATTATTTTTATCTTTTTGTTATCATTTTGCTTCTTTGTTTTCTTTACAGTTTACAATCCTAATTAAGAGTTCTGATTAGTTGGATTCCAGCTAATTAAAGCTTTTCTTTTTTTTAAAGATTGGCACCTGAGCGGACATCTGTTGCCAATCTTTTTTTTCTTCTTCTCCCCAAAGTCCCCGAGTGCGTAGTTGTGTATTCTAGTTGTGGCATGTGGGACGCTGCCTCAGCATGACGTGACCCGCGGTGCCATGTTGGCGCCCAGGATCCGAATCAGCGAAACCCGGGGCCGCCAAAGCAGAGCGCTGGAACTTAATCACTCGGCCACGGAGCCGGCCTGAAGTTTTTTGTCTTTTTTTTTTTAAGTTTATTTGCTTTCAAAAATATAGTCAGATACTCACATATATTTACAGTGGTGGCCTTCTGAGGGTCACTGTGAGTGATGGATATCTTGACCCCCATCCTGGAACAGCCCCGTGAGACAGAAGCAGTGGTTGGTGACTGAGGAGGGGTCTGCACTCAGTCTTCTGCACTTTGTGCTTGGTCGTAAGTGGGAATGACCGCCCCTCCCCCTACCACGACTGCCGAGTGTGAAGTTAACAAGAGGACAAAGAGCAGGAGAGGGATGCGAAGGAAATGCAGCAAACGCAGGAGCACGCCTGTCGACGTCAGGTTCACCTTAAACCAACATCAACGTGATTCACAGTCAACCCAGGAGGATCTTCATGAAGAAATGGTCCTGCCACCTCTTTAGAATGAACCCGGAGAGGCCCTGTCCTATATTTTGGTTTTGGATATAGAAAGATCCCCAACAGGATGGCAGCACTGTCCATTTCCACTTCCCACCTGTGCGCTCTGGGATTTTAGCCTGGACTGTGGCGCAGAGAGGAAGTGAGCTGCTTCTCCTGTGGCAGCCAGGTTCCAACACAGCTGTCTCCTCTCCTCTGACCACTTCCCACTCTGAGTCGGGACCTCCAGCAGAGAGGTGGAGGGGCCCCAGCCCTACCCTCGGAGGGGACCTGTTCATACATCACCGTGCACTCTCTCTCGTCTTGCCCTTCTCTCCTCGAGGAAGAGGTTCAGGTTTGGGCAGCAATAAGAGGAACACTTCCGGAAGGCGCGCGTCTCCCAGAGTCTGTGTGTGTGCCTGTGTGTGTAGAGCAAGCCCCTGTGTGTTCTTCTCACTCAAGTGCAGTAGTTGAGAGCAAGATGCTAGACGCTGGCTAGAGTAAGCACAAAGGCGAACAGGCTCGGCCTGAGGCAGGGGATGTTTTTGGAGAGAGGGGCTCTAGCGTTTCAGAATACGGATGGTCCCTGACTTGCAATGGTTCCACTTAAACAATTTTTTGACTTTACGATAGTGCAAAGTGATTTGCATTCAGTGGAAATCTAATTTTGAATTTTGGGCTTTCCCCAGGCTGGCGTTGTGCGGTAAGATCCTCTCTCGTGATGTGGGCTGCGGCAGCAGCATAGCTCCCGGTCAGCCCGCGATCACGAGGGTAAACAGCCGATAAACAGAAACATTCTGTACCCACAGCAATGCTGTTTGTCACTGTCAGGACAGTGTTCAATAAATTACATGAGGTTTTCAACACTTTATTGTAAAACAGACTTTGCGTTGGATGATTCTGCCCAACTGTAGGCTAACGTAAGTGTTCCGAGCGCATTTAAGGGAGGCCAGGCTAAACTATGGTGTTCGGACAGTTAGGTGTGTTAAATGCATTTCGACTTATGTTATTTTCAACTTCTGATGGGTTTATCAGACTAACCCCTTTGTAAGTCCAGGAAGATCTGTGTCCACTGCTAACCCTGATTATGTCGTAAATTAAGCTCAAACAGTCAGGATGCTCCCTTCCTGTTAGTTGTGTCACCAGGTCACCCGTCCCCCAAACAACCCCAGGAATAAAGCAAAACGGAGGCCCAGAAATAATTTTTTTCTGTAGACCAATCCCCAGTACACATCCTGCAGAGGGAATAAAAAATGTCCTTGAAGGAAGGACAGCCTGAGCAATTGCGTTCTCTTTTAAAATTAATTTTAAAACCCAGTGGCAGGTGTGGGGAGAAAATCCTTTAGCATACCTTAGAAAACACAGGATAAGGTCACCCACAAATAGCAGAGTCCCTCTCCTATCTTGGTTTGAAAGAAGGGTGAGACTGAGAGAAAGACACAAGCAATAAAAGAAAGATTTCACAAGAAAGGGAACGCTGAAATCAATGAGAGGTACCTGCAGAATTTAGACTCCCCGTAGGACACAGATGTCCTCCAAGAATCCTGTCAGGAAAGGATGTTCGGAAGGTGCGATTCCAGGCTGCTCAGAGGCTCTCTGCCTCCCGAAGCAGCAGAGCAGAACCAGGGAAAATTCTCTAGGTTTACAAGGTGAAGCCTGGATGGAGTAACTATTAACAGGAAACCAGCGCCAGGGTTGAGCGGCAGCCTTGGAAATCACCCGGGTCAAGAGCAAAATGTGTGCACGTGTGTGTACGTGTGTGTGCTCATGATCATTCATAGATACATGACGAGAGAGGGCATGGTTGAAAAGCCCTTGATACCAGAAATGGAAGCTGGGCAGACCCAGGCAAGACCAAACCCCACCGAGCTCCCATTCCGAAGGTGCAGGAAAACGGAGAGGTGTGTCGGAAGCTATTTACCTGCCGTGCCCACACAGGGTAATGGAATCTTGGATACAACTCTTAGCTGGTATCCTTCTACACCAACTAAGGGGTTTTGTTCACCTGTGACTTTATGGAGACGTTAAATTGATTCATTGAGAGTGACTAACCCCACACTGTGGGAACTTCTGCTGACGGTTCCTATCCATGATTCTAAGCATCAAACTGAACAAATGAATGTATCCTTTTATTACAATAATGGTTTGAAATGCTATCCCTTTTTTTGGTTATAAAAGTGACCTCTGTCCTTCAGTGGGATTTTGATGGCCATCCTCACTTTCATGTCCCTTCAGATTGGCAGGACAGGGCGGAGGTCGTCAAGGGCCCACCTTCACCCTGTTGCTGACGGCCTCTGTCTCCCTAGGTTGGGTGGTTCTGCATCGCTTCCTCATTCTCTGCTGCCCCCAAGCTTGTTTACGTTCCACTTCTGCAGAGCAGTGGGCACTCCCTCTCCCAGCTGGGCCTAGCATGAGCCTCAGTTGAGTCTCTGTGGACAGTTGTGGCAACACTTTGGAGACATGAGGCGACACTGCAGAGCTCTGTGTCCCCTGGGATCCAAAGGAGAAGAAAAAGTTACTGCTCGCTCACCCTTTAGTGCAGAACATGTGAGGAGAGCCTGAGGACCTGGGGCAGTTCACACAGCTCCTGCTCCAGCCGGAGAAGCAGCTGGAAGAGGCCCAGAGAAGGAGGGTGACCTTTGGTGCCAGCCCGAACTGTGGGCATCACGAGGAAGGACCTGAGCAGCAGATAGAATTGACAGGAGTGGCGCGGAGCAGGACGATGGCAGGGACAGCTCGGAGGACCTCTTCATCAGCACACGAGAACCCTTGGGAACTCCCTTAAATAACCGGGGGCGGGGCGGGCGGAGGCTGGGCGGGTAAAGCATGGAAGGATGCAAGGCCCACAATGGCAGGTTAAAGCTACATTCGGAGACACACTGTTTATTTCTGGGAGTGTGACCCTGTCTGAGACTCCGGGCTGATGGGGCTGTGGGTACACAAGCTATCACTTCAGGGCTTTTATAGAAAACACGTCACAAAATATTTTACTCTCTCTGTCGGCAATTATTTTAGGTCCACTCTTTAAATGTAGAGTCTCTCTCAACTATGTTTTTATAGATTACAGAAATATAAGATAAAGCTGCAGAGCCAAATGGATGAACTCAGAGCAGACCTGGGTCCCGGCATTACTCACAGACGCTGTGAAAAATGCCTCTTTCCAGGGTCCCGGGGGTGATCAGACTCAGTGGACTTGATCCACACTTACAAAGCTCATAAAATGCTGATGTAAAAACAAAGGTACCCATTTATTAACGCACCTTCAGATTTGTATCCACCGAGGTGACTAGGTACTCCTGACCCTTGGCCTACAAATTTTCTCTGAAGGAAAACTACCGGGGAAGCTCATAATCAGAAGCATTCCAGGTGAGTGGAATCAGAGGAAGAATTGGTTACATGATCACCTGTTACTGGCAGCTGGCTGAGCTGGCCTGAGGCTTCCGTCTCCACAGCGGGGACACACGTGCAGGTCAGCACTGAGAATGGGACATCATCACTAATGGGCTGTTAGAATGGGCCCTCCCGTGCTTGCTTCTGTCACTCTTTTATTTCCAGCTCCCCTTCTGCCTGTCACATCACCGCTTGAGGGAAGCAAACCACCCTTCCAAAAGCCAATATACCAGTTTGCTAAAAAGGAACATACCAGATCATCAATTTGCCAGATGACCAACTAATCAAATTCTTGATTCACCAAAACCTTGCTTCTATTAACTACTTATGGAGCTTATAACAGATTGCCTGTGTGATGCTGCTGCATAGTCCTGAGGATGGATTTTCAGTCTGTGTCCGGTGTGGCTCACGGGAGCTGCTCCACCCCGGCTCTCCCTGACTTTGCCAGGCCCGCCCGGCGAATGTCTGTTTTATGTTTTCACCTTTTAGTTCCTTGCACTTCTCTAAAGTGAAACACGGATTGTTGCCTTCTCTAGTTTTGAGGCCTTATGCCTAACACGGATTTTCTAGGCCACACACCTAAATTTGTGTACAGACCTCATTTCATGAAAAAGAATTTTACCAGTTTCCACATTTGTTGTGGATACGTAAAACTAACAAGCAGACAGCAATCTTTGTTCAAAAGACTGATAAAGTCAACAAAAATAGGGAAGAGCAAATAAGTACAAAACTGTGATTAAACGGCAAACCTTTCTTTGACGTATGGACACTGAAGTGAAAGGAGTCTGAAATTCGAAACATGCACTAAATATTTATTTGATTGAACTTATTCACAAGTAATAGGAAGGCAGTGGGCTAAATGTAGTTTAATGCAGAGAGAAAGCTACCTTGTTATTTATAAAATCCTTGACACTGGAGATGGGCGCAATGCATGAAATTTGAAATGCGCAAGATCCTCTTGTTACTTAATGACTGGAGCCAAAGTCCCAAACAGACCAGGAATTGGCCATCCTCAGTGACGCAACTGTAGCCAACTGGCTTGTAGTGAAATGGCTATGGTGAACCCTTCTAGACCTGGTTTAAGGTACTGGATTTGGCAGTTTGGGGTGAACTAATCATTCAGCAAATTTATTTTCAACACATTGGCTTTTGGTGAATGTGTCGTTTAGTGACCTGACTTCTAGCAAATTGATCTTTGCCTAATTGATTTTCATCAAGTTTTCTAAAGTTCTTTGGATTTATTACCACCATTACTTAGGTAAGCATTAAATCTCTAGTCTTAGGCATTCCCAGCTCTTTAAGATGCTTTAGCAAATCCCCCATTGAATTCTACCATATTGATTTTATACTTTACTCTGAGGACAAGCATATTTTTGACTTCTTGGGAAACATGTCACTAACACAACCTGTATTGTTTATCAGTATTTTGCCTCAGATTCCATCATGCTGCTGAACTGTTCATGCCATACCTGACCTAACTGGACTTGGAATCTTCCAGCAAATTGTTTCCTGGGGTCTCTCCAGACACTTATTCTCAATAAGGGTCATGCCACTGGGAGTATTTTGGAAATTTTGGGGGGCATTTTAGTTTGCCACAACGACTGGAGGGTACAGCTGACATTTTATGGAGGGAGACGAAGGATGCTGCCCTTCCTGAAACGCACAAGGCAATTCCCAATAACAACAGCTGTGCTGGGTCTCATATGACTTTGGAAAATCTCACTAGACATTTGTGTAGCTGAAAATCCTACAGATAATTATCTGAGCCTAGAATTTAAGTGTGTGAATCAAAGGAAGATGGTATTTTGTTTTGTTTAGGACTCTACCAAACGTTGTTCACGATTCTGGAAATGCATGTTTCTGACAGCAATGCTTCTCGTGATATTGAATCACCAATTTAACAACAACTGTACTGATCTGTATTTGTAGCTGTTGTGTTCACAATGATTGTAAGTAAAGGTGCAAGCATCCGGGTCCTTGCTGTGTCTTCTAAAGTAGTTGTGTGCTGGTATTCACACATTTAAATGTATTTTATTTTATTATCCATTACTTTCCTTTTACTTTTTCTTTCTATTATAGGTAAGACATTATATTGATTTAAAAGATATATATGTGGAGATAGGTTATATTGTCTAAGAATTTCGTTTCCAGATACCATGGGAATGGTAAAATGGTAGAAGGGATACCATGAAATATTCCTTGTCAAAGGGAAGTGTTGTGTGTGAGAGGGCTGTCCTTGCCTTCCGTTCTGCCTGCGCTGCTCCATCGCCAGGTCCTGGCACCCCACTTTCTGTCTCTCTGATTGTGCTCTGGCGGTGGAAGCAGCTTTGTAGTCAGCCACGGCTTTCAGGCAGGAAACAACCACCTCCCAGATGAACTGACCTCTCCAGAGTCCTCAGGGGCTCCGAGGTCATTGGCTGCCTGAGACTTCCTGTGTTGCAACACGAAACATCTTCCCCTTCACCACGCACCCGCCCAACACCTCCCCATCACAATTTGGCAGCCAGAGGTTCGCTGTGGAAACCCTTCTCCCCCGCTGGGAAAGCAGCGAAGGAGGAGGGTGTGCTTTAAGAGGGCGTCAAAAGCCCGGCCAAGCCCAACGGAGCTCTACACTGGAATTTCAGCTAAAAACTACAGCATCTTTCAAAAATTCCTGTCTGTTTAGAAATGTGACACCTGTGAGGAGTAGCCTGCTGAAGCGTCAGCGTTATTATCTGAGATTATTAGGTTAGCCAGGTCATATGCACGAGAGGGCAGCCCTTCGCAGAAACAGGGCCTTGGTGGGGGAAGGGAGAGGGGGTCAGGCCTTGGGTCCAGTCTGGTGGGTCGGGGGGCACAGACTTTGCCAGGGGATTGTCAAAGGCTGCTCTCAAGACATGCACTGACAGGGAAGAAGAGAGACCACTTCCCACAGGACTGCGCCTGGAAAGCTGACATTTCTGCCACATAAAAGGGGGGTTTGCAATAAGGATAGCAAGCCAGAAGTAAAACAAACAGTTATCTCTGTGGGTGGAATCAGAGGGGATTTTTATTCTTCCTTTTCCTTTTCTATATTTCATAGAAAATGGTAAGTACATACTATGCTGGCTGGAGTCTAGCTCGTCAGTCACACGCTTGGGCGTGAGTCCCAGAGCTGCCACTGAGGAATCGTGATCTGGGCCTAATGACTTAACCCGTCTAAGTTTGTTTCCTCAAATGCAAAATGGGCATAATGATAGAACTGACTTCATAGAGTGGGTCGGGGTGTTAAATGAGCCAATGCACTTGGAGCACTGCGGTGCTCAGCAGCTAAAACAGCCCCGGTGACTGTCACTTTGGAAGAGCGGGTTTCTCTGGGCTTGGTCTGGACCAGCCAGGCCTTGAGTGGAGCTCTGAGGTGGTCACTGCCTGTGTCACCTTGGGCCTGGGTCTCCCGCTTTAGGGAACCACAGGCATTTGGTGCCTCGGACATCCTGGTCCACTCCTCTCCTGCCCTGAATAAACAAATAAATGGGACTAGCTCGGCTTTAAGAGAGCCCAGGAAGTGGTGGCAGAAGCAGGACAGAGTGGGCAGCTGGACTGGAGAGGGGTCATCTAGGAGGGAAATGGTCACCATGGTCAAGCCATGGTTTGGGCAAACTTGTGGCTCAGGGAAATTGGTCATCAGTGTCCTCTTGCTTCCCCTTTCAGCCCCACGCCCCTCCCTCTTTCTTTCAAAGTGATGATATCGTGGGTCAGAGCCACAGAATATTCCTACATGGGACTTCTCCCTTACCTTCCATCAACTACCACCGCAAATCCTAACTGCAGGTTCCTGCATTTATTGTAAGTGCTGTTCTCCTCAACCTTTCCACCTGCCCTTGGAAATTTCACCCTCTTTACATTTGGTAATTCTTTTTCTGTCCTCCATTAATCAACTGACATTTACCAGCACGGGTTACATATTGGACAACAGTCTGGTCCTAGGACTGAAGGCGTGGCCTCTCAGGTTACTTCAGACACACCAAATGTCGATTTTGGTGGCAGGAAAGGAAACTTACTTCCCATTGGGGAAGTCGGTGGTGTCTGAGCTACCGACTCCTGCAGCTGGGAACCGTGAATGAATTCTCGGCTCACGGGGTATGTAAATACAGTAGTGGAGGGATGGGCGGATGGCAGTCTGGATTTGCATGGAGAATGCTGAAATACCTCCTGCCTTAGTCATCTAGAACCTTCCTATCTTCATGAGTTAATTCTGTTTCATCTTCAAACTTTTCACAGAACCTTCTCTCTACCACTTTCCCTTAACTAAAAGCCGATCCCAATTCAGGGACCTGTTTTCTTTACTGCTCTCCTAAGTAGAAGCTTCTTCTTATCTCCTTCTCCATTCACCACAGGACCCAGAAATTTAATTTTGTACCTCACTGGGATTACAGAGTCTTTAGAAGCTTGTTTCCTTCTAACCAAACTGACAGGAGAGTGGTGCATAAATCTGTCACCAATTTTTCCTTTGCAAAGAGAGAGAGACCTAACCAGCGGCCTTCAGGGCATCCTGCCTGGCATATAGGGTGTTAGGAGTTGTGCTCCACTGTGAGCCACAGGGCTCTGAAATAACGGTAGCTTAAAAAAGATAGAATTTGGGGCCGGCCCAGTGGCACAGCAGTTAAGTGCGCATGTTCCACTTCGGTGGCCCGGGGTTCACTGGTTCGGACCCCAGGTGCGGACATGGCACCGCTTGGCAAAAGCCATACTGTGGTAGGCGTCCCACGTATAAAGTAGAGGAAGATGGGCATGGATGTTAGCTCAGGGCCAGGCTTCCTCAGAAAAAGAGGATTAGCTCAGGGCTAATCTTCCTCCAAAAAAAAAACAAAGATAGAAGTTTATTTTCTCTCACGTAAATGAAGTTTGGATTAAGGATTGATATGCTGGCCTTGTAGAGTCATCAATGGTCCTGACTCCTTCAAGAAGCCATCCTTATTGTGTGTCTTTCATTCGTAAGGTCACTTCAGGGTCACAAGTTGGACATTGCATCTCCAATCCAGGAAGAAAAGGAAGGGGAAGGCCAAAGGGGACTCCCAGCTGATTCAACACTCCTTTTTTAGGGGCTTTCCTCAAAGGCCCAACGTATTAGAAGCCAGAACTTCATCACAGAGTTACTCGACCTCTGTAAGAGGACCTGGGAAGTTCAGTTTTTCAGCCAGGCATTTCACCATTCCCCCTCCCCCCAAAATCAGAGTTATGTCATAAAGAAGGGGAGAGAATGAATATTGGGTAGAGCAGGGGAGGAAGACAAGCCCTCTACCCTCTGGGTCCTTCTGGCTGGGCTAGGAATTAAATTGACATGAGACAGAATAACAGGAGAAAATCAAACAAAGCTTTATAACACGTATACATGGGAGAGACCCCGGAAAACTGAGCAACTCCCCAGAGTGGCTGAGGTCGCCGCCTTAAATACCATCTTCACCAAAGACAAAGGAGGATTTTTGAGATGGGGGGAGTCACTTGTGGGAGATTACCAGAAAAAGTACAGTAAACAAGAGTAAGGTTATTATGCAGATTAAGTGCTTGCTTTCCACATTGGTAAGAGTTTCTAGAGAGAAGGTCATCCCCCTCTTCCTGGTACAGAGAGGGAGACATCTCTACAAATGGAGATTTCCCTCACAAATGTAAATGTCTCTTACAAAGGGTACCTTCTACTTGGTTTTCAGAGCTTTCCCCATGTCTGCAGTTTTTAAAAAAATATTCAGCCAAAAATAATCCTCGTGCCAAAGAGACACATCTTGAGGTGGCAAATTCTGATCCCCCACAGAAGACAACTAACAATCTCTGCCATTTTGGGGGAAACAGGATTGACTATTTCATAGCAACTGCAGAATCAGAGATTAGCCAATGAGATACTCTTGAGTGATATTTCATTCCAGCTTTGCAAAAGATTGATGAACAACCCAGCCCCACCCAGGCGTGTTCGTTCCTGGAATGCAGTGTCCATTTCCTTTTTCTGGGGTTGAATAAACACTGATAGAGTATTAGCAACACTCTTTCCTTCACACAGTCCCTGCAGCCCACGCTACAGTAGGACTCATCAGCTTACACTGCTGTTGCTGCTCAAATGTTTCCACTGAAATACGCCTGTTGGTTGTGAATAGAATGTTGAGTTGGGGCTGGTGCAGTGGTGCAGTGGTTAAGTTCACACGTTCCACTTTGGTGGCCCAGGGTTCACTGGTTTGGATCCCGGGTGTGGACCTATGCACTGCTTGTCAAGCCATGCTGTGGCAGACATCCCACATATAAAGTAGAAGAAGATGGGCATGGATGCTAGCTCAGGGCCAGTCTCCCTCAGCAAAAAGAAGAGGATTGGCAACAGATGTTAGCTCAGGGCTAATCTTCATCAAAAAAAAAAAAAAGAATATTGAGTTACTAACGAAAGCTCTGATGTTCCCTCTCTAGCTGACAGTTTCACTCTAGGAAAGGAGAGAAAAAAGCAGAGGCTTGTGACTCTCTGAGGAAGTTTTATCCTTTCTTTTCTCTACCTTTAACTCAGAGACTCAGAGAAGATAGGGAAGAGAAGGATACCAAGAGGAAGAGAAGGTGCTGGAGAATTCTGGATTCCTGGGAAAAGCTGACAAAAGGAACACTCCTGTGGTTCTTTGAGATGGAAATTGGGAAGCTGCTCAGAGCTTTTGCTCACGCAGGTGAGGGGAGTATGATATAAGCGACAGCAGAAGCCCAGGCTGCAGGTCCCAGCAGCCTGACTCTGCACCCAGGACGGGGACCTGTCGCTCCTGCTCGTCCTGGGGGGTGCTCCACCTGCCTTTTCGATACTTTGGACTTTGACTTGACATGCAGTTTTTACTTCATATTAGATTGAATCTTCGTTGGCTGCTATCCAGTTTGCCATTTCTGCTTCAGCGTCAGAATGTTTTCAGCTTAATGCTTTCTGGGCCAGCCTCTTAGGTATGGACAGAGATGAGCTGGCTTCGCATCAACACACACCGGTAATTATTACTCTCATACCACAATTCCACAGCAACCTGCCCAGGCGGAGTAAATGAAGGCGTCTTCCTAGGGGTCTGGGGCGCAGCTTAATCAATCCACCGCAATCAAGGGTAGTATCATTTAGTAACTTGCTTTATCTTAAAAATGGGTACAAATTCTACATTTTACTCCTTGGCATTGCTGTATTTACATTAATATTTTTAACTCAATAAGCTTCTAGTAATATTGGTATTCCAGGAAGTTGGAAAGGGTGACTTTCCACATTATTTGTGTACTTCCAGGATATACTTGATCCCGTCTGAGCTCTCTTGTTACCTTGTATTATTGAGTAATGGTCACCTTGACTGGATTAGGACCCTTCCCAAGATTTCCTGCAAGAACATGGTCACTTCTGCGGATGGTAAATCCTTTCATTGTGCTGTATTTGTTTACTAAACGATATTGTATAGCAGTAATTTATGTTTATTTAGAAAAATAGATGTTCTATTTAGACTATCTTGTTTGTTTTTATACCCTGCATACTCTACTCTTACGTACTGATCAGCAAACTTTTTCTGTGAAGAACCAGATAGAAAACATTTTCGGCTTTGTGGGCCATCCAGCCTGTATCAAAACTACACAAGTCTGCAGCATAGTATGAAATAGCCATAGGCAGTGAATAAATGTGCTTGGTGTGGATATGTTTCAATAAAATTTTATTTACAAAAATAGGCAGTGGGCAGGATTTGGCTCTAGTTTGCTGATTCCGGCTCTATACCCTGTAGATATTGAATATTTACAAAAATTGGACCACATATTCAGCCACAAAAAAAAAAAACACCCAAACAACTGGAAATTTTAAAATACTCGCTTATGTAATTCCTGCGTCAAAGAGGAAATCAAAATTACAATTGTAAAATATCTTAGAAATCATAGTAATAAGAATAGTAAATAGCAAAACTTATGACAAATAGCCAAAGTTATACTCAGAGTCAAATTTGTGACCTTGAAGATGTTTATTGTGAAATATATACAAGTGAGAAATAACTGCACTAAACATTTTATTCAAGATGTCAATAAAAGAACAATAGAGCAAACCCAAGGAAAGTAGGAAGAGGGAATTAGTAAAGATAAAGGAAGACGTTTATGAATTGGAAAGCCATTAGTAAAACTACAGGTTTTTTTTGACAATATATAAGAAGTAGATAATCTGCTATCTAATCTAAAATAAAAATGAATACACAAATATAAGACATTAGGAATGAGAAAGAGAATATAGCCATAAATACAGAAGAAATGTTTAAGATTTATAAAAAGTATGCTTCACACGATAAATCTGAAAACTTGCATTAAATAAAGTTTCTAGGAAAATATAAACAACTAAAATTACCTCAAAAAGATGACAAAATAATGAGCCAAAACCTATGGAAGACCATAAATTTTCAATACTACATAGATTAACTAGACAGAAAACCACCAAGGAGACAGAAGGCTTGAGAAACCCTGCAAGCCCGCTGGCCCTGATGGCCATCTGCAGAACACTGCACCCAACAAAAGCAGGACACACATTCTTCCCAAGGGCACATCTCCTGGATAGACCATGGACCAGCCCATAAAACAAGACACAGCAAATTTAAAAAGATCGGAATCATACAAAATAGGCTCTCTGGCCAAAATGGAATTAAATTAGAAATCGATAACAGATGGACACAGAAGGAAATTAGACAACACTGCTAAGTAATCAATGGGTCAAAGAAAAAAATCACAAGGGATATTAGAAAACACTTTGAGATGAATGGAAATAAAAACTACAACATACCAAAACTTATGGGATGCAGCCAAAGCAGTTCTTAGAGGGAAATGTATAACCGCAAATGCATGTTAAAAACAAATGACTTCAAGTCAATAACCTTACCTTCCACCTTAAGAAACTGTAAAGAAGAAGAGCAAAGTAAACACAATGCAAGTAGAAGGAAGGAAATAATAAATATTAGAGCAGAAACAAATGAACTAGAATAGAAAAACAACAGATACTCAATAAAAAGTTGGTTCTTTGAAAAGATCAATTCAAGTAACAAATCTTTAGCTAGACTGAGCAAGAAGAAAAACAGTGAAGACAGAAATTGCTGAATCAAGACTGAAAAAGGGGATCTCATTACTAATCTTACAGAAATAAAAAAGATTGTACAGGAACACTATGAAAAACTGTGTGTACAACTGTGTATATAAATATAAATGGATGTCTATAAATTACTGAATAGGAAACGATTTTCAAAGCAGAAACCATAAAGAAAAAGACTGAAATTTTTGACTATATGAAAACATAAAACTTCGTATATCTGAAAATTAGCATTAATAAAACTATAAGAAAATAAACTGAGGAAATGATTTACAAGACATATGGCAGAGTCAAAGTACATTGTAACTAAAGCGCACATAAATTACTCAAAAGATAAACACTCCCAAGTGAAAAGAGCTTAGCAACTGTGAATGATGCAACTTATAAATTCTGAAATACTGACAGTCAGTAAACATACAGGAAAAACGTCAAATTCAGCAGTAATACAAAAAATGCAGAAAATGAGATATTTTATTTTGTGATTTTAGGCAAGTTACTGATACTTTCTTTTTTGTTTAAGATTTTATTTTTTACTTTTTCTCCCCAAAGCCCCCCAGTACATAGTTGTATATTCTTCGCCGTGGGTCCTTCTAGTTGTGGCATGTGGGACGCTGCCTCAGCGTGGTTTGATGAGCAGTGCCATGTCCACGCCCAGGATTCGAACCAACAAAACACTGGGCCGCCTGCAGCGGAGTGCACCAACTTAACCACTCAGCCACCGGGCCAGCCCCTACTGATACTTTCTATACCTGTTTTCTTTCTTCTTTAAAGTTTAATTTCTATTTCTATCAAAGTAATACGTGTGTGTTGTTTTGCATGTAGGTCATTTTTAAAGTTAAATAAAATTATGAAAAATAATAAAATATTATTAACAAAAATCAGCAGACACCTGCCTCTGGTTTCCTCATTGCTGATTTCTGCCTTCTGTGAACAACCGCTTTCAGCTGTTTCTTCTAGCAAATATGACATGCAAACCTAAGGTAGGTGACAAGTAAGGAAATAAATAGCCACTGCTTGAGACATCTGCAACTGAAGCTGTGTCCTGAATGAAGAGCCAGATTTCTGTTAAGGCCAGAAGAGGATAGGGGCACTCAGAGAAGACAGTGGATCTGTAGGGAGTACTAGCTCTAAGACAACATTTGCAGAGGGAGGGTTTGGAGGTGAGGAGCAGTGGGTGTGCAGGCACAGGCAAGGAGGTACAGAGCATCCCGGGGATAATGGTATAGAGGAGGCGTGGCCAGGGTGGCTGACACCTGAGCATTCTCAGATGAAAGAGGGATTAAAGGCATTGGGGTTTTAGTCTCCAGTCTCTTTGAAAGTAGTGGACCATGGGCCAGGACTAGAAGGTTAGTCTTCCTTGGTTGGGCTGATGGAGGACCTCAAAATGACAGACTCCCACAAATTCTAGCATAGCACCTGGCACACAGCAAGCATTTAATAACCTCAGCTACATCATGAGCATCCCATTACTGCATTGACAAAGATGAGTGTACTTGATAATACCCAGCACAGGTAGGACTGTGGAGAATCAGGTAATACTGGATTTATATAAACTTTCTAGAAGAAAATTGACTATATGTTACAAGGAAGTTTTTGTTCTTGTTTTTTTAAGTACGTATGCATTGAGGTTGTAACTTGATAGGAGTTTATTCTGAAGAAATAACTAAACAAATACACAATCATGTATGTCTAATGTGATTCATCTCATTGTTTACAGTAGGAAAAACTAGAAAACATAATTGTTCAATAACAGGGATTGGTATAATAAATTAGTTGGCCCAAAGATAGAATACTTAAAGTTATTGAAAATCATGTTGTAGTGAAATGTTGTATATGGAAAAATATTAACTGAGAGTTAAGTTTAAAAATAGTCCGTATAGGGGGCCAGCCCTGTGGCGGAGTGGTTAAGTTTGCGTGCTCTGCTTCAGTGGCCCAGGATTCGCTGGTTCGGATCCTGGGCGCCCACATGGCACCGCTCATCAGGCCATGCTGAGGCGGCGTCCCACATAGAAGGACTAGAAGGACTTACAACTAGCATGTCCAACCACGTACTGGGGCTTTGGGGAGGAAAAAAAAGGAAGATTGGCAACAGATGTTAGCTCAGAGCCAATCTTCCTCACCAAAAAGCATACCTTAAAAAAAAAAGTCTGTATAATATGATCTCAAATACATAAAAAGTATATATTTATAGATGCATAGAAAAATATCAAGTGATATCTCCAGAAAGTATGATTATGACAGTTGCTTTTTTTCTTTTTGTGTTTTTCTGTATGTTTCAAATTTACTTAGGTAAAATTTTCTTTTCTATTCTTTTTCCTTTTTTGGTAATGGAGGAAAAAAGTCAATAACGTGATCGAAAAAGGTATAAAGGTCTATATTGCCCAAGTTCATACTTCATTATCTATTCTTTTAATATTCTCTAATTGATTCTCTAATTGATCAGTGAGTGTTAGTGTTGTCTTTTCCAACCTGGAAACTGTGCATCTTCCAGGAAACCCTTTTGACATGGAGGTGTTCCCTTTTCTCAATGTTTCTTTCCCACTAGAGCAATGAACCCCCCTTTAAACAATGGGTCTGCTCCCAGTGACAGCAGAAGTTAAATCTCACCAACATCCTCTGGCTGAGGCCCCCTATAATTCCATAATGGAATAACTGACTGTCTGCAACGGGTACACATCTTTTTTATTGGCAATGTGAAGAGTGTACCTCTGCAGGAGAACAGCATTAACAAGGACTCCACTTCTCTTCTGTCTCCTGCAAAGTACCTAGGACATCGAGTACCAGCAACTTAATTAAGAAAGCTCATAGTGGCATTACCAACAAAGGCCATTCTCACTTTACGCGAACATTCTCAAGTAATAGGTATTAATAATATTTGTGGCAAGCACCAACAAATCTGCGGAAGCACATCCGATACCTAGAGCTAGATTAAAGCCAACGAGAAAGCTGTTCCAGAAAATAACAGATGCTCTGAGATCAAATATATCTCCCCAGATGAAAAAGAAACAAACAGAAAATAACCCCAGACATGATCAGGACATCCAACGGAGGAAACATCAATATTATAAACCATTGAATTAAAACTGAGTGCTCAGGGTTTGTTTATGATATTAGTCCTTGATTTGGGGGTCTGGGAATGGTAGACAAAATAAATTAAGGGCATTGGAAAAGTCTGTGGACTTCCAAAATCCCATGCCATACCTGTTAGAGCATTTTGTAATTGAGGGGCCAAATAGGGTGTGGGAGAGGGTATTGGCTCCAGAGTCAGGTAGAAACATGTTTTAAGGTCAGTGCTGCCAATCTAGATGTGTGACATTGAGAAAGTAATCGAACTTCTCTGAACCCATTTCCTCATCTGTAAAATGGATACAGAAATATCTATCTCATAGGATTGTGGTGAACAGGAAATAGAAGAACGTATAAAAAATATCTGGTGTAGTGTCTGTAGACATTCCACCATCAGCGGCACTGAACACTATTGCTAATGTTCAGAAACTCCTGCACAATACCATAGAGAGAAGCAAGACAGACTGATAAACAAACACACACAAATGGCTGAGTGCTTTAAAGAGGCACCCAGTGCCTTCCTGGAGACAGTAACAGAGCACTTTTGTTTAAGACGACTCCTGGCTCAGACCATGGGATGCCTATGCACTGCAGCTGTATCTAATCAAACTGACACTCATGTGTTCATGGGAGTCTTGAGTTCAACTCTTCCACATTGAAGTCCACACTCAAAATGTGGCAAAAAGATATCACCATCCCAGAAAAGGCTTGGGAGAAAAAAAGTGTTGTCTAGAAACTTTATAGATGTTCTTGAGGAAAACCAGAATTGCATTTAAAGAAAAAATTTTAAAAATAACCCCAAAGAAATTGATAATTTTCTAGAAAGTTCCTAATGGCTAGAGGGTGGGCATGGAAGCAAAATAAGTGGAAAATCATGTTGCTGACCCATAACATTAAAAAAAGAGTCTATGATGTTGTAATAGACACACTTTACTAACAAATTATTTTTTAATTAAGAAATGGAAATGCCTTCGCATCTTGCTTTCGATCTAGAACTGAAATCAATCAGGGTGGCACAGGGAGAAATCATGAGATCTAGGGTTCAAGTTACAAGATGGATTCCCTGCTCTGTCTTTCCTAGTTGGTTGACTTGAGTGATTTATTTAACTGCCGAACCTGTTTTTCCATCTGTAAAATGGGATTAAAATGCCTACCTTTGGTGGTTGCTCTATCACTGAGATTACAAAGTCACAAAAGCTGAGACGTGCTGGCTTTAGCTTCCAAAGAGGTCTTGGGGGGTCCTGGAGACCCGGATGGAATGCTCATCTCAATGGTGAGTTGGGAGACTTTGTGGAGAAATGGAGGGAAAGCTTCAGGCACAACCAATGCAGCTAAGTCCTCAGGGACCCAGGGGGAAATTTCTGAAAATTGACTTAAAGCTTCAGACTTGGAAAAACATAATTTTATTTAACAACAAAAAGATGAAAGTAGAATGTCTGATGTCATTTTATTCTAAAATTTTCTTGGTCACTTCCTGACTTTATCATAATGAAATAAACACAGCATGACAGTCATCTTATATAGATAGACGCACAAGTTAATGAAATGGCATTTTATGGGCTGAAGAGAAGGAAATTTTGAATGCTCTCCATGGAATTAAATTGTTCTGCTCACTTGCCTTCCGTAGTAGCTAGCTTCACCAGGTGTTATCAGAGACAAGGGGGTCCTGTGGGGGATCTGATGGTCAACCCACTCACAGTCATACGACATTCGTCTGGACAAAACTGAGTCAAAGCTTAGATTTCACTGAGAATCAGGTCTGCAAGGCCAGAGTTTAGAGTGCCTGGTTCAGATTGTTTATTGTTAGGGGTGGTGGAAATATTTTATTATAGTAAATGCAATTTTAAAGAATCACCCAGTTTGCAATCATATCAGAAACGCCATTTTTGTGTTTCCAGTGTGTTGTCCAGTAAACATTAGCACCTATAACTCCACAGTTTTCATGACCAAATAAAAAGCCTTGATCGGCTTGGCTGAACTGGTGACACACAGACTTTACAAAGGAGAAAACTTTTTTGTGGTCGCAGGCCAGCATGTCGAAAGAGAGCTCTGCTCTGTGCTGTGATTCAGTGCAGCCTGTGCAGAGATGTCGGTCTTAAGGGGCTTAAAACAATAGAGAAGAAAGGCAGAAAAGGAGGCTCTCTTCTTGATTTGCAAACTGCCTCGCGTTGCCCTCATTATTCCTCTGATGCAACTCATCGGCTCTGTGAACTTTTGATATCATTCCTCATCAAAATTTACTCTCTCAGTGTCTGTCTCATTTCAAAGAGACACTGGCTAATCCATGCCACTGAGTTACCCCTAATTCACAGACATTTTCACTGTAGCCGGTGCCTTAACTCAAAGGAATGAGTCTAACGCCGAGATTTCAAGCCGAAGTCGCCTCTGGGCTCCGAGGTGCCTTGCTTTGTGAAAGGACTCACTAGCTTGTGTTCAGACTCTTCAGAGAAAGACATCGTGTGTTTCATTCATCTTTACATTCCCAGCACCCAGAGCCACTCTTGTCCCCGACTAAGTACTTCGTAAAAGCTTGTGGAATGAAAGAAGGAATGAATGGGGGAAACCAACGAAGGAGCTCTTTTATGGCAGGTCCCAATTATTGTCAATTAATAAATATATTATAGTACACGTCAACTGAATAGGTCTAGTATTAGACATGTGCCTAAATTGTGCCTAAATTTTGGCTGTATCTGAAGTCCTCATTCATCCTGACCCCCTTGCTATCAAATAGGGGGCCTTTTCCTCTGTTTGAGAGACTATAAGGCTGAGGGATTTGCCTATCTCTGTCTGTCTCTGTTTCTCTGTCTCTGTCTGTTTCTCTCCCTCTCTCTCTCACACACACACCCTCCAGCTCTCTGCCATCTGCCCCGAAGCCTTTGTAACAAATTGAGAGCTACATAACTACCTGTGCTGTGCAGCTTTAAAAGAGAAAGCTGTCCGAAAGACACGCAAATATTGTGACTCCCTGGGAGGAAAGCTTGTCTCCGGGGAGTCAGGAAGAGACAGCGTGAGGAAATCTCAACCTCTTTGAGCACCCCATCCTGTAAGTAAAGCCCCTATTTCAGTGCGGTCCCTGGGGGTTCTGCGCTTGCCATCTCCCTGACACCCTTTCGCACTGGACTGTTATTAGGGAGACAGCTGACACGGACGCTGGAGGAAGGCCAGCCTGACTGTATCTTCTGTATTGTCCAGGGACTGTATCTTCTGACGGCCAGTCATCAGCAGCCCTGCAGTCAGAGTTCAGATTTCTCTGCAATTGTGGTTTTAATCCCTCCCTGGATGTGGGTCTTTCTGAAAGGCAAAATGGGGCCACAGAAAAAGTGGCTTTAAAAGTCAGACACACCTCGGTTCAAATCCTTGTTTCCCTGCTCACACTGCGATTCTGGGCACTTCATTGAACCCCTCCAAGTCCGACTTTTCCCATCTGTAAAATGGGGTATTAACACTAGCCTGGCAGAGTTGCACTGGTTGGCAGGCTAAGCGGAATGTGGCTGAATAGTGGTCAGTCGCCTTTCTGAATGGAATTCCAAAAAGAAGAGTGACAGACTCTGGGGGCCTCCCTTGCTATGCCTCTCTCTGGGGCCAACAGGGCCGGAGCTGGAAGCCATTGCATTGTCTTCTTGTTCAAGAATGTTAATAAGGCAATGATCCGTTTAAGCCCCATGTCCTCCAAGTGCTACAGAAGGCAGTGAGTCCCGCCTGCTGTCTGCCCGTCTGCCTGCTGCAGGGCCTCTGTTGCTCTTGCTCCTTTGAGGAACGCCTGGCTCTCCCACAGCAGCTCTGAGCGCCCCACGTGAAGGAGCTCAGAGGGCTGGCTGCAGCGGGCACAGAGCAGGGCCAGGACCAGTCACGACTCTGCAGCGCCCTTCCTGACCCCTCCCTTCTCCCCGACCCCAGCCGCTGCTCTGCCTTGGAGAGCACGGACGTTCGTCAAGACCGGCCTCTGCTGAAGCGCTCGCAGCGTCACCGTCACCGTGGCCTGGAGAGAAACGCTTTCAGCAACTCTGGCCCGGCAGCCGGCAGCCGGTGTGGGTGAAGTGAGGGCTGCTCTTCCAAGCGATTGGCTGAACTGCTGTGCCTCCCACAGATGCTTGGAATTCCCTCCAACCTCGAGTGTCCTGTGACATTCTCTCTCCCATTATACCCTAAAAGTCTTGCATGCTCATCAGAGAAAGAAAAAAAAAAAAGGAAAAAGATCACTCTGCAACTAAACAGACACAAACTGACTTATTTGGAGCCTAAAAATGATCTATGCTGAATCATTAATTAGCTAGTCAATAATTCCATGCTTTTAAAACAAAAATGATTTAAAAATATACAAGCCAGTAGAGGATGTAATGGATTGCTTATTGAGCAATTGTTATGCGCTAGCCATTGCCCTAAGCACTTAACAGATGTCACTTACCCCATAAGGTGATGGGCTCTGAAATCAGACCATCTCAATTTTAATTTTGGCTTTGACATGGAGTGGCCATATGGCCTTGGGTAATTCATTGTTTCACGCTCTAAGCCTCAGTGTCCCCATCAGTTTCTTTGTGAGGGCTGCCTTTCCTCTGGGCCTTTGCCTTCTCATCCATCAGGTTTCGGCTTAACCATCCTCTACTCTGAGAGATGTTTCCCTGATCATTCTATAGAAGGTACTACCCCCCCCCCCCACCCCCAGCCGCCATTGTCTATTTCAGAGCACCGTCGTCTTCGGCCACGACAAATGTTTGTTGGAAGTGCCCTTTGTGAGGGGCTTGGCTTCTAGGTGCGAGGGGTATGGCAATGAACTACATCCACCCCATGGCTCACATTCTAGTGGGAGCGGCGGACAGACAACTGGACAGGCAGGCAGGTAATAAATAATATTCAAATTCCTTGTTTACTGCCCGTCTCCCTCAGTACAATTATTAGCTCCTGGAGGGCAAGTTCTCAACTCTCTTGATTTCTTCTGAATTCCCAGTGCCTAGCATGCTGTTTAGTACATCATATGCTTAAAAAATTGGAGTAAATAAGTAAAAGATAAGTCTTTAAAGAGAATAATGTAGACAATCCATGCTAAAGCTCTTCTCATAGTGCCTGGAACTTAATGAAATGTTGGTTGTTTTTCAGTTAGAATCCAAAGATGTGTTCTTAACCACTTGACCACATTGTGTCTATAATAATAACTATAACAATAATAATGTATTATTATTATTATAGAATTACAGATAACAATGTACAATTTACTCACTAGATTCTACTGTATTCCACGAACTGTGTAGGCATAGTAAAATAATATCTTATTTAATTTTAACCACACAATAATCCTAAAATGTAGACATTTTTATCCTTATGTACCAAATTCCCAAAATACAGGGCAGACTGTGGTAGGCATCAAAGACAGGAGCAGACACACTGCCGTGTGACTTCAGAGGAGGAAGAGACTGCTGTGGCTGGAAGAATGAAACAGAGGTGAGCCGGGGAGGGCGGTGGGCTCACCACCTGGAGACAGCCGGTGGGAGGGGAAGCCAGAGGCAGAGGGGGAAACCTGAGAAAGGGCACAGAGGAGTGTTTGGAATAGTGTGCTGTTCACACGTGGCTGGAAGGTATGATATGTGAAGGGAGTAAGGATAGGGCCGGAAATGGAGGGCAAGGTGGCCCTCAAATGCCAGGTGAAGACATTTAAGCTTTATTTCACAGACAATACGGAACCATTAAAGTTTTTAAGCAGAGGAATAAAAAGAACCAGAAATGTGAACTTTGGGAAGATTAATTTTGTTCTACGCTGTCTGGAAAGGAGATGAGGCTGGAACTAGTTAAGAAGGCTATTGCCATAGCCAGGTGCTGGATAGAAGAGGCCTGGCTGGGGGAAGGTGAGAATGGAATGAAGAGAACAAATGCAGTGGGCGGAATTACCTGGCCCGGCGCAGGGAGAGGGAAAGGGAGGTGTCAAACCCAGCGGTGAGGTGTGAAGCTTCAGGGGGCGATGCTCTTCTGGCACACCGGGCACACTGCTAAGCTCAACCCAGAGAGCTTGATAGTTCTCTAACTCAGACAAGTTTTCGAAAGGCTGTTCTCATGAGGGACTTGGAACTTTGTCTTACTGGAGATTTCCTTTCTCTTCCATTACTTCACATGGCATGTTCTCTTGCTAGCACAGTGCCCTGGGGCAGTATTGGTACAAAGTAGGCATTCAAGAAACATTTATCCAAGTGAACTGAATTGAATTGAACTGCTGGTTGAGGCTGCTGTCTTGGTTATCTCCAAAGCTGAATCCAGCTTCTGTCTTTAGGAGCCTAGAAACAGACGAAGCTAAACCAAGTGGATCTGTTTCCTGCTCTGAAGGACCATGTCCACCCAGGATCCAGGTGATGCAATGGCTGGCGGTCAGGTGGCCTGGCTGCTGCGGCAGCTGGTCTGTATGCACACCTGCTCACAGATGCTAGCAGGGGCCACAATGTCCAAAAATGACTGTTGGGATGTTTAGAACCTATACAAATAAAACCATGTTGCTAATTACCTTCACATGGAAAAATGGCTGGATGGATTTACACTAACTTTGGAGGGATTTTTTTGGGATGGTATGGGTTAAAATACAGGTTTTACATGAAATTCACTTGAAAGTGTGTGTGGGGATGGGGAGGTGGTTTCTGTTTGGCGCCTGAAACAGACAGCAAGCATCCTGCAGAGCAGCGGGAGCCGGGAGCCGAGGGAAAACTTGTCGCAGTTGACACAGGAAATAGACGATGCTTTCAAACACCAGCTCTGACTCAAAACTCCTAAGAGGAGATGATCCTAAAGCTAAGTATGAATTTGTACTCAAGATTCTTCTCACAAGGGCAACTCTGTGTAGCATGCTTTATGGCAGGTTGTGGCAAGAAGTTGTTATTTGTCCTTGGCTAATGGTTCTCCAAAGCAACGCCAGGGATAAAAGTCTCAGGGAGTCCAGAGTTCACACTCCCTCTTCTGGTAACATTCCAAACACCAAGAGCAGAGTCCTCGTAACCCAGTGTCAACAGCATGTCACAAGAGAAGGGCGCACGGGCCTGAAATTTCGCCCCTGCTGTTGGAAATCTTCCATTCACCCTCCCGGATCCACAGTCCACCCTTCCCCGTCCCCCTCTGCACCCTGTGAGGCTGACCGAGTGGGCTGCAGGCACCAGCTCCCTCCTCCCTGGAGTTTGGTTTGTGGGGAGGTGGGCAGGAGACTGGAGGCTGAAGTCTTCTGCCTCATTCCCTGTGGGGTCCTGTCAGGCTGGCTCTGTAGACTACAGGTCTTGGCTCTTGTAGGACAGCCCCCTCCACGCAGCCCTCTGTCTCTAGGTTCCAGGAGCAGCTCTCTGCTCTTGCCTCTTCAGGCCTGGGGATGTGCCCCCAGCCTCTACTTCCTGCCCACACCTTGGTAAGTGGCTCCTTTATGAAACTCCCCTTTGGATTACCCTAATTTGGGTGGGCCTTCTGCTTCCCTCTGGGACATTTCTGATCCACCTTGTTTCCTCACAGCCTCCAAGTTTTCATTTCCCCTCCAGAACCTCACCTTTAAGGTAAAAAGAAATCTGTTGTCCTCTCCCTCTCACCCGTCACCTCAGAATTCTGTGCAGGATTTCCACTCCTGGAACCCCTTTCTGTACACTCTTCTCTCCTCTCCTGGGAGTTTTCTCCTAGTGAACTCTATATAATTCAGGAGTAGACAAAGCCCATAGATTCAGATCTGTCTCTTCTTTTTCTTTCCTGTGAAACAAAATCATTGACTCGAGTAGTTGGTTTTGTGTAGCAAAAGCCCTATTCCAATCGTTAATTAATTCCTAAGAGTGGATCGATCTTGAGTCGGTGCGCAGCGTTCTCAGTCATTTAAAACAACATCATCGGAAAGCTCTCCGGAGACGGGCTTTCACTTAAGTGTATTCACCTCTGTGCTGGTGATTCTGTTTGCCCCTCCAGATCCACTTCTGTCCTTCTCCACACCACGGAGCCCAGCTCTCCCACTCGCTGGATTCCAGCTGGGTTTGGCCTGTAGAATTTACTCGCATGAGATAAAAAACCAGGAGGAGAGAGAGGTCAGGGCGTTCACTGCCCCGCTCCCTGCCAGGTTGCCAGGTGGCCCTTCTCCCGTGCTTATGGCTCTCGCTGGGCTCTGCAAACAACTCCCTCACTTCGTCCCTTCAGTCCTAGGGTGGCCTCAGTTTCTCACTGTTGCTCATACCTGGGGAGCTTCACTCCCAAATAATAGCTTTAGTATCCCTTCTTGTTACCTCAGTCCCACCCATGCCTCTGCAAAGACTTCCTGCATTAAACTGCCATCAGTTACCACTTGGGTGTGCCATCTGTTTCCTGCTGGGAACTTTACCGACACAACACATACCTTTTAACGCCTTTCAGAGACTGCAGGGCTAGAGTGGAGCCTATCATCCTAGGGTGGGTCTAATTCACAAGCCACACTTGAGATCCTAACCATTCAAATCCCAGTTATTCCTTCAAGTTCATCGTAAATCACATAAAATTTCTATTGTGGTTTCCCAAAATATAGTCTAGACGCCAGGAATAAGCTGAATTCAGAATCCTGAATTCTCAGGCAGACACCTCTCTGAGTACAGGATCCCAAAGGAGCTGTCCCTGGAGACTCAGCAAGGAAAGGCATTCCTCTAGGTCTTGACCTTGACCCCTCTCTGGATTCCTCCTCCAATGAGCTGAGCTAGTCTGCATGTGGGCCGTGAGGGCTATGTTGCCCCTCTAGCCTATGAGCTCATAAAAGCAGACCAGGGGGCCTCCCTGGTCTGTTTCCCCCAGGCTCACATTCAGGGCTGGAGAAAGACTAGGTGATTCTTCCAACCGAGATGCTTTGCATGTTTCTCTGACATCCATTCCTTGGGGTATGAGTTAGGCTTGACTAGGAATGGTTTGTCAAAATTTCTTGTCTACCTTGACATGACTGAGACCAATTTATTTCTTTTTCGGTTATGTTAACAAAAAGAACAAAAGACGTACATAGAGGCCTGAGTTCATTGGCTCCTTATCAAGGGGCACTAGGGGCAGCTGCCCCGCTGGCCTGTCAGTTAATTTGGTCCATCATCCCTGGTCTATCGTCTGGTGGCCTATCATCCATCCCTCAGCTTGGTTCTCTAAGTATTTACCCACAAGCTGTAAGATAATTCAAGGTGAGAAGATCAGGAAAAGAAAGAGAGCTGTTGTCCTAGGGATGTTTTCATTCTTCCCTCCAGAAGATCAACCTTCTAGAAGGGATGCCCAACTGATGGTCTGCGCCCATCTCAGAAACTTCCCCATAGGAGTGAGGTGAGACAGGAAGACTCGAGCTCGCCCAGAAGGTAAAATGGGCCACCACCGCCTTCTCGCAGTGGGCCGAACTAGGATGACACCACTTTGTGTGGTGAGAATGACCCACCGAGATGGGAAACTAGGGACTGAGGCCGACCACAACAAAATGAGCAAGGGAAGAAGGAATGGGTGGGGAGGGGACAACGGTGAGCAGTTTTTCAAGAGCTCGTTCTCCTCTCACTCAGTGCAGGGGAGATGAGTACCGCCAGCAACTGAACTGGGGACTGAAGTGCTAGCGGGAAGGCGAGCACATTAATTCAGCAGCTTTGAATTAATTCACCTTAATTCAGCAGCCATGAGAGGTTCTGGGTTTGAGCTCAAGTCCACTCCCTTTGGAGTTGGTATTTTTATCTTTGTGCTCGTTGAAATGTGTGATGCTGAACTAATCCACACGGGAAGGTTGCAGGATCTTCACATCCCATGAAACTCAGTTTATATGAAAAGTGATGACGTGATTAACAGTCACTTACCACTGGTCCCATTGGTGGATTCCTCCTTATTCTTCTTCCCTCCCATTAATCATTTCATCGCCAATTGTGTCTCCTGAATTGGACTTTTTGGTTGATCAAGACATCTCAGACCCCTGCATGGCACATGCCTGTTCTAGAATCCTGCAAGGTGCTGCAGCTCGGAAGGAGCTGTAGGAACCGGGCCACCAGGGCTCCAAATATGTCTGCTGGCTTCAGCAGCCCAACTCATGTGTTGGAGGGGCAGAAACTCTCAGGAACAAAAGGGAAAGAATTCTCACGCACCGAGCCCATCCAGAGTGCAGGCGAGGCTCGGGTGACTGCCCGCTGCTCTGTCCAAGGATCCTCCAAGGAATGAAAAGCAAGAACGACCACAAGATCTCATAAAGCTGCATCCCCCTCTCCTTGTATTGGGCTTCTTTTCTTCTCTCTCTCATGGTTTGCTTTTGTTTTCCTGCCGTCCCAGAGGGAGCCTCTCTCTATCCACATCTCACCACGCTCACCACAGTGAACTCTCTTCTTTCTCTAGTTCCCTCTGTCACTCTCAAGGGTCTTCCTAGTGTCTTCCCACTGCATTGTATCATAGACAAAATACTCAATGATGATTATTATTTTTTTAAGATTGGCACCTGACCTAACAACTGTTGCCAATCTTTTTTTTTGCTTTTTCTCCCCAAACCCCCCCAATTCATAGTTGTATATTAGTATATTTAGTAAAATTATATATAGTAAAATATAGTTGTACATTTTAGTTGTGAGTCCTTCTAGTTGTGGCACGTGGGACGCCGCCTCAGCATGGCCTGACGAGCAGTGCCATGTCCACACCCAGGATCCGAACCAGCGAAACCCTGGGCCGCCAAAGTGGAGCACGCAAACTTAACCACTTGGTCCTGGGGCCGGCCCCTCAATTATTATTTTTTATAATGAGATGATAGTGGTATTGTCTGGAGGCACAGCTCTTGTGGAACAAGGTGAGGCTGGCTCGTGATAACCCATCTGTGTTTTTATTTATTTATTTATTTTTCCATCTGTGTTTTAAAAGTGGGTTTCTCCTAATATCCAAAGAGCTAAAAGTGACCAGAATGAAGAAGAAACAGTTGACAACATACCAGTTTAATGGAGATCCAAGCATTACAAAGAAACAACCAGAACCAAGCATTGCCAGGAGAGGTGAGACTTGCCACAGGATAGATTTCCTGGGTTTCATTATGACACTGCTACAGACAGCACCATGGCCTGTGTTCCCAGCCTCCCTGCAGGTGAGCTGGAGTCTCGGACAAGCTCTAGCGCCTTTGCAAGCTCACCTCTCCGGGCGCGGTGAACGCTTTCAAATACACAAGTGAAGCACCAGAGCTTAGGGGACGTGGGGCAACAGAAAACCGTGTCAGCTAGTCCACAGGCAGACCTCACATGGATGGCTCTCCTCCACGGCCTCCTCCCTACCCTACTTCCAGTGCCCTTCTACCTGCTACCCCTCATTTCAGCTCTGCCCTTCTGGATGACCCTTTCCACATCCCTGTCCCTCGAAGGGCAGTGGCAATGTGTGCCCTGAGCCGTGTGCTGGGCTGTATGGCTCCTTCCTTTGTTCTCAGTCTCGCCCAGGCCCACCTGACCCAGCTTAATCCTCCCTCCTTCTCTGCAGCTTAGTCCTGGTTTCTTCCTGCCGGCGTCTCCAGGCAGCAATGATGGCTTCATCGTCCATTTCTTCCTCTTCCTCCCTGTCAGTGCTTCTCCGATACTGGGACCGCCGCCCTGAAGCAAACCTCCCTTCTTCTCTGTTTTCCGTCCTCTCTTTCTCTCCCTCCTCTTCAGACCTCATGAAGCTCTGGGTGAATTTCCTCTTGGCTCCAAATTCGGAAAAGTCTGACTTGGACGACTCTTCCACATCTTCCCAATCCCTGGGCCTGGCCCAATTCGGACGCCGTGGTTCCGGGGACTCTTCCCCTTCCGAGGGCTCAGGGCTCCGGCGGAAGAAGTAGGGCTCCGGGCTTTCCTCTCGGGAGCTTGAGGTCTCACTGAACTTCGACCTGGAGAACTTGTGCATCTCTCTCCCCTCTCTGGTGGAGGAAGAAGAGAACCGGGAGGTGCTTCTTGCAGAGCCGCCATTGGCCTCGTGGTAGGAGGAGGTGTCCTGTTCCTCTGACCGGGATTTGGAGAACTTGTAACTGCAAGATTTAGACTCCGTCTCCCGGAGCAGGGAAGATCTGGTGTACCTCCCCCGGGAGCTTCCAGACCAATCACTTTGGGGAGGAGATTTGTCCTCTGTCCTGAGGCCACTAAGCCACCTGTTAATACTGCTATCCATCTCTTTGCCAGCTCTGCTGCCACTTGCATAGCCATCAGAGACAGCCAGGGAGGAGGAGGTGTCTGTTTCAGGCTTTTGGGAATTACTGCCGGAAGAATGTTGGAAGCTCCCTATGGCGCTGTCAGTGTCCTCGTCCCTATCACCCACGTCATCATCCTCTTCTTCCCTGACCTTCTTCTTCTTGAAAAGGGAGCTGCGTTTGTTGTCAGAGGCCAGCTTCTCCATTTTGTACTCAGACATCTTCTCCCTCAGCTCCATCTGCATCTCCCGCTCCTTCCTGCCAAGTTCCTTTAGGTCAATATCGTCAGCAAAGAGGCTATAGATAGGCTTGCTGGTCCCCTTCACTTTGCTCCCAGTACCTTCGGTCCTCGAGCTCAGCGCAGTGTGGGAGGACAGCACGGAGTGTGTGTCAGAGCTGGCTCTTGGCTGGCTTTGAGGCAGCAGGCAGCTGCCCAGGGAGGAGCTGCTCTGTCCACTGAGCATGGAGACTTGGTCATCCCCCAGGCAGCCCACTGCTGGTGCTACCTTTATGCTTGCAACGGATGGCGAGCAGGACAACAACAGCAATTCATTTTGCTTCTGGGCAAGAGTTTCGCTGACTACATTGGCAATCCAGTTCTGGATACTGGCAATGGAAATTGTGTCTCCAGGCCCCACTGGCAGGTTAGGCAGTGGTGTGGTGGGGTTGGAGGCCATGCATCCCCTCTCGTTGCTTACGGCCTGAGATGGGTGGGAGCTGTGGCTCTGGGCGCTGAGTACTGATGCTGTGTCCCCATCAGCACTGACCGAGGGGGCTGCAGACCAGAATGCAGACAGGGGGATGCTCCTGCTGGCAGCTGAGCTGTCTGCCTCCCAGCTTGCCATGGACTGGCTCTCCTCCAGTGTCTGCCTGCTTCTCTCCAGCAGCTCCAGCCGTCGTTGCCTCTTCTTGGCTGAGGCCGTGTCCTCTCCCTTGCTGAGCTCCACCACCTCCTCCTTGTTCTCACTGCCCACCTTCTTCTGGTGTTTCAGCTTCCAGGTCTGGTAGGCCGTCAGGCTGGCGTCAGAGAGGTTCTTCTCCCCTTCTGCCTCCTCTGCACCTTGCTCACTGCTGCTGTCTCCTGCCTCTGAGTCTTTCTTGTGAAATCCAAATTGGATTCTCTTGATCTTCCACCTTTCTAGGGCAGTGAGTTTGTCCTTGTTCCTGTGGCAGAAGTTATAGAAGGAGCTGGCCTCAGAGGACACACTGTCCTCATCATCCTCTCGCACCCTGCTCCCCACCTCTGAGCTTGTGTCCACCTCCTCTCTCTTGCTCCTGGAGTGGTACCTCCGGGAAGCTTCCTTCTCAATCTCCAGCAGCCTCTGGTTCCACATGTCCCAGGTGCTGTCTGTGGACACAGAGTCAGAGCGGCGTCTCCCACCTTGGTTCTGGCTGCTCATCTCCAGCTGCTGCTTCAGGATGCGTATGTCACGGCTGGTTACACTCTCTGAGGTGCTGCTCTCGCTCAGGGTGTGCCTCCGTCTTCTTCCCACAAAGGAGCCAGCATTGCTCTCCTCCTCTACTTCCTCCTCCCTACTCCAACTCCGGTGCCCTTCTGCCTGGTACCTCTCATTTCGGCTCTGCCACTCCCGGATGATCCTCTCCACATCCTCATCCTCGGGCTCCTCCCCACCCTGGCCAGAGGAGGCTGAGCGCCTGCCCTCTCCACCCTGGGGGACCTTGCCTGTAGGGAGGCCCTGCCTCTTCTTCCACTCCTCATATAGTTTCTCCTCCTCGTCTTCATCAATGAGGGTGAGGGGCTTAGAGACCTGGCTGGCCTTCCCCAAGGAGGAGCCACTCAGGTGGCTGGTGGTGTCATCCTCCTCCTCCACTGTGAGAGCATGTACTCTGGCCCCGACAGTGCTCCCCACATCCTCACCCTCCTCAGCCTCGTCTGCACCCTCCTCCTCTTCTCTCTCCTCCATCAACTTCTCGTTGAGCTCCCGGAGCTGCTTCAGGAAGCCATCGTTGGGGCAGATGGCCCGTTTCTTACGCACAGTCATCAAGGCCTCCAGGATGGCCATGTGGTGGAAGATCATCAGGTAGGCCACCACCAGCGCTGCTGACCGGCTGATGCCCATTTCACTACTGACCAGGACTTTCCCTGAAAGAAAGCACAAGAGATAATGATGTAACTACAGTGGCTTCCTTGTATGTTTTTTTTTAAGCACTGTTTTGATGCGCTGGATTGAATATGTTTACATTGCCTCTGGTATTCATCCATGTTCAAGTCCCGTGAGGGATGGGCATCATTGTCCCCACGTTACAGATTTCAGACAGAACACTGAGGCTGCCCTGTGCTTGTGGAAACGTTTTCTGCATTGCCTGAACCTGGTCAGGGAGTGGGGAGTGGGTGGGGAAAAAAGAACTGACTACTGTCCCCACTTTTGAAACACTAGAGTGTATTTCTACTTTCTCCTCACCAAACCGAGCACCAGAGAGAGGAGAAATAAAAGAATGGGGGAAGGAGGAAGAAAGGAGAAAAGAAACGAGGCTAAGATGAATGAATCACAGAGACGTGGAATCTCAGTGTTGGAAAACACCACGAGTCACAGCTGAAACTTGAGAATTCCCTTTCCAACAACAACGTTGGTGCTGGATCATCCATCATCCAGCTTCTGCTGGATGCTTCCAGTGATAGAGAGTTCAGCATCTCAGCCACGCACACGCGCGCACACACACACACCCCCTCACTCCATATTTAGATCACTCTAATTTTTAGAAAACTTTTTCACGTTAGGCCAACGTGTAACTTTCTGTAACAGGCATCCAGTGCTCCTGCTCTGACATTCTGGGGTCAATAATGAACACATCTGTATGAACCAGGTCTTTCATACAAAAATCTTTAAGAAGATAACTGTCAAATTCTTTGCTAATTTTTTTCTTTTCCTTGTTATGCTGGGTCTTTCAATCATTATTTGAACGTCTTTTCATGTTCTATTACCACACTAGCCACTCTCTTCCAGGTCAAACTTTAATTTATCAGTTTTTCTCTTAGGAGTTTGTGTCAGGATGGAGCAAGCTACTTCAGGTTTGGACTGACCCACCTAGAGAAGAGTGGGCCCCTCAGCACCCCCTGTCTGGGCACTGAGCCCTCAACAATGCCATCTAAGCTTGCAGTGTAGGTGGACATGTCACACAGTGACCTCAAATTATCTTTAATATCAACTGAAACCCATAAAGCTTTTTAAAAAACTGTCGTTAAGTCATATGTTTCTTATCTTGTAGCATTTTTTAAACATAAGGATAACTTTACAAATTCCTATTAACATTTTTGGTAGATGTAACCTTTTGTTACAGCCCAGCAGAAATTTCTGCAAGTCTCAACTCTGCCGTTCAGTAGATGGGTTCTCCCCTAGGCCCCCTCTGCTTTGCCTCCTCCATAAATGTGACAAACATGCCCTCTATGCCTGCATCTAATGGCTGTGTCAAATGCAGCTGGGGACCACTGGAGACCTCCCTCCAGGCTGTTGTCATTCGATTTGCCGCCATCTTTGGGGATGTTTGTTAAATCGGTTGAGTCCTATCTAACAGTATGGGATGGGGAGGGCGGCTTTTATTAGTATATCTTTGCACCAGTGAAGACCACATCTGTGTCACACAGATCAGAGACCAAGACAAGACTTGAGGGGACCTGAGGCCTAGTAATGCTGAAAGGCAGTATTGCCAAGGGCCAGCAGTCACTGGAGGGAAGGAAGTGGGCAGAATCAAAGCCGCTCAAGGAGTATCTACAGATTCGCCATCTTCTCTCCTCCCACGGCCCAGCTGTGCCTCACCAAGGACCTCCCCTTAGCAGACCGACCAGGCCATAATTCATCCCTGTAAATTATTACCAAAGTCTCGCTCCCTTCCTTCAGAGGTGGAGTTACCAGACCAGTCACATCAGGACACAAGCAGCCGGGCTTCCTCATAAGGGCAGCAAATGCCCCTTGGACTCTGTCTGGCAGAGACAGGTTGGGGCGCCAGGCTTTCCTATGCTGTGGTCCTTGCACCCTGGGGTTCCTCCAAGAAGCCTAGGGGCAGCCTGAGGGAGAAGGGAGAGTCTGGGCCACAGGACTCACTATCCTCTCTTTTAGGCACGGGCCTCCCCAGTGTCTCTGCACAGCTCCAGGGGGCGCCTTCCCCGTGGAAAGCAAAATAGACTTTTTCCGTTTACAACAAATTTCCAACAGCAAAATGGCTTGAGGAAGGTAGTCTCTTTCCAATTCGCAGTCACTATTTTATTGGCAGCGGGCTGCTTAGGGGGTCTATCTAGATGTGGTCCCTCTGTTTAAAAAACTTGAAGGGTACAGGTGGTGGAGAGAGCGACGGGGCTTGAGGCAGACCGGGTTCAAGTTCTGCCTCCATTCTCAGGATGCCTTTGTACGGCAGGCATTTTTGTCGTATCCTCCCTGTTTGTAATTCTCCTTTCCCTCAGAACTGTCCCCCTCTCCACACCAGGAAAACAAGAAGTACTTGCCCAGAGGCCACCCCCTCGCCCCCACGGATAGAATTCAGGGTAGACAAAGGACAGGAGTCTGCCAGACAAATTCTCTCCCTAGGGAATCTGGAAATGGGACTGAGGCAGGAAGTCAGCCGTTTATTCAGGCCCGTGGAGGGCCATGCTCTCCGAGGCAGAGAGAGGAAGACAAGATGGAAACAGGGAGTCCTGAGGCCGTCCAGTCCTTGCTCTAAATCATCCTGGGACCACATTCCTGTCTTTGCATTTCTTCATCTTTGTTATAATTAATGCCTTTGCTAATCACTACGTAGTTTGAGATGCTGTCTACTAACTACCAACCAAGAGAACCTCCCTTATCACACCGTGGCAAAGTCACTGAACCTTCTCAATTTTCCCGTTTGTAAAATGTAAATAACCTTCTCTCCCGAGGTCATTGCGACAACTGTGTACGGCGCCAGCACCTGGGGTTAGTTTCGCCTTCCTCCTAGTTAAGAACTGACCCCGAAGCATCCTGGAGTAGAGAAATCACAGAAACTCAGGCTCCGGGGGTAAGTCTAGGGGCGGTGACAGCTCTCTGCCGCCGAGTAGGAAGTACCCAAAAGGGAACAACGACAGAAAGGACACGGACTTTCCCCTGCCCGCGGGGTGCGGAGAAAAGGGAAGGTGAGGCTGAAAGCAGCTGATGGCAGCAAGGGGACAGGAGACAGGCCTGCAGGGCGCACGGACGCTGCAGGTGACGGGGACCTCACTGGGTCCCACCAGCGTCCGGGAGGGCGGAGCTGATGCACTCGCCCGCAGGCCCTGCTGCACCGCTGCTGGCGGGGGACCCAGCCCGACGTGGGCGTCCCAGAGGGGATGCTGCCGCCTTCCTCAACCCGTCAAGAAACTTTCCCGCTCCCCGCGCCGTCTTCTCCGCCACCCGCCACCCTCCACCCTCCACCCTCCACCCTGCACCCTGCACCCTCCACCCTCCACCCTGCACCCTCCACCCTCCACCCTGCACCCTCCACCCTCGGGTCCTGCTCCCGCCCCGGGGACGCGCTTCCGCTCTGCGAGCGCTCAGCCGCCGGGAGCCCGGGGCCGCCGGCCGCCCGAGTCCGCGCGCGTCCCCACCGCGCTCGCGCCCCGTCTCCCACGGACGGGGGCAGACACACGCAAGGCCACGTGGTCAGAGGGACGCATTTTAAAAGTAGGGTGTTTTTTTAAGCATTGAAAACAGAAGAAAAATGTTTCATATATATAAAGTTCATATACATGAAATTTATAAATTCATTAATTATATTTTAATAAAAATCTATACGTATAAAGATATTCCCTCTCTGTAGATACATGGCTTTTTCCATTAGAAGTTACCCTTGGTGGCTAATGGCCATTGGCCATTGTCATCACCAATGGCCACTGGTGATGACAGGCAATGTCGTTCCCAGGAATCAATAACGATATTATTTATTATAGTAATGGCTATAACTTTTTAAACATTTATTATTTGCCAGGTGCTGTGCTAAGAAAGCCCTTACATGCGTTTTTAAAATGTTAATCCTCACAGCAATTGTAGGAGGACTAGATCGCCTTATCTTTGTTCTACATGCAAGGAAACTGAGGTTCCCCCGGACAAAGGAAAGGCCCAGGGTCCCAGGTCTAGAGAGAGCACAGCAAATCCTGGCCTCAAGGCCAGGGTCCTGGAGACCAGGTGCTGAACGCCCACCTGCCCCTCCTCACTGGATGCCCCATCGGCTCTGTGGACTGCTGTCCTCCTCTCGTAGTGGGACTGCAGCCGCAGCCTCAGCCCTGCTCTCCTCACTCCCGCTCTCACCTCCTCACAGGTCTCTAACGTCCAGGGAGGGAGTTTTCTAAAACATAGATCAGATCAAGGTGCCTTGAAGCCCTTTACCTTGGCCTTAAACTTCCTGCATGTCGGGGTCCTGCCCTCTAACCTTCGCCCTGTGCTAACCCAGCCCTAGAACGCTCGCCGTGGCTTCCTGAGCGCACCGGGATGATTCCATCTTAGGATCTTTGCACCAGCACTTCCCTTGGCCAGGAATGCTCTTCCTCCAACTTGTCCATGGCTAGTTCTTGTCACTCAGCTTAAATGTCCCCTTCTTAGAGAGGCCTTCTCACCCAGCCTTTCCAAGGAGCTCGCCAGTGACTCTAACGCATCGTCCCAGTTACGATCTCTGCCTCACACTTATCAGAATTTGACTTTTCTTTTTTTCTGCCTTCACTACATTGTAAGAGGCAAAGGCTGAATCTGTGTCTATCTCTTTCACCGCCGAGCCTAGAACAGGCCTGGCAGGTCTCAGGCCCTCAATAATTGCTTATTGGATGAATGATGGTCCTTTCCTTTCCCCTCCTCTTAGAATGAGATGAAGTCTTCTTAAGACAGATAACCTCCAGCCACGGCAGACAATGGGCAGGTTTTCACAATGTTCCCTGGTCGCTTCTCCCCAAGCAGAGCCTCACCTCTATAGGTCAGCAGGGCCTCATCGAGGAACTCGGCAGCCCTCCGGAAATGCTGGGAGATGTCCACCTCGGGGAAGTCATCCACCTCCACACCCAGGTACTGGATCTCCATGCCAGTGTAGAATTCAGGCCCAGTGTAGACGCCAGTGCCATGGGCAGCATTCAGGATGTGGGTGATTCCCAGCCTCTTCAGCCTCCCCTTGTTCACAGCCACACTCCTGGGGGGAAAAAGGCAGGGACATTTTTGCAAGGGTCAGAGCTAGAAAGGGGCATTACCACCAAGACTGGGAGCCTGCTTCGGCCGGGTCAGGAGGGCCACAGCTGGGCAAGGGCCTCCTTCTCCGCTCCCCCATGTGCTCACTGCAGACACGGTTATAAAAGGGTGCAGTGACTTGGCCACAGCAAGAGAGAGAAGGGGTGGGGAGCTAGGCAGGAGAGGGCAGGATGAAGAGGAGAACAAGACTGATGTGTAAGAAAACCTTCAAAGAGTCCAAAGATCTCTAGTTTAAAATCCCATGTCCTGGGAATGGACATTCATAAAGACCCAAAAGTGGCAGACAAAAATAATAATAAAATTAAGTGTGCTTCACATTGATATGGCATGCTATATTTTTTGAAGTCCTTTCACATACATTATTTTATTTTACCCTAATAATAAACTTAAGAGGTAGATAGGGCAACTATTTTTATTTCCATTTGAAGATTATAAAAATGAATCAGAGAGCTTTTGTGACTTTCTGAGACTGAAAGGAGAAAAAGATTCTGAACAAGAGCTGGTATTTTTGGTTTCTAGTTCAGAGCTCTTTTTTCTGCAGTGGAATAAGTGGAGCTTAGTTTGATGAGGCCCTGAGACCAGGGTTGCCCAAGAAGCAGCGAGGACTTTATCTGGAGATGCCTGGGGTCCCTGGTACCCACCATGTGAATGCTTCTGGGTCAACAGAGGTAATTAGAGATCGCTCAGGACTTGGTGCCCCACTCTAGGAATCAGGTTCTGGGCAACTGATTATTCCGTGGTGGAGTATGAGACCCGATGTCCGAGCTCTTTTCTCAACTGCCTGCCTGCCCTGGGGCCCGAATTCCCTCCTTTGCTTCTGGATGTGTTAGTAAGTACACTGGGAGAATGTCTTAGTAATTAGTCAATGGATCTGCAAAATTAGGTTCACAAACTAACCTATTGGTACCAAGTACACACTGGCAAGACCCTGAAGGAAGAGGACGTGAGTGATTGTTTGGGTTTTGTTCTGGAAACCACTGATAAACTTTCTAAAAATGACGTTTTTTTCTGGTTATAAAAACAATAAATGTTTACTCTAGGAAATCTGTACAATTCCAAAGAAACCAAAAGAAGAATATAAAATCACTTGTAGAACCACCTCCTAGAGAGGATTACTGTTACCATTTTATCACATTTGTTTCTAATTTGTTCTCTTTGTAAACATGCACACATACACGTATACACATCCAAATATTACTCAATTAGCATCATACTGTATATATGTTGTTTTGTAACCTATTTATCCTCTTACTATATTGTGAACGTTTTCATAACTTGGCAAATACATATAAAAATCAAGATTGTCAATGGCTCCGGATGTCCCATTATCTGGTTGTTACAGATGTCATGGGATGATGGCGATAGTGGGGTGTGTGTTGGCAAGTCTCTGCGGCAAGAAAGAAGGCCCAGAGCAGGCACCTGGAGGGGAAGGCTATGACAGGAGCCTGGCAGGAGGGGGGAGGATGAGCAATCGTGCCAGTGTTTTGCCTGAATCTCTGTGTGCAGGTGGGTGAGTGGGGCCTTTCTCCAAGGCAGGGGCTGGGTGAGTGGTCAGGCAGCTTCAGTTTGCTGGATGGAGCTACTGGGTCCTTTAATGGAAGTTGGGGGAGTTTCATCTCTCTCAGGCACTATCCAGAGGGGTAGGACAAAGGGTCATGACCCAGCAGTCAGACTCACTTCTCTGCTATGAAGACGTTGGGCCAGACCTCATCCACTTCATTCCAGGGTGTCTCTTGGCGGTCTTGGACCAAGGCCCGCTGTAGGTCCAGGACGCAGGGTGTGTTGTACAGGCTGGTGTCGTCCATCTTCTCCCTGACGCGGTTGTACAGGTCCTCCACCAGCAACTGCTCAGCAGACTCCAGCATGCCTGGACACTCTGCCTCGGCTCTGAGCCCCGGAGGCTTGAGTTCTAGAGGAGACAGGCAGCATTCTCATCAAAGAATTAGGAATACCGTGGCCTTCCCTGCTCCCTGGGAGAACCCACTCTTGCCCAGTTTGCTGCCAGGACTCTGGGCATAGGGTGAAATGCCAGCAGGGCCTCCAGGAAGGACTTCATGGGGCCCAGGAGCCCTGTGCTGCCTGGACTTTTGTGGTCGGGATCAGCAGCAGCATGGTGCATAGGTGTGGGTAAAGGGACGCCTGTTTCCCTTACTTCCTCCCGTATTTCTCTAAAGCTGGCTGATCATTTTGTAGCCTGAGGTCCTTATGTCTATACCTGGTATAAGCCTGACTCATACTTATAACCCCCATAGTGCCTGTACAAAGTGGATGCTCAGAAGCATTTACTAAATGAATAAATGGCATTCTTTCATTGACTCCGTTACATATGGAATGCAAATAATGCTGGGAAAAGTAAAACTTTCTGCAGTCATTTATGCAAGGTCATGTTCTAATACACATTTAATTTACTTGTTTGTTTCATTTATTGTCTGCTTCTTCCCCCTGGAGTGTAGCGTAGCGCCTGTGGCTGTCAGCCTCCCAGCTCTCCGACAGGTGGCAAAGGTTTGCCATGAGCTCCGAGGCCAGTCTCAACACAGGACTCAGGGCCTTTATGACAACAGGCCAGAAGAGCTTCAATTCCAAATGAATGCAAATTCCATTCACCCATGTCTCGCGTGAACTTCTATCTCCTTGTCCTGATATATTTGCTCCAATTTATCAAATGGTGGGGGGGGGGGGGGGGGGGGGGGGGGGGGGTGGTAAGATGTTTCCTTTCTCCAAGAAGGTAGACAAGAGCAGTAGAGAGCAAAACCTTTCCTCCCACAAAGTAGCCCAAAACACTGAATAGAGAGAGAGAAGAAAGAAGTGAAGTTAGGAAAGGAGTGTCCTCTGCGCCGGCCCTAACCTCTTGCTGGCACCGTCTCCTCCCCTGGCCGGTGAAGAGCGCAACCACATTTGGCAAATAGACCCGCCTGGCCCTTCCCGGAAGGAGCTCCGACAGGTCTCTGGGGGCCGGGCTTGCTGCTCCCGGCCTGCGGATCCCGGAGGTCCTGGGTTCTCCGGGCCTGAGGACTCCATTTTCCTAGAGCTCCTCTCTTCTCCCCCGCCTACAGCCCCTGATGGGCCGCCACATCCCTGCATGAGGTCTCAGCTCTAAACGCTCTCTGATCTCTGTTTCAAAAGCAGAAAGAGAAAGCCTTTGCAATCCCAGAGCTCCTGTTCTGTTTAAAAATAGATGAAGCCTTCCTATTTTCTCTCCTGCTCGCTTTGCTCCCTGCTCTCCCGGGGGCTGACATAGCAAACGTAAAAGCCCCTCGCCGTCCATATTTTCCCTTTACTCCATGTGAAAAATAAAACTCCGGGAACCATTGTCTTCCTCAGCTGTTTATATAACAGAATGGTTTCGGTCTCCTCCCTTTCGGATTAAAATAAATGTCCCCTCTCCCACTGGCAGCTCCTGCTTTCCTTGGGTCTCTGGCTCACGCCTCAGCCTCTGTCAGTTCCACCTCTCTCCCTGCATCAGTTCCTCTAGTCTCTTTCTACCACCTGGGGTTTCTTCACAAGAGAGGAGCACCCCAACGTCTGCTCCGCATTCTTGCAGGTGTAGCCTCTGCAGACTTTCATGGAAACAGAGGGCTCAACACAAATTTTTACCTTTCTGATCTCCAGTGAGCAGGGCATCGTTTAGAAATATCACCTGATCGTTTTTCTTTCTCTGTAATATATTGTTTTTTTCCTCCCCCCCCCCACCCTTTGGCCACCAAGACTAATGAAACTTGGGCTTAATGCCCCCAAGAAGCGGAGGGTAGAGAAGACCTAGAATAAAAAAGGCTTTGCTCAGCTTTAGGGTTCAATCTAAACATTGAATGTCCACAGCATCCTACAGACTTGACAGTGAAGTTTTCAAAGAGAACAAATGTTTTTCTCTCAACTCCTAAAGCTGGATTCTTACTCATCAAGAACCAAAGCCTGGAGAGGGGTCCAGAGAGTGAAGCGCAGAGCAGCGATGATGCAGGATGGAAGGTAAAGGAAATTCCCAACCACACAGGAGGGGAAAGAGCCTCCAGAGCTGGGGTGGTGCTGGGAGCAATTGAGAGAGAGCTAGACAGGGGCGAAGACACCTTGGCCTTGCTTGGAGCAAGGTAACAGAGAGCGTGGGTATGGTGGTAACAGAAAATGGAAAAAATTAGAGAGTTCTTTGAGAAGATAGGGCCTCCTGGGATGTCCAGATCAACAAGCAAGAGCAGGCAGAATTTCTATTTCCTCATGGAGTGTATAGGAGACCAGGACGTCCTCAGGGACTCTGGTGGGGACCCAAAGGCCAGGGGACTGAGAAAGACCTCGAGTTATATGGACAAGGAGCAGCACGTGTGGTTCTCTGACTGAAGGCCAGGGAAGGAATCATGGCCACCAGCAGTGGAGGCCAAGCCAAGCCCAAAGCTGGGCACTGTGTCATCAGCAGCGTTGCCTTATCCCACCCCACCCCAGCAGAAGTGAGAGAGACACCAGGGCAAAGGGAGGAGAAAGGGGAGGAAAGAAATCGTGAAAGATTATTTGCCCAAAATTGATTAGAAAAAAATCCATCCAATCAGGATGAGTATCCTTGAATGAAATATAGTCTGTTTTCCACTCCAAAATCTCCTGTGTAAATATTGACATCTCTCCCCAACCCCCTTTCCCTGCCTCCTCCCCACACACTTCAGTTTGAAAACATCTTTAAGCACTCATGGAAACGCAGATCTAAATGCAGACGTCCCTTTGAACAGAACTCTTTGGATGCTCCTAGCCATTTGTTGGGCTCTCAGGTCTGTGTCTCTAGCATATGCCAGCCCAGGCCTCCGAGATTAGCTGAGAAACTGAATGGGAGACCCTCGTGGCAGATCAGACCTGCCTCCCTGGCTGTGGACTCTAGAGAACTGTTCACACGGATGCGTAATGATTCCCACCCCATCCCGTGAAGTTGATGAGATGCGTGGGCAGAACTGCCTTCTTTGGATCTGCTCCTCTTAGCGTGATGGGCAACACCTGAGGAGCACACGCCCCCCCCCCCCCCCCCCCCCCCCCCCCCGACACACACCATGGGCTCCCTCCCAGGGTCTCCAGATGACCCTTGGACTCTCCCTGCTCCCACCCAGCTTCTGACGGCATTACCTTCATTGATGATCTGTTTAGCTGCCACAGCTGAGGAGAGGTGAATGGGCTCCATGAAGATGCTTTCTGTTTCTGCGTCTGAGACCAGTGAGTACCTAAGAGAAGGAGTATTCATGTGAGATGACTCTGGACAGCATCTGAATGGAAGGCATTCTTTTTAGAAATCTGGCTCTGGTTAACCACAACTGAAAAACAGTGAGGGACACAGGGACTGCCTTCCTAAGTTTAGGCAACCTGAGAATGCAGAATGCTGGGTCCCTGTGGTTCAGTCGTCCATCTGTTTTCAGACCAGAGCTGGCCCCCATGTGAGTTGATGTTAATAACATGGTAGTCCAGGCTGTGGAGGAAAGAGGATATGTCTGTGGTTGGGGGACTCACCCTGATGTGGCTTCACTTTCTCTACTGTGTTCCCACCCTTGTGTTCCCACCTGCTGCTAGTTTTTTTCTCCTGTCCCTGTTCCTCTGCTATCAGTACTATAGGATGTCCCTAACTGTACCTCTACTGGGTTCTGGGCCTTGCTGGGCTGGGTCCACTGCCCCAATTCCCTCCACGCTCAGCATCTTCTTCCTGCTTGTGAGGGAGTGGGCTAAGAATGAAAGGCCAGACAGCGCCATGGGAAACGTGAAGATGTGCTCACATGCACCACCCTGATCCTGAACACAAGAAGTCAAGGGTCGGCCTGGGCCCAGGGATTCAATAAAGTAACTTAGGTACATGTCAAGGCAATTTTCCAGAAAGAATTCAGCACAGGTGACCAAAGGGACCTTGGAGGAGCATGGTGAATCAAGAGCAGAAACAAGCGTTAGGACCCCACTGTAGCGGTGGGTGCCCCTAGGGGGCTCTCCTCCTTTCCAGGGGTTGGGGTGAGCTTTGGGTCTTTTTGACATAGTCTTTCCTATGGTCCAGAGAGGATGAAAAAAGTGAGAGGCTTTAATGAATACCATTTTTTTGTCGCAAAAATTCCTTCTTGCTGCTCCTTTATAATCAACCTCTCCCTGCACCTTGTCCCCTAGCAACCACTGCTGTTTTCTGTCCCTATAGTGTGGCCTTTTCCAGAATGTTATATAAGTGAAATCCTATAAATGGAATCTTTTGGATCTGGCTTATTTCACTTAGCAAAATGCATCTAAGAGTCATCTGTTCTATTGCATGAATCAATAATTTGTTCCTTCTTATTGCTGAGTCATATTCCACTTTTTAGGCACCTCGGGCTATTGCTGCCATCACTGTCACACTGCCTTGAGTCAAGGCTGGGTATTCCAGAAGACGAAATGATGCTCACGCTGCTGGTTTGCTGGTACTTTGGATTCTGGTCTTCTTCCTCACTCTGCCTGCTACTGTTTACTTTTCAGAGTCCTCAACAGCTGCTGTATCTGTCTGTCCAGGTTTTATAAGGGCAATCCATGGGAGAGTCCGTGAGGGTGCATTTTTCATCTTAACAGAACTGGAACTTCTGTCCATTGTCTTTTTGCTTTTAAAAGTCTGAACCAATATGTTTCCTGATCCCTGCAATTGACCTATTTTATCTTTACAGAAACCTGCAGGATCTCTTTTTGGTTCCCAGTGTTTAGAAATTTGACGTTGATGTTCCTTGGTCTATTTTCATCCGTTGTGTTGGGAATGGATACCATTTTTGAGTGCCTTCTATGAATTTAATCATGACAAAACTTCCACGAAGTAGGTATTATTATTCCTGTTTAAGATAAGAAAACTATAGCTTGGAGTGGTTAACAGAATTGCCCAAGGCAGTAAGTAAGTGGCAGGGCTAAATTGCAAAGACAGAGCAATCCTGCTCTAAGTCCAATCTTCTCCCCACCAAGATATGCTGACACCATTCAGATTAGAAAGGGGAGGTGGGTCGGTTGGTGGGAGCAACCCCAGCTGGATCCCCAGGCCCTGTAGAGACTTTGATACAGAAAAGTACTTTAAAAATACTTGTTGAAAGCATGGATGCGTAGATGGATGGATGGACTGGGGTGAGTTGACCTGCGTCCAGCTGAACTGAATGGAGCTAACCTGAGCTAGAATAAGTTTAGCTGAATTGAAATGATTAGCAGAACAATTCTCTTGTGGCGGACATCCACAACATCAGAGTCCACCCTTGGGAGAAGCACACCCTTGGGTGTGCTCAGGCCAGCAAGGCTATGGAGAAAGAAATATCTTTGCCACAAGAAAGGAGCTGCCTGTTACTCTACCCAGAATGTGGCTAGACCTGCTCATGCAGTATAAGGGACAGCACAATGTCGCACCCTCATTGGTGGTTCCTGAGTGATTTCGGAGAGCAGTGTGTTGAATCATTCCCGTTCTAGCACTGAGTACACCTTGTGACCAGAAGATACATTTTCTAATAAGCATGACTGGGAGTGGGGGTGGATGAAGGGTGAGGTTTGTGGGACATTATCCTTGGATGTTAGAACTAGAGAAGTCTTTAGACATCTCATTGCTTGCTGAAGGTAATAAAGACTAGAACACCTTGGGGAGAGGGGTGAGCTCTGTAAAGGTACAGATTAGGTAGTCTTATTTACCCCTGTATTTCCAGCACATGGAAAATGATCAGGCAGAGTTTGATGACTAATCAAGTGGGTGGTGGCTATGATGAGTAGATGGATGAACAAACGAATGGCTAGATGAATGGATGGAATATGCTAGGCACTGGGCAAGGTGTCCACATACCACCTTGGGGATCAAACCCAATGGCCTCCAAGGCCCCGCAGTCTCTGGCCCCTTCTTCCTCTCTGCCTCAGCTTGCCCTGGGTTTCCTCTGGCTCACTCCTTCCCAGTCCACTGGTCTTCTTTTGGCTTCCCGTCCTCACCAAGTTTCTTTCTGTCCAGGAACTTTGCAGAAGCCCATTTCCAATACCTGGATGTTCAGTCCTCCCCCTCTTCACACATCTTCCAGATCTTAGTGGGATCATTGCTTCTTTAGGGAAGTCTTCCCTGATCTCCACCTCCTATTGTGCCATACCCCTTTCCTTGATGGCACTTCCATCAGATGCAATTTTACATTTATTTATGAAATCACTTGATACACATCTGTCTCCTGTGCTAGACCATGTCCTCCCTGAGGGCAGGGACCATGGCAGGTACCTTGCTGACTGTTGTGTTCTCAGCATCTAGCACAAAGTCTGGCCTGAGGCCAAGATGGGCACAATCTTGGAAGGCCTGTGTTGGCAATTAGCAGTTTTTTCTTATGGTGGGTTAAATGTGGCCCAGATCCGTGGCACCCCTTGCACAGAGAGGTAGGGTCTATGTCCACTCCCCTTGAATCTGGATGGTCTCTGTGATGCTCTCACCAATAGAAGTGGCACTGTGCCATCCTCTGAGCCACCCTGAGGACCGCTTCCCCTTCCTGCTCTCGTTGCTCTCTCTGTGGAAGCCCTGAGCTGCCGTATAAGTCCCGCTACCCCAGGACCACTACATTGGAAAGGCTGTTGGTCAACAGTGCCTGCTGAGCTCCTGGCCAGCAGCCCGCTGTGTGGACCAGCCTCTTAGGGGTGGATCCTCCCACCCGTCAGGCCACCCCAGCTGACGCCACGTGAGGCACCGACAAGCTGCCTAGTGGAGTCCTGTTCAAATCCTGACCCACCAAAAGGGGAGCAAAAGAAAATCATTGTTTTAAGTCATGACGTTTTGAGGTAATTTGTTGAGCAGCAATAGATAACGGGACAGTGGCATTCCAAGGGCTAAGAAGGGAATTCTGAGCAAACACCTAGGCGCTCTTCTCCTAGTAGTGATAGTGAACCTGGTAAGCATCAGCGATCGACTCAAATGTGTGCAGTTGGGAAGTAACACAAGTAATGCCAATATGCGCAAGAGAGCCCGGCCACCACGCTGGACCCCGTGGCCGTGCTGGGCCCAGACTCAGGGCAGTCTCGGCTTTAAAATAGCAATATTTCATAACACTCAAGTCAGAGCCTCAAATTTTATATAAATGTAAGTCCCATTTCCATTTCAACAATATTGATTAAGGGAGTTTTATCCTTTTATTTGTTAATAATATTATTTATATTTTGATTAATAAAATAATCATTTTGCTTATTAAGGGTCAGTATTATGTAAAATGAGGTTTGGGGATAAAAAATCAAAACAAAGCCCTGCCAGGGTAACTGGCTGAGAGCCCTTGTGCTGCTCTGGGCCTAAGAAGGGCTTCCTCCTGCGAGGCCTCCTTTCTCCCACCTCGTCAGGCGCTTTTCTTTGTTGCTCTCAGCCTGCAGGCCTGCGTTCAGCAGAGGCTTTCTCACATCTGTGATCAGTATTCCAAGCAGCGGGCGCAAACTGAAAAGAGACGCAAGAGGAGCCCTCACCCGTCAGGTGTGCAGAGAGGCCCTGTGAGACTCCCAGCGGGGGTGTCCCGGGATCCTGGCCTGGTGCTATCTATCCGCGAGCCCTGGATCAGTCAAGCTACCTTCCCTAAACAACGTTGACTGCAGATGGTGTGGATTTGGTTTTAAGTGACAAATACTGGGAACTGACAATCTGTCCTAAATACACCTAAATTCTAAGGTTTGACGGGGAAAATTTGAAATTAAAATTTGAAAAAGAAATGACTGAAAAACATCCACCTTTCTTGTGGGCGGTAAAGGATGAACTTGGCTAATGAGTCAGCAAATTTGAGAAATCACATTTGAAGACTCAACCCAGTACACTTCTGAGAAGCTGGTGCTTATATGATTGAGAAAAGAGGAGGGTTAAGAACAGAGTCCCTCCGCATCGTCACAGTGTGTCTGTTCTTGGCTGCTGATACAAAAATGCGAGCAACAGGAAGCACAGCCCCTGCGTTACCCAGCGTTGTCATCGAATGGAGGATGTAAATTACAGGCGCTTTTAGGAGTTAACCGCTATGAGAGGAGATGTTAGCCTAACAGTCACCAAATCGTTTTGCCACAGACGCAGTTTACTAAGTCTAATAAAGCAGGTGCGGGGGTAGGATCTGAAAGGACCCAAGTGGAGAACAACGTCCAGGCTTTGAGGAGCTGGTCCCTCATTTTCCACGGAGAAGCTGGATTGCCAAAAGAAAGGAGGAAGGAGGGCGAAACGTGGACAACTGGCCCTGTTTATATTTACAAGGTCAGTGAGGCGGCGGCCCTGCTGGTTTTGATTTATGGCCACGGGCGTCTGTGCCTCCACCTCCATACCTGAGATGGGGTGGGACGACACACGTCCTGATTGGAAAGCAGCGAGCGGAGCGCGCAGCGAGCGCGCAGCGAGCGCTGGCTGCTCAAAAAGACAGGCAGGGAAAGAGAGGCTCCGGGATCGATACACACCTCATCATAGGATCAGGAAGAAGCAGCTAAAAAGCCCTGAGGGTGAATTGAAAGAAACAATAAAGCGGAGTTTGATGGACTTCCTAAGCAAGAGCAAGAGACTGGTGCAGCTTTCTTTAAACCTGTGTTTTTCAAAATTGCAGACTGTGACCCATTAGTGTATTATAAAATCAATTCAATGAGTTGTGCCCAGCATCTGGGGGAAAAAAAGGAAGAAAGAAGAGAAAAATAGAATAGCATCATCCACTGTAAGCATATGTATAATTTCGTGAAACTTAAAAAAAAAATTTATACATACTTATACATGGTCTGGGTTGAGATGTAAATGGTATGCCCTACTGTGGATTATGGTCAGCAAAGTTTGAAAGCCAACACTTTAAACCAATTGTCAAGTTGTCAAGACCCAGAATGGAGTGGAATTAAGGTCCTTCCCCCCAGGTCCCCTGACAGCAGATCACTTCCCTTCAAGTAGTCCCTTGGAGACGGAATGGAAGCAGAGGCCCAGGAGGGGGTGTCCTCATTTGGCTTTTGCAAAAAAGAAACAGGTTTCTGAGAAAGTGACCACACAGGCAAAGTGCAGGCTCCAAGGAAGGAGAGAAGTCAGTAAACTAAAGCAAATCGATTTTTAGCAAGCTGCTTCCAGCTGCCCTCGTGAAAGACCTGAGGCAGAAAAATCTTCACGGAAAAAGAAACATAAAAGAGAAAAGGTAGCTAGGAGGAGCCATTTCCAAAGACACGCAGACCTGACACTGCATGCCCCGCCACCACCAGGCACACAGGCCTCACTGTAGGAAAGGCAAGCAGAACACCGTTCCGGAAAATCTCTGAAGGAGGTGGGAGGTGGGGGGCGATAATGCCACCACGAGAGACGGTCTGACCAGATCACCAAGGAGTTCTAAACCACTGCAGAGGCTTCAAAAATTCAGATCCAAAAAGCCAAAGCAAGAAATGGATTTTGACTTGGAAAGAAAGAAAGGAAAACAGAAAAATATTCTTCGAATCAGAACAAGTGAAGGATAAAGAAGTCTGGTCCTTATTTGGAAAGGAAGAGAAAACTGGTCAGAGTAAAGGAAGAAGAGAAGAGGCAGAGGTGGGCCCCAGGTCACCTGCATGGGAGGGCCTGGGCGTGACAGTCTCCTCGCGAGGAAGGGCAGGGAACGCCTGTCTTGAGGTTGGTTTGCATCACAAGCAGAGTGTGCTCATCTGGGTGACTGGGAGGAGATGACAGGTACAGGAGGGCCACACCAAGTTGCCCCACTGCACAGAGGGTTTTAAGTTTTAGAGTTAACTCATGAATTACCTAGGGAAATTTGCCTCGCTGGGAGATGGGTGATTCTCTAGCCACAGGGTTTCCTCTAGAGAGAGTGATCACAGTGGCTAGGTTTGAATTTAAGGTGTTTGAGGTCAGTCTCTGAGTCAGGCAAAAATGAAGACTTCACGCTACTATCCCCTGTCTACACCCCTTTCTCGGGTTCTTAATTCACCCTGGGATGAGATGTACAGATGAAGTTGGAAATGTCAAGACTCCCTGCCAGGACGGCAAGCAGACTTCATCCCCATGCGAACTCTGGTGGATTGGCAGTGGCTGGCTTTTGCAAGGCTCTGTCCTGGTTCTATAGGAAAGAGTTGTGTCTCCCGGGGCTGGATCTAAGGCTGTGGTGGGTTGAATGGCGGCCCCCCCAAAAAGATATGTCTCCTAGAACCTGTGATTGCAATCTTCTTTGGAAAAGGATCTTTGCAGATATAATTAAGTTAAGGATCTTGAGAGGAGATCATCCTGGATTAGGGTGAGCCCACAATCCAATGGCAAAGGTTCTTAAGAAGGACACAGAGAAGAGACAGCAGAGAGGGCCATGTGAAGATGGGGGCAGAGGTTGGAGTGATGCTGCCATAAGCCCAGGATCTCCTGGAGCCCACAGGAGCTAGGAAGAGGCAAGGAAGGAGCCTCCCCTTGAGCCTTCGGAAGGAGGGTGTCCCTGCCAACACCTTGATTTCGGACTTGCAGCTTCCCAAACTGTGAGAGAATATATTTGTGTTGTTTTTAAGTAACCCAGTTTGTGGCAATTTGTGACAGCAGCCTTAGGAAACTAGGATTGAGAATCCGTCGGTGGGGTATTTGCTGACTCAGTGCATAATTTAATTTTAAAAAGGCTCAAGCCTTTAGCTAAAGAGATAAGACAAGAAGGATGGAATTTCAGGCATTTGTTAAGTACAGGGAAGACTGTTCAGGCTGGGGCCCAATAGCAATGGGTGATGGTCAGTTGCTTAGAATACAGTTTTGCTTTTGGCAGAATTAGAGAAACATGGTGTTTTAACTGGAGTATGTGGGACTCTGGTTAAATAAAAGCATCTTGACATCATGAGTTACTGAGAGGAATTGGTTGTCAAGTATCCTTCTCGGGAAGAAGGGACGAGAATATATGTAATATTATTTCATTTCTACCACTGGGTAAAACTGGTATTCCAATTTTATCATTAAGTAACTTATGCAAGCTCTCATGGCTAATAAGTGGAAGAGCAGACCTGACCTCAATTTCGGCCTCAATTACACCATTTAGTTCTTTCCACAGTACCATACTGCCTCTCCTTTCATAGCTTATTTCTCCTTTCATAGCTTAAAAAAAAATAACAGCTTTATTTGAGGTACACTTGTTAATCAAACTGCACATAGTTAAAATGTCCAGATTGGTGAGGTTTGACATATGTGGACACCTGGGAAACCATCACCACAATCAAGGTTGTGAACTTACCCATCGTCCCCCAAAGTTTCCTCAGGGCCTCTCTGAACCCTCCCTCTGCCCCCTCCCTGCCCTATCCTCCCCAGGCAACCCCTGATCTGCTTTCTGTCACTTGAGAGATTCATTTGCATTTTCTGGAATTTTATGTAAATCAAATCATATGGTATATACTCTTTTTTGTCTGACTGCTTTCATTAAGCATAGTTATCTTGAGATTCATCTGTGTTGTTGTATGAATCAAGAGCTCATTCCTTTTTACTGCTGAATAGTATTCCAGCGTATAAGTATACCGCACTGTACTTATCGTTCACTTGTTGTGGACATTTGGGTTGTTTCTAGGCTGTTGCAAGTAACGCTGCTGTGAACATTCGTGTACAAGTTTTCAGATGGACATATGCTTTCATTTCTCTTGGGTAAATCCTGGGAGTGGAATGACTGGTTATACAGGCATAGGTGTATGTTTAACTTTTTAGGAAACTGACAAACAGTTTTATAATGTACCATTTTCTGTTCCCACCAGCAGTGGGACTTCCGGGTACTCCACATTCTCACCAACGTTTGGTATGGTGAGTCTTTTCAACTTTAGATATTCTGACAGGGATGTAATGGTATCTCGTTGTGGTTTTGATCTGCATTTCCCTAATGATTAAGGATTTTGAGCGTCTTTTCACGTGCTTATTTGCTGTCCACATATCTCTTTGGTGAAGAATCTGTTCAAATCTCTTGTCCATTTTTTAATTGGGTTGTTTGTTTCTTTTTATTGGGTTTTTAGGGTTTTTCCTATATATTCTGGATACAAGTTCTTTATCAGATATGTGATTTGTAAATTTTCTTCCAGTCTGTGGATTGTCTTTTCATTTTTAAAGATACCCTAGAGTCATTCATCTGGGCTGTTCTGTGTAATGCAGTGAGGTTGACTGGAGGATAACTCAAAGCCAGTGTGGCTGTAATGGTTTATACCTCAGATTTTATGATGATCATTGTAGGGCGGGATAGTCTATGAAGTGTCACCGTATGTTTGCCTTCTTTGAAAATTTCTGAAAAGGACTAGCCGATTTGGGATGAGCTTCTAAAAACTGATTGCTCAGGAGTATGCGCAAACCAAGAAGGGTATCAGCAGCAAGAGGATTCAGCAGGAGTCACGGAGAACCTGGAGAAAATTTGCTCTGGGTGTGGGACCATGCTTTTAGGACGCTCAACCCATTCCACATAGTGGGGCTTTCGGGCTGAGCCTGTTTTTGCCTAGAAGGCGGACCAGCAGGTGGGAGGCTAAGGAGAGAATGCCTCAAAATGGAGGACCAACAAGATAGAAGGAGCCTCAGTTCCTGAATCCCTGCTCGGGTAGCTGTTTTGGCGTTTATCTGAGTGAGAAGGAAAAGTCCATTTGCTATAGCAGCTAAAAATACCCTCTATGACACAAAGCCGTCACCTACCCCAACCACAGAAAATTGCCTCCGCCTTGTCTGGGAGCATAGAGGGGGAGGGGTGTATTTTAAACCTCTCAATCCTGACAGTTTTTCTAAGTAGGAACATTTTGCTGAATTTTCAAGGAAATGCCCCCGAGCTCCATTTGGACAAAGTGCCCCAGCCTGTGAGTGATGAGCACCTGCCCGCGCTCCCAGTTCACTCCAGAGGGGAGGCCTCCCCAGCCCGGAGAGGCAGGAGCCTGTGAGACCCCAGGAGACCCGGCAGGGAAAGTTACCTCAGAGAGTCTGGCTGGGGCTTTCCTTCCCTTTTTATAGATGAGGAGACACAGGCTCAAAAGTTAAAGTGATTCTCACATAAATTTGGTGACAGGGCTAAGATTAGAAGTCGGGTCCACTACTATTATTTATGGCAGAAGAAAATGGATGGGCACACACACCATTGCTTTAGCGGGAAGTTAAGCTTCTCTTTGATGTCCTGTGGTATTTCTTAAGATTTCATGCAATTTTTTTATTGTACATCATAATATATCCTCAGTGATTTTATGTAAAAGAAAGTTTTAAATAACCTGTCATAAAATAAAGAGGACTCTCCAGGAAGATGCATCACGTTTATCTGCCCCTGGGCACGCTGCCACTTATTCCCAGGCATGTACAGATCCCAGTCTGAAAGACACAGCTGATCACAGATGCGAAATTGTCTCAGTACCACGGCCTGGCTACAGGCCGCCTCCTATCCCGACGCCTTCTCCTACAGTCTCTGGTCTACCGCCCCTATCCGGCCTCAGTCCCAGGCAATCAGGTAGACCTGCCAGACTCCTCCTCATCCTTCGAGGTTGAGACCCGGCATCATCTCCTCCAGGGAGCCTCCTACAACCCTCTGACCCAGCTCCTCTCCCTGGCCCACCCCGCACTAGACCCCAGGAGTACTAATTCTAGCACTTACCACGCCACACTGCAATGCAGTCCGTGTGGAGGCTTGCCTCCTCCAGAAAGAATGACACACAAAAAGTACTAGGTAATGTTACTCGAATGTAAGGTGGTGGCTGCAGGCTCCCTGGGCCCACTCCTCATCATGCTCCCTAGCCCGCTCCCGCCATGGCTGGAGGGGTGTGGAACTCAGCAAGGGCACACTTACTGGCTTGGGGAGGGGCTCCGGAGGTACCGGGCCTGCACGGACCGCACGTCGGCTTCATCCTCTTCACTTGGGACTACCTGCTCCTCCTCTGGGTCCCCACCTGTCGCCATGACAGCCTGTCAGCCTCTGTAAGTTTGGTATGAAAAAGGCAGTTAGGGACTTTGGTTCTGGAGGTTTTGCAGGGGAAGAGGTGTGTCAGTGACGTCACCTCAGTGCAGCTAGGAATGGGAAGGCCACCACATGCTAATACCCTGGTGGGGAAGGACCCACGGGGGAAACCTAGTCAGACTCGGCCCAGCCACTGTCACCAGGAACCAAGACACACACCCTGGCCATGTAACCAGTCCACCTTGGAGTCACAATATTTAAGAAGTGACAACTTGGCTCCTTCCACAGATGACAGCAAGGAAGCAATGAGGGGAACCAGAAGTTCACCTTAACTGTGGCTAAAACAGCTGAAAGACGGTGAATTCCCCAGACCAGAAAGATCTTTCGGGTGAAACTCCTGGCATGCGCACTCACACACACCTGTGCACACGCGTACACGTACGTAAGCACACACTCCACCTGCACATGTGCATACACTTCTTGACTCTACTCGGGGAAGTGCAGCTAGCCGCCTTCAGTGTCTCTAACCAAGGCCACAGGAGTTGTCGCCTTTGGCTCTGGCGCCATCCCACAGCCTATTAAAGAACGTGAAATCCCCCAGGAGCTGGTTCCAGACATGGCTGGGCCCCAACACGCAGGCAGATCTGCTGCCCCTTTGCTTGAAGTCCTGGGCTCACAGGACAAAATGAAGGGAGAAGCACTCACCGTGGCTGATCTTCCTATGTCTCCACACCACGGGGCAGGCACCCAAGGGCTGAGGGGCCCAGACAAAATGGCCAGAAGCTCCGACCAGTGAGAGGGCCCAGTCTCTCTCCTCTCTTCAGTGCCTCTTCTCTGAGGGGCAGGACAGCTGTTAACAGGAAACCTTAGCTACCTTCTAAATTTAGCCTCTGGCCCCACGGCCTGGCAGATCTCTGGGAGGAAGGAATGCAGGCTCAGGACCCAGGCCCGAGAGCAGGCCCCACTTAACGCTTTCCCTCCTGGCTGGCTCTTCGGACACTGACACTGGGCAGCAGGGCTGGGAGAAGGGCACACTCTTCTCCATACCTCTTGCTTGGGGCTGCCTATTCAAAGTCCCTCCAGGGCATAGTCAAAAGTCAAGGATCTAGAAGAATGAAACCAACTGTACCTCAGCCCCAAGTCAGCTTAGAGGGGGTGGAAAAAAACACCTGCTATTTAGATGGGGAGGGACCTCTGATAGAAGCTGGGAGAGCACTGTGGTGTGACTAACCTTGCGGCCAGGGCTACATTTCTTTTAACAGAGAGGGCTCTGGATGGTAAACTGGGTGGTTGTGCTCCCCTCTGCAATCCCTTCCCCACACTCACACCCCATGGTGATGGTCAACTGGCAATTCTGGGTGATATAAAAATTCTATAGTCTTCATAAACTTCAGATGAGCTCATAACCCACCCTACTCCAGTTCACCACCTCCCACCATCACTATGCTCAAAGCAAAGCCCAACAGCCCAATAGTTCACCCCCTCAACCCTCACGTTCTATAAGTACCCCTGCATCCATTCATCGATCCATCCATCCATCTGTCTATCCATTCACAAATATCTACTGATTACCTCCTATGCGTGAGGCACTATACTTGACCAAAGGTAGTAAGACACATCATTACGTGTGGCTCAGTGGAACAGTATCTGGCACATAGTATCATTCAAAATTGGCTGAATAAATGAATGAGCTCACAGTTTATTAGGAGGAATGAGACATACAGATCAAAAATAACTCAAGCACAGGCAGAATGTAGTTAGTATCCTGAGGGAGATCCAGAGTGCCGTGTGAGTTCAAAGAGGGAGAGAGCCCTCACTGGCTTTAAAGGACAAGTTGGATTATAACAGCAGATGGAGGCGGGGGGAAATTCCAGAGGGGATGGCATGGACGAAGTTTCAAGGTAGCAAATTAGTTTCATATAGTGGTTGGAGTTGTGAAGAGAGCAAACAGGTCATGGGGCAGAGAATTGGCAGGGCTGGGGTGGGGGCTCCTTTGGAGAGAGTGGTCAAGGAAGGCAGCTTTGAGGAGGCACATGGCACCACCACTGACCAGTCACCAAGCCACCATCCTGGGGGGGTGATAATAAGGGCTCAGTAAGTGATTGCTGAAGAATGACCACAACTGAGAAAACATGGGGCTTCAGTTCACATCCGTAGACTTCAGGGTTCCATGAAGATGAAAGGTGGTATGAGAGAGAAGAGAGATGAGGGAGGGATGGATGGAGAGAGGGCAGGAAGGGGCAGGGAAGGACTGAAGGTGGCATCAGTCAGGGCAAGGCTCAAGATGACAGCCCCAGCATAGGGACAGAGAGGGTGGAGGGGAGGTGCAGAGGGAAAGATGGAGAGCCACCCACCTTAAGAAGGGCAACAGATAAGGAGGGGACCACTTAGGAGGAGAGAGGACAGAGGGCTCTGTCTTCTCTGTACCCTCAGCCACCTGCATACGGCACATCTGGGCCACCAGAGTAGTGGACTAGAAATCAGAAAACCTCTTACTGGCTGCGTGACCTCGGAGAACTCATTTAATGTCTCTGAGACTCGGATCCCTGTTTGTAAAATAGAGAATCATAATGCTCATGTCCCAGCCTGTCCTGACCACCCAACCTAAAGTGGGCCCCTGGCCCTGCCCGGCTCCGTTTCCCAAGTTGTGTCTCTCAGAGCACCAGCACTCTTTAGTAGGGCGACCAACCACCCCCGTTTGCCTGGGACTGAGAGGTTCCGAAACATGGGACCTTCTGTTTTAAAACTGGGACGAGTTGGTCACGGTAGTTCTAAAACCGTCTTCGGTGTTTCCAGATTACCAGATTACCAACTCTGAGGGTACTATGACCGGGTCTCCAGCGTGGAGTGGGGTGGGGTTGTAGACGAGGGAGGGAACCATGCGTGCCTTGGAGGTTTCAGCAATTGTGGGCAAGACCCTCCTTTTATTGGCTTTGGAAGCCTTCCTCTGAGCTCATTTCCCTTTTTATTAAGAGGCAGCGTTTCCTTTCTGTTATAGAGAAGCCCAGGACTTTGTACACCTGCTACCGGAGCGAAGGCGGAGGGGTGACTGCTTCAAGGAGAACGTGAAGAGGGCTCCGGTTGGGGCTCCGGTGGAGCAGGTGGAGCGCGAGTCCAGGCCCATAGGCGAGCTCACCTGCCAGTCCCACTGAGGGGCAGGGTGTGGGGCCGGGCTGGGCAGAGGTGGACCGGAAGAGGGAACCAGGGGGGTGGAAGGCTGGGCCAGGCCAGAGGCTGTTGTAGCTTGAACCAGTCAACCCAGACCTGTCTGGGGCCCACCGGAGCCAGGTTGGGCTTGGGGTGGAGAGGAAGCAAGCCCATGGCGGGGAAGATGCGGCCTGTGCTGTGGATTCTCTGTGCAGGTGAGTAGGCCCCTCCCCCGTCCAGTGCCCGGGGGTGCGCGAGACAGGGGACTGAGTGCTGAGGGTCTCCCAGAGCCTCCCCAGGGAGGGTCGCCAGTGACACAGCTGTGTTCCTGTTGGGCAGAATGACACGTTCTGTCATTCAGGCAGTGGCTTCCAGGCCAACACCTAGGATCAAAATGGCTTTTATTTGCATATTAGTAAATAAAATTCCAGCCCATTTCTGGAATGAAGAATTCATGAATTCTCAAGATCATATTTTCTGATCCCAATTCAGATCATAGGATCAGCCACAAGATCTGACAACAGGGAGGAAGTATTTGAAATTGAGGTCGGACTGGAAAATCCAGGATATATGAATCTAGATATGTTCACTACTTAGGATTTTAACCATTGCCTTAAAACCAGAAAGAGAGGCAATGTGTTAACGTCTGTATCACATATAGGGAAACTGAGGCAGAGACACAATGCAACTTACCCAATATCATTCCTAGAGCAAGAGAAGACTCAAACCCTTCAAACACACACACACACACACACACAAAACCAGAAAGGCCCTTTCCAAAGGCCAACCCTCCGCAGCCCTCTGGTACTGTTCATTGAAAATGCGGGAGATGGGAACCCACAAAAGAGCAGCCAGCCGTTCGTGGATATAGCGGCTGAATCCAAATAAGTCGTGCGGGGACCCGGGAGTGTCTAGAGTTAGGATGGACGCCTTGGCATTAGGGCCTGGGCACCGGCAGGAACAGGACGGAGAAAGGACGTGGAGAGATGGGGCCTGCGGGAATTTTAGGAGAACGTTGAGTTCAGTGTATCCGGTCACGCTGAGGAATCCCTCCGCTTGCACTTTAGAAACAGTTGCGGGCTTCCGGGAGCTGGCAGGAATCGGGAGGAGGGGAGGAGTTGTACCAGGAAACCTGGGAGCCCGCGGCCTGGGAAGCTCGCCCAGGAGGCTCTGATTTAGGGCTCACTGTTCAGCGTGACGGACCAGCGGGAGCTGCCAGCCCAGGGCCGCCCCCCAGGTCCGCAGGTGGGATCCCCCACCACCCCCATCTCTCACTGCCTGGCCTTGGGCACTTGGGTGGAGGGCAGCCCGTGCTGGGGAATGGCTGGCTCAGGGCTTAGAGGTAGACCTGGAAAAGATGGGTTAGCTCAGGCTGACTCAAGCCCTGCCAGGAGCTCCATCTGCCTGGGGCGCAGGGGCCTGATCATCAGGGGAGAGGGCCCGGCTGGCTTATCCCTTCAGCCAAACAGCTCTTCAGTGAGCACACAGTTTGGGCAGGTGCTGCAGGAGTGGGGTTCTGGAATGACTGCAGTTATGAGGGAACATGTCTCAGCCATTAGATCCAGAAGGGAAGGAAGCTTCAAGCCCCGGGGGAGGGAGTCTGGAAGGAGATGACCATCCTCCCGGGCTGGGCCAGTGATGCTCTGATCCTCTTCTCCCAGTCCGAAGTCTGCCCCACGCCCCACCTCCTCCTCCCCCCGCCCAGGACGCATCCCTGCATGTGTAGTCCGGCTGCAACCCATGCATGAATAAAAATAAGGGATTTTGGGTTAGGAAAAAAACCCCAAAACAAAACACTCACCCACCCTAAAATGAAAAGTGGCCTTAACTCTGAACTGCCGGGAGCAGCACATTTTGCCTCTTCCTGTGAGAAGGCCCGTGACCCCTAGGTGAACTCATCCAGTGGAACCAGTTCTTGAGCGTGTGTTTAGACACTGATGAAGTGTGTCTTCTGCCCCCGCCCCCTTCCCTCCACCCTCCCAGCCTGCCCAGCCCAGCGCCGTGTGCCCGCCACCTTTGCCTCCATACCTATGTGAAGGGGGAGGGGCTGGAGCAGTGGGGCAGGGAAGCCAGGCTCGGTGGCCAGCTCGAAGCATATGGACAGTTTGCCAACTGGAAACATTTGGGGGTGCAATAGCCAGTGCCATGCGCAGGTGAGCAATGCAGGCCTTCTAAGGTCAAAACTAAAAGCAACCTGGTGGCCCTCTCTACTGTGCTTCAGAAGAGGACGCCAGAGGAAGGAGCGGGTGAGTTAGGGAGGGCTTCCTGGAGGAGGTAGAGCTTGTGTTGGGTTTCAGAGGACCTACTGGCCTTTGCCCTTCTTCCTTTCTCCATCTGAACCTCCACAGTAATAACTTAGATTTTGCTCATGTTCTGGGCAGAGTGACACAGAGCTGAAAAGAATAGGCCCCAGGACTCATCGGACCCTGGGGAGGCAGAAGATATCACAAAAGGTCACATGGAGGAGACACAAACAGAAGGCAGAGCAGTATAAAATTTAAAAACGGCACTAAAATTCAGCCTGACAATCCTAAACAACATCAGTGACCAAAGAGTCTCCCTTCCGGGGAGACGCTCTCACCCGTCCCATCGTGGTGCTCCGCTGCCTGCGCAGGCACCAGAGGGCGGCCCGTCTCCTTAACTGGCTTTAGCATAGGGCAGATTAGTTCACCTCGATAAACCTCAGTTTCCTAATCTGTGAAATGGATAGGGCAATCTATAATGTGTAAAAATGCCCATCGTGCCTCTCGTAGGGTTGCTATGCATATTAAATGTTTATAAATGTAAAGATCTTGGAACAGTGCCTAGCATGTACAAAGCATTCAGTAAATACCAGTTATTATTGTTGTTGCTATTATTTGTGTAGTGAAGTGTAAGTTACAGGAAATTAACTAGACTCGGGTAATCAGTCGCCTGAAAGCCCTGATCTGACCCATGTATGCCAAGAACGTGCCAAGAACGAGAGTCACTGTGAATGAGCCCTATGTCATCACCCTCCCAAAGGCTACTAGAGAAAATGCTCCAGATTGGGCACAAAACCCAAGGCTCTTCCACTCTGGGAATTTATTCAGCCACCAGACTCCAGGAAAGACTTGATGTGATGGAAGGTGCAGGTGCAGGAAAAAAGATGCATAAAGAGGAACCCACCAAGGGGAAAAAGTCCCTAAGCAGCTCTGCCCAGAGTTGCTAAAATCTTTGAAGACTTGATAAAAAACACAAACAAAAAAAAAAAAGCCCCACCTTCCTAGACCTAGAGGAAACCTCCTTGAAGCTTAAATTAGAAAAACTCAGGAAAGTACTGCTTTACACAGAGAACTAAAGGAATCCATCATCCCCAAATATACTAGATGAGAACATATATTTTTTTTCCTCCATCTAAAAAAAACTGGAATAAACTCATGGATGCTTCATCCAAATGGGTTTTGGTGGGAACTAAGTTTCCAAGTCCCTGACGTTTCCAGGCTGATGATGCCGTTTGAGAGTCCTTCCCTCGGGGTCTTTGTTAGATCCACAGTCCCCTGCGGGATAATTTTCCCTAAGTGCCTCACACTCGCCCACTCTGAAGGACCATGTTTCTGTTGGTCACACAGGCTAGGGGAGCTCTCTGGAGGCTGCCCTGTCAGAGTGTGGCATATCTGAGCTCAGTGTCACTTGCATGTCTAAGCTCTGTGCAGTGTCCTGGCTGAGGCTGTGAGGTTTATGGGGCTCGGCGTCAGAGATGCACATCTGATGAGAATCAGATCAGAAAATGGTCTTGTGCCTGGTTAATCTCAACCCTGAGAGGGTGGTATCCAGGCCAGAGCCACGGTGGTGTCAGCCTGCAAGTGTCCTGCAAGATGGACAGCCAGCCTATCATCTGCTCCGTGGCTCAGCCCTGTTGCCACTCCAGTCCCTAGGGCCTGGCTCCCACCTGGGGCCTGGGCACCACCTGCTGGTGCTTGGGCGCAAGTCAGAAACCAACCGGTACTCGCAGGGAGGGCTCCTGTGCCTGGGGAACTACACTGTGTGCCTGTCAGAGAAGCAATCAGCGTTAAAATGCCCCAGTCCCAGCCCTGCCTCAAAGGGGAAGGACACGATGCATGGCCAGCCTAGAGAGCCATGTGTGTGCACAGGGGGAGGAGTGACAGCTTAGGGCAGTGGCTCTCAGCCCTGGCTGCTCGTCAGAGTCCCCTGGGGAGTAAAAATACAGGCGCTCAGCTCCCCCAGAATCAGAATCCTGAGGGACAGAATCTGGGCATCTCTCTCTCTCTGGGAAAAGTTTCCCAGGTGATTCTGGTGTGCAGTCTAGGTTTAGGGTTACATACCCGAACCTGAGGAAAAGCAGGTTTAATGAACAGTTGCCTCTGTTACCGGGGCTGATCCTCTGCGTGTGACTTGCAGCTCAGTTTTGCACCATCTGGCTGCTTCCCTGAGTTACTGCCCAGCCTCTGATTTGGTGCCTCAACTCAGGGGGCCCAAGTGCATGCATTCTCTTACTTTTATGTGCATACGGGTCACCTGGGGATCTTGTTAAAATGCAGACTGATTCAGTTGGTTTAGGGCAAGGCCTGAGATTCTGCATTTCTAAAAACTCCCAAGTAATGATGTTGCTGGTCCAGGGACTGCTGTTTGAGAAATAAGGCTCCAGAGAAGAACTTGGTTCATGGGCACGGGTGCCATCCTCGTCTTCCCTTTGCCCTTCTGAGTCCCATCTCAGGCCTTCTTGGTAACGCAGCCTTGCTGTGATGGTGGTCACCAGGAGGCCTGGGGGAAAGGCCTGTCTCAGCATGTGCTTGTACTCCCGGCAGTGCCTGAGCCTGCTAATCCCTCCCTCCCTCCTTCCTGAAACACTCTCTTCTGTCAGTTCCTGCGAGACACCCCCTCCTGGTTCTCCTCCTGCACCCCCGGCCTCAACCTTTCATGTCTTCATTGCAGCCGCATTCTCCTCCAGCCAGCATGAAATATCAGAGCTCCTCACACTCAGACCTTCCTCTGTTTTCACTCTACATCCACATCCACATCCATGAGCATGTCTTTAGTTGACACCCATTCGGAGTTGACTCACAAATTTCTGTCTTCAAACTCAGCCTCTCTCCTGAGTTATAGACCCATAAATCCAACAGCCCACATGATTTCTCAACTTAGATGTCTCAGAGCACTGCAGACTCACAAGCTGAAAACCAAGTTCATGATCTTTGTCCCCAAACCTGGGTCTTTTTCAGTGATCTCTACCTCGATAAATGACACCCCATTCATCTAGGAAAAAAAGCCAGAAACTAGCAGTCATCTGTTACAGTTTTCTATTGCTATGTAATAAACCACCCCAAAACTTAGTGACCTAAAACAATAATAATCATTTATTTTGCTCACAAATCTGCAATTTGGACATCTTGTCCCTGCTCCATGCGTGGGATGACATGACCAGGACTGGAAGATCTTCTTCCAAGATGGTGCACTGCCTGGCTGGCAAGCTGGTGCTAACTCTGGTGCCTCTCTTTGTGGATCTCGCCCCAGGAAAGCGTGGGCTTCCTCACAACCCCAAGCTTTGGCCAGAGGCCCACCACAGCACAGAAAGTGGGCCTCACCCCCAACGTCAGGGGTCTGAAGTGAGCGTTGGTGGGGCGGATATGGGGCCAGCACATCTCCACAGGGCGCTTGGATTCGGCTCCTTCATTTCCAACGTGGTAGAAATTTACAAATCATCCTGATGTCGCAAACAAACTGGCTACTTGTCCCTTCAGTGCTCGCTACCGGGTTCCTCAGTCCCGTCTCAAGCTGCAACGACAAAAGTTGCGTTGAGTAGGATGTTGTCAACCAAACCAGGAACCTCGGACAAGGGATATTGGCTGAGAGCACATGGCAGCGCCCTCCTTGCAATGAGGACTGGGATGAACATTTGTGGGAAGAGACCAGCACCCTATTTGTCTGGGGCACGGCCAACTGCTGTGGCAACAAGGTAGTCATGAAAGGTGAGACTACCCCGGCTGCAGGCGTGCGCGTACCCAGGTCCCTGCAGTACGTTCCACAGGGAGAGACGGTGGCCATGCACGGGGACTGAGTATCTATCTCGGCACATGCCAGACCCTGGAAGACCCTTGCTTTTTCCTGCTGTCAGGGGGTTCTTCGTTTTTCTCCTAATCTAATGGTAGAAAGATGGGCTGTGACTTTCAAACTGACAAGTAGCTTTATTTCCCTCCTCCCTTTGAGTCCTCACTGATTTGATGCAAGAAAGAACCCTCATACTCAGAAGAACGGTTTCAAATAAACCATCAATGTAGATAGCAAAAAAAAAAAAAAAAGACTCATCGTTATCATGGCCTGTTAGACTTGGGCCCATCCCACATTTCTGGCCACCCTGGCAGTGGTGTAACCCAAAAATTGCTTTGTAGGAGTCTTGAGCGGGCAAAGGGAGGCAATCTGGCGGAAAGAGGGCAGATAGCAGATTTGTCCTAAACTGCTCTGAAGGAACAAGTATGCTGTTTGTACTGGGCCTGTATGTTTATTTGGAGTCAGTGAGAGTCTAAAGGATCATACAGCGGGAATCACACACCCCAACCAACCCATTGGTGTCATTGCTACCTACTGGCCCGTTTTAGTTTCTGGAACATGCCCCCCGTCCCCCATGCCCTGACCTCTGCACAGTGCTCTTCTCTCTCCCACTCACCTCGTCTCCCATTTTCTCGTGGTGGGCTTCTGCTCATCCTCCAGTGTCAGCTCCAAAGGCCCTTCCTCAGGACAGCCTCTCCTTGTCCCCAAATCCTCTGTTATAGCCTGTCGTTGAAGGTGTAAAACTTCTTACCATGGTAGTTTTACATTTATCTCTGGGATTATTAATTTTTACCGTTTGAGTCACCCAGAGGACCCACCGCTGCAAGAGCAGGAACTGCGTCTGTCTCTGCTCGTCGTTTTATCCTCAGAGTCTAGCCCAGTGCCTGGAGTACAGGCGTCCACTGGCCATTTGCTGGATGGGTGTTAATGAATGAGTACCTACCTACCCTTTTCCACCTCACCAGGCTGCGAGCTGGTTTGCTTTCATTGTCTCCTCTCCTGCCTTTCTTCCCTTCCCTCTCTCTCTAAGCAGTACCTGCTTCTCTCCAAGTCCCAACTTCCTCATTTCATTTGCTTCTATTGAAATTTACCCATCCCGAGTCCCTTTAGGGGGTTTCAGTGGATAAGAGGGACTAATTAGGAAAATGGATTTGTCCTGCAGGTTAAAGGAAGAGAGTCGCTCAAGAGTCCTTCCCTGCCTCCCCTGTCACTTGCATCTTAGCGAGAGCCTCAGCATCTTTACTCGGTGCTGGGGATTTAGGGATTGAGACAGCTGGTGGGGGACGCAGGATCCGACATGGAGGTCAAGTGCAGTTGCCCCTCAAACCACCCCACGTTGGCAGCGCTTGGGTTTCGTCCTGTCTCTTCTCTGCCTGCTGAGCTTGTCTCTGTTCCCAGAGCACCCTGTCCCTGGAGCAGCCCTCTCTGCCTGGGGCACCAACTGTCACACTTGGAGGCCATCTCCTTCCTGAGGTGCCTCCCTCCCCTCTGCCACCCAGTGACCTTTAGGCTTCTTTCTGGTTTTCTGCCCGGGTGAGTCAGGGATGCCATAAACACCTGGCATGGGCAGAACAGGGCAACAGATAGGCGCTTTCACTTAGGACCGTCACAAAGTTCACAGGGAGAGAAGCAGAAAATATGGAGGGCAGGGCCCTGATCAGAGCTCACTGCCGCGCACCTGCTCACTGACTTATCTCGCTCTGCACACGTGGGCACAGGCGACATTTGCTGTGAGCAAGGCTAGCCCTCCACCTTTGCCCTGACCCGCCTCTTCCTCCCCTCCCCTCTTCTGCCCAGCCAGGCTGGGTCTTGCTCCATCTGGCCCCTCTATTTTCAGTCTCTTCCTTTCTAGGAGCTCCTTCCCCATAACCTACAAGCCCGCTCAGATCTCTCCATCTTCCTCTGCCCCAGAAGGGACTAAAGAGACCTTCTCAACATCTTTCATGGCCTTCTGGGTCCAGCTTTCTCATCTCCCTGTGTTAGGTGAGCTTCTGGACAAAATAGGCTGCTGCCACTGTTGGTACTTCTCCACTTCCTACTTGACTTACAGAACTGTAACACGGCTTTATGGTGACAAGAGCACCGCACTTTTGTTCAGAACATTTGGAAAATAAATGTATGCGAAGAAGAAACTCCAAATTGCCCAGTGATCCCAGAATCCAGAGATAACTGTTACTAAAACTGTATTTTGGTATCTATTCTTCTAGAATTTGCTTTCTCTCTGTGACTGTGGAAGTGGGAAGCTGTTGTATACACAGAGTTTTGCATCCTGCTTTATTACCTTCTCTACACAAGCTCAACATATTGAACTGAACTCTTTGGGGGCTATTTCAAGTCCGACCTCCTCAATAAGACTTTCCATTAAAACCCCTCTTCTGGGTCCTAACACAGTCCTCTCTCCTCCCCCAACACTTCTCTCCCTGAACATTGTATTTAACACTTAACCAGGCTCCATTAGGACTCTGGCTGGCAGTGACCTCTGACTGCTCCCTGGGTAGGGAGTGTGCCACAAACCAGTCAATCAACAAGGTCTTGTTAGCACCCAGCTCTGTGTAGACACCTTGGGGTGGGAACTGGCAAGTGGTGGATTCAAGAGAAGTCTAAGACACAGACCCCGGTAGAAGGAGCAGCCATGGGGTGGGGGGGCCTGCACGCACAGACCCACATCAACATGAGAACTAGGTACGGGCGTGTGAAATATACACTGCCTGAAGTGGCTCAGAAAAGCAAGCAAGCAATCAGTGTCGGGGTGGTCCCAGTGGGTTCGGGAGGAGGTGAGGCATAAACAAGCCTCTGATCATTTACTCAGCGCCTTGCACTAAACTAGGGCCTTAGGAAAACTTCATTGAATTGATCAGAATAATTGATCGGAATTTATGGATTCCCAAAGATCCATGTCTTACAAACAGTTCAACAAACATTCATTGAGTTCTCACCCCACCCCATCCCTCTGGACCCCCTCCCCAGCTGCCAGTTTGAGAGATTACAGAGGCCTTTCCCACCTGGGCAGGCAGGACAAGCCAACCTGCATGTGTAAACTGCCCTCTCTCCCTAGAGACAGGCACTTTCTCAACACCAGAGCGTGCAGCTAGTTCTGGGACAGGACAGGCCCCTTCGGCCTCTAGCACCTCCCCCCTAACTGAGAATGTGGTTTCTCTGAGCAAATGGATTTTCCTAAGTGGAGGCATTACTGCCAGTTTCCCAAGGGTTCCCATAATGCGCTGTGTATGCCTCAAGCAGCCAGTTCCATCAAGCATTTCATTAGCCTCCTTGGATGTATTACTTTCCGGTTAGCTCTCAAGAGACGGTTTATTATCTTCTTAACAAATCTTAATTATTTACAAGCAATCGTCAAGGCTTCAAGCTGGGTCTCCACACCACCACTGGCCCTTGGGGAGGTTAAATGACCTCTCCCATTTCCATCTGGGGCATCTTGCAGACTCGGCTTCCCCTCTCTGGGGCTTCTTTGGTCTTTATTTGATTTTTTGGCATTTTCTAGCAATATGTGGGATAGGTTTTTCAACCAAGTTTCTCTGGTTATAAATCCTACCCATCTTTTAAGCTTAAATTCTTTATAACTCCTCATTCATTTGCTGTCAAAGAGCTCTTATTTGAGCACTTCCTATGTGTGAGGCACTTTGCTGAGCACTGGGGATCTGAAGATGAAAACAACACGGGGTAGCAGAGGACAAAGACATGGCCATACAGAACGCTGGTATAGTTCTCGCTTATGTGCCTGGGTAAAGGCCGTGCACGCTAACTATGTTGTCATTCAACCCTCACAACAACCTCGAGTTAGATGATTTTATTAGCCTCATTTTATGGTTGAGGACACTGAGGCACTGAGAGGTTAATTAAGTTGCCCAGGGATACACAGCAAGGAAGAGTAAGAATGAGGATGCCAGCCTGGGCAGTGTGGCTCCAGTGTTTGTGCTCTTGGCCACTCTGCCATATTGTGTGCTAAACTTTCACGAGAGAGAGTACTCGTGGGTAGTAGGTGGCAAAAAGGACACAGTAATCAGCTCTGCTTGGGAGAGTTAGGAGATTTTCTCTAGGACAACATACGTACTCAGAATGTCTTTCTCAGCAAACCCACTTCAGGGCCGCACGAGTCCATGAGTCCTCCCTTCCTTGCAGGTGAATGCACTTTCTCTTCCAACTGTGCACACCTGGGAAGGCTCACGCATACTGAACTATTAGTTATTAACACCTTATGTTGAATTAGCTTATCAGACAGATGCTCTTCTGAGCACGAGAAGAGCTCGGCCTTAAGAAGAAAGGAGAGCAGGGGAGTGAGGGGGGAAGAAAGAAGACTTCTGGAGCACAAGAGACAGCTCTCAGGCGGCAACAGGACTGCTCGGGGGAGGGCGGATTCTGGGCAACTCAAAAGAAGGTACCCAATGTTGACTACACGAGGAAGTAGAAAGGGAGGTAGTTGGAAGGCCCTAGAAATGAACTTTTCCACTTTCTAGTTTTCTGATCACTGATGGGATGTCCCATCCGGTGCTTTTGTCTCACCAACCGAGTAGGGATGCAAAGATCCCGTAGAAGAGAAGAATGAGGGCTGCAGAGCTAATAACCATTAAGCCTGAGGAAAGAGGTGCAAGGAGCCGGGTTTATCCCAGATGGAGGTGAGAAAGCTAGTGCTTACAAACAGCAGAAGCCTCTGAGTACACATGGGAAACTGAGCAAATACGCCCGGAGTCATGGCTGCCAGGCATGTCAGAACAGGAGGGTACTGACGGCCTCGGGGAGGATTCAGATAGCCCTGGAGGATTCCCAGCCTGGCTGTTGGCATGAAGTTTCTAAACATAAGATAATTTCTCATCTAGGATTATGGAAAATGTAAGTGTGCCCCAGGGCACAGGATCAACCTTTAAAGGTCCTTCTCAGGTTTACAAATAGCATTTAAATAGTCTCTACATTTGTTCAATTTTTTTTCCTTTTCTTTATGAACTCTTTCTCATCCATTCATTACAATCTCTTCTCTCACAAATCTATTGACATAAAATGATTTTAACTCACTGTCGTAATTATCTCTAAAATTGGTTTATTCTTTAGCTGTAATCGTTAGCAATTATTATTCTTTTTTGACACTTCGCCGGTGGTGATGGGGGGTGGTTATCTCTTGTGATTAACTTCTACCCAAGGATGCACCTCAACAGCACACTGTGGGATGAGAAAGTAGAAGTGATTCAATACGACAAAAATATATATATAATAGTAACTATCATTTCTGCAACACTGAGTGTGGGTGAGGAACTATTCTAAACGAAGTACACATTTCATGTCATTCTCATTTTTCAAGTGAGAACTCTGGCACAGAGAGCTCAAGGTCATACACTTAGTAAATAAAGGATCTGAGATTCCCACGTCGGCATTCCAGCTACGGAGCCTGCGCACTCACCCTCTCTGCCGTGGGACTTCCTGAGACAGCGTAGAGGGGGTGCGCGTTAGACATAGAGTGGTACAGACAGGGGAATAAAAGGATCAAAAGGACATTTCTGAATTAGAAGAGAGTCGGGAGAGGAAAAGAGTGGGTGATTGGGCTGTTGATTGACATATATTGCCTTCCTGGAAGGGGATATTCGGAGACCTTCTGAATCCAGCCGGTCTGGCCTGTTCCACGTGGCGGAGGCTCAGCTCTGTTGGGGATGCGGAGCACCTGGGAACTGTGAGGTGCCGCAGACAGTGTGTGCTGTTTCTCTGCAGTTACCACCTCTAGCTCTCCTCCTGTATGAAGTCCACGTTGAGTTCTCTTCTGTGAGAAAATCCTGTACTTAAGGTTCTGTTCAGAAGATTACCGTGTGTGTGAGTCCAGTCTCGGTCCAGGAACTCGCCCAGGTAGGAAGATGACTTCATGGGCATCTATGTCATCTCCCAGGACAGAGCAGGGAGCTGGTCGTCTATGCCAGGCACGTGTTAAATACTTGTCGATGGGCTGGAGAAAGGATCGGAGAGTTTCCGTCAGGAGTGGGATGTGGATAAGGGACTAGACAGGAAACGGATTTCGTTGGCAGTCAGAATACCTGCCCCGCTCAGCCCCTACAGGCAACAGTTGCCCTGACGGGTGGGCAGCAGCCCACTACCCTCGGGGCTGCCCCTATCAGACAGACTCTCCCGCAGCTCCGCCATTGGTTAGCTCACATATCCAGATAGACTTCCCTGAACCCCCCAATTTTTTCATGGTAAAATAGGGATAATACAAATGTCTACTAAAGGGGAATATGAGAATAAATGAGAAAATACCTACAAATTACCTATATGGTGCCGTATCATCAAGTTGTAATTGACACAACATGGGACTAACAGGAACTGAGAAATATTGACTCAAAATATTGGCTCATTTTCCTTCTCTTGACTGTTGGCTTCAAGCCTCTTTCGTCCTGAGTGAGCCGGTGATTAGGCGTTCGGTTGTCTGAAGGAATGCCTCGGTGGTCCTCTTTGATTTGAGGGTGAGAATTAGTGCCATCAGACAGAATGTGCTGCAGCGTCGGGGCTCTGCCAGCAGCCACAGTCCCTTGATTGGCAAACTCTGAGTAGAGTGTAAGACAAGAAGGCAATCAGATTACACAGGTCGTGGAGAGGCTGGAGAGGGGGCAGCTTAGGGATGAGGCTTGAGCCAGGTTCCAGGGAAACGTCCTGTTCCCGGTGAGGATGGACGAGGTGAGGTGGGCTCAGAGGCAGTTGCCATGAGGACCCCCAGGAATATGGAGGACGATATAGACACGGGCTGTCTGAACAGGGCAGGGCGCTGCAGCTGGAAGCTGGGGAAATGGCACCCGAGGACCTCGGGCAAACACGCAAGTCACAAAGGGTAACTAGTTAGGAACTGTGCTGAATATATTTTCTGACAGATGTGGGTGGCGGAAAGACCGCTGGGAATATTGAGGGTCATCTGAAAGACCTGGGCCATGCGGGAGGCACCTTCTGGAGCAGGCAGGGGCAACTAGAGAAGCCAGCCTTTGGACTGATTCTCCGTGGCTCCTGGCACTGGGGTCACCATACAGAATATATGCAAATACCAGGGAGGGCACAGCTGGCTTTTGACAGCTTCCTGTTCTTGTCTGTCCCAATATCCAGTGCTGTTTGACTTTACAAACCAGCCCTGGGAGCTCACAATGCCCTCAATGCACAGTGCCCCTGCTAGAAGGGCAGCTCATTTTCACTCGATGAAGTTCTAATGAAGTCCTGCACACTGCAGTATGAGCAACTGGAACACTTGAACTGTTCCCTGGGAGCTGTGTGCACTTGAAAAGAGAAACGAGTTGATCAAACTGGAACTTTGATTGGATAGTGGAGTCTTCCGGGCTGGGTGAGGGAGGATGGTCGTCAGCAAGACTTTTTCCTTGTCTCTGCTGGAACCTCATTGTAGGAACATTCTGAAAGAACTAGCCCACACGCCACCCACCAAATCCACCCACCCACCTGCATCTTCAGCCTCATTCTGTTACAGTGGGTGGATGGCCCCAGGTTCTTTCTAAGGCCTGCCCTCCCCTGGCACCCTGGCCACGGCCTCATTTGCCCCACAAGGACATCACTCCTGTCCCCATTCTCTCTTGGTTCATTCTGATCATCAAACAACATGGTGTCAAAAACATTTTTTAAATCATCAAACATATATTTTTAAAAAGGCACAAAGTTCTCTTGACCCTACTGACATCTTTAGCTCTTACAGCCCCTTTTCTGTCTTCCCTTTCTGGCAAAAGCTGTGCACTTTCTCTCATCCGATTTGCACTTGAACCCATCCTGCGCAGGCTCCATCCTCACCACTCCACAGCATCTGCTCATGCCAGGGCCGCCTCCACATTACCACATCCAGGGGTCGTCTCTCGGTCCCCAGCTCCCCAATCAACAGATGAGCAGCATTAGAATAGTGACCCCCTCCGTCTTCTGGAAGCACTCGTCCTGCGTGGCCTCTGGGAAACACTTTCTCTTGGTTCTCTTCCTATCTCCCCGGCCAGTTTTCCTTTTTCCTTGCTGGTTCCTCCTCATTTTCTCCACCTCTAAGCAATGGAGTGCCCCCGGGCTCGGTCCCAGATACCTTCCCTGTCCTCAGGCACTTCCTGGGTGACCCTGCCCAGGATCTGGCCTTATGTGGCCTCTCCATGGAACCCCAGACTTACACAACTGCCTCCTCAACAGCTCCGTGTTGATGTCTAATAAGCGTCTCAAACTCCACGCTTCCACAAACAAACCCTTCCCCCTGAAGCCCGTGCCTCCCTCAGCCTTTGGCATCTCAGTAGATGGCAGTTCCATCCCTCCAGTTGCTCAATCCTTGTATCTGTCCTTGTCTCCTCTTTTCCTCTAACGTGTCAAATCTAATCTGCGATCAGATCCCGGCGGCTCTACTTCCTACATACATTCCCACTTGGACTACTTCTCTCCACGTCCGCTTCCATGACCCGCGCCCAAGCTGCCGTCAAGGCTCTTCTGAACTCTTGAAATAGCCTCTTGCATGGTTTCCCCGCGTCCACTCTGTTCCCCACTCCCCTCCTGTCTATTCAGCTCACTTCAGCCAGAACCATCTTTTAAAAATGTATGTTAAATATATTACTTCTGCTTCAATCCCTCCAAGGGCTTGCCTTCTCCTTCAGAGTAAAATAAAAGGTCTTAAATGGAGGCTACAAGGCCCGGTGCAACCTGAGACCCTCCGGGCCTTGCCCTCGCTGTGCCCCTGCCTGGACAGTTCTCGCCACAGGCGTCTACACAGCTCTCTGTTCCAACCACCTACTACTGGGAAACAAACCACCCTAAACTTCGTGGCTTAAAACAATGCCAATATGTATTTTGCTCATGAATCTTCAATACGGGCAGGCTCTGCAGGGAGAGCTCAGCTCTGCTCCCCTAGACAGCTGAGCTTGCTCACCCACGTGTCTGGGAGTTGATGGTGGCCGTGCCAAGGGACCTCAGCTGGGGCTGCATCCCCAACACCTACCCCTGACCTTTCCAGGTGGCTGCTTCACTTCCTCACAAAGAGGTCTCACGAGGACCAGGTGAAGCTTATGGCCTCTATGTCTTCCCTCAGAAGCCACATGGCGACACTCACACTATAGTCACCTGCCCACCCAGATTCAAGGACAGGGAACACAGGCTCCACCTCTGGATGGGAACAGCATCACACTCTCGGGAGAGTATATGTGATGTGACAGACTGGTGTGGCCACACTCTTTTTCTCACCTTTTTCTGATAAATGTATATAGGATAAACTCCCCAGGGAGTACCCTCCATTCTTTACCTTGATATAATCTTATTCATAAAATCCCTTACCATATTTTAGTGCTCCATAAACATTTGCTAAATAGATCAATAAAATCATCATCACAACAAAAAAATGGTGGGGAATATTTATCGAGAGCTTTCTATGTGCCAGGCGCTAAGTATTTACACATATTATCTCATTTAATTCTCCCACCAACTCTGGGAAGTACTAGTGTTCCTATTTTATGGATGAGAAAACTGAGGCTGAGAAAAGTTTACACAGCTGGTAAGAGGTGGGGCTGAGGCTGAAAGCCAGGCTTTTAGCCACCACAATGCACTTAACTTCTTTGTGATTGAGATGGAGTGGACCCAGGTACACGTGTTTGTCTCCACCCCAGCCTGGGAGGAGAACAGCTGGTGTGCCATGGCCAAGGCTACTGTTGTAGTGTGACCAGCTGCGGCTGGAGGAGGGAGGACGTCATTGGGCATGCGCTCAGAGATCCTGTGGGCAGCACGTGGGTATGCCCATGTCATTTACTTCTCCTTCCCACTTCCCGCTCTCTTTCCAGTCTGGGTGACTGTCAATGCCATCTCTGTGCAAACCCCAACGGATGTTCTTCGGGCTGCCCGGGGCAAGAGCGTTACCCTGCCATGCGCCTACCTCACCACTGCCACCGAGCGACAGGGACTTATACAGTGGGACAAGCTTCTAATGACTCATACGGTAAGGGTCCTTAAAAGGTTGGGGGCCTCATGGGAATGAGTATCTCCTGCCCATGACCTCTTGGAAGACAAAGTCTCTCAGTAAATGGCAGCTGGAATAAATGGTAGCACCAGCTGGGCTGGCTGAGGAGGGAGTGCTGAGCGCTGGACCCAGGGAGGCCATCTTATGCCACCTTCATTTTGAAGAAGTTGCCTTCCCTGAATATCTTTCTGTTGGCCGATCTCAAATTCCTTTTGATTAGCATAGAGCTCTGCCTCCAGCCAAATTTTATTTTCCAGTATATTTTATTATAATTTTACTTCAATACATTTAAGAAGAGTATATGTGATGGGAGAGACTGGTGTGGCTGCACTCTTTTCCCCACCTTTTCTGTTAAATGTATACAGGATAAACTCCCCTGGGAGTACTCTCCACTTATTTACCTTGATTTAATCTTATTCTTAAAATTCCTTACCATATTAAGTGCTCCATAAATATTTAATACAATAAATTTTATTATACAGTACATATATGAGTATGTATGTTTACATACACTACATACACACTGTTTTGCACTGGCATTTTTTTTCTCTTTGCAGTACATATCAAGGAGCTCTTTCTATATGTCAGGACCTTTATATCGACCTCATTCTGTTTGTTAATATTTGCACTATGTATCCCATTTTATGAATGTCCCGTACGTACCACTGAGAAACATTCGGTTTGTTTCCTGTATCTGGCTGCTACAAATAATGCTGCAGTAAATGTCTTCAAATGCATGCCTCTGGGTATATGAGTGTATATTATATATGTTGAGATTTATATATACAGTATATAGAGATAATAAATTATTAAAAATGGAAATTCTTGGTCAAAGGATATGTGAATTTGAAATTTAGATAAATAATGTCAAGTTGCTGTCATTAGATGTCATGCCAATCTTCACTTTCACTAGCAACAGTGAGGGTACCTATGTCTCCAACGCAGAGTATTCTCAAACTGTTTGATATTTGCCAATTTGATAAGTGAAAAAAGTGTCTCATGATTGATCAAATTCACGTTTCTTTAACTATAAGAAGTGGAGAATCTATTCTTCAGTTTAAAAGTAAGATCTACTGTTCAAGAGCAAGCATGCCCGGTAGAGGTAAGTGTTAGGTCCCTGGACACTCAGAGTGAAATCCTTTAGCTTTTCCCCTGCCAGGAAAGATGGAATGGCCGGGACACCCAAGTCTCAGCACAGTAGGATGAGTGAGGAAGAAGAGAAACTCGTGGCCTGACGCACCCTGTTGTTTGTTGCCTGAGGGACCCTGATGGGCCACAGGCGCATGTCCTGTCTATTCCCAGAATCCCAGGGTAAAAACCTGGAGAGGGAAGCTGCGGCCTTTAGCCCGCCAAAACTGAAGGACATCTTTCACCATCACATGTGTTCAGCAAACCAGACGTCAGGTCTCTGCCAGGCACTTTTCTAAGTGCTGAGGTCAATACTGAAGCTCTTCTGTTGACTGATGGATCCTTCACTTCCAAAATGATTTGGGGCAATCCCCTTGAGAGCAAGCAAGGGTGCAGAGAAAGGGGTTAAATCCGTGCCCTCGTGGAGATTACTGTGACAGGTCCTGGCAATGGGAGTGGCCAGGGGCACTCTAGGGCGGAAGCCTTAGGGTAGCTGGGATTGGGAGGAGGGTTGGGGCAAGGAGAGTCCTGGGCAGAGCCCACAGGTCAGACAGGAGCTGAGCTGGGAAAGACCAGCATCCACGGACTGGTCCAGTGTCCAAGACGCCCCCTCATCTCCCAGCTTGTTGCTCTGACCCTCCTCAGCCAAGCTTCCTGAGGGTTATTGGTCCCTCCCAGGGCTGTCGCATGTGGTGGGGCAGATTATGCCCTGCACAAAGGTAGCAGGGGGCCTGCACTCTGTTAGCCAACTTGCGTGACCTGGCACAGGCTGTGTCTGTCCAAAAACTAGAGCAGAGCACCTTTTTCTAATTTGCACAAAGGGCATGTGCAGGTGACAGACTGGCCTCTGTGTCTCCACACTCTCTTCTCTACCCGGCATGGTCTGCCTTCCACCCTTCACACTCCGCTGAAATCACCAGCACCTTCTCTTTTGCTGAATTCGATATGCTCATTCAGTCCTCATCTTATGTCTTCTTTCAATAGCGTTTCCCACCATCAACCACTTTCCCATCCTGGACTCTTCCTCCCTCGGCTTTTCAGCAGCCTCATCTTGGCTTTCCTCTTATCTCTCTGACTCTCCTTGATCTTTCTGAATGAAGCAAATTCTCTCCTCATTTTCCTAGAATGGCTTCATCTAGCCATGGCTCAGTTAACATCAACATGTCGTTGACTCCCAAACCTTCACCTCCAGTTGCACTCAGCTGTCCAGCTCCTACAGAACCCCTCTGCCTGGGTGTCCCATCGACACTTCAGGCTCACCACATGTAAAACATGCTCATTCTAGGTGATTCCTCTCTTGGAATTGACACTACCATTCACCCAAACATCCAGGCCAAAAAACTCATCCTTGAGGCCTGCCCCTTCCGACCTCCGTACGTTGACTCCATCTCCAGGTCCCGCTGCTTCTGCCTCCTTCGCAGTCCTCAAATTCACTCCATTCTTCCTATCTGCATTGCCACAGCCTTATCTAAAGATCCATCATTTTTCACCTGAACTGCTAAACTGATTTCTTAACTAGTTTTCCTTTTCCTTCTAATTCATTTCTCACCCTGTGCTGAGAAATAACTTCCTAAAATATATGACTCTCTACTGCTTTCAGGATAACATGCAAACTATTTAGTCCCATATACACAGTGTCTGTGATCTGGCAACATAGAATCTCCAGAACTCGGGCTCTGAATCCAGAATGCCCCACTGGAGTCCCAGCCCTGCCATCTCGCTAACCTTCTGAACTTGAGACAGGTCCTTAACCCTGTCTTGGCGCCTTGGTTTCCCATGTGTGAAATGGTGTGATCGTAATATTTACTTCATGAGGATGTTGTGAGGATGTTGTGAGATGGTACACACAAAGTGCTTAGGAGAGTGCCCGGCACACAGCGCACGCTCAGGAAAGAGCAGCTGTGATCTTTTTTGCTACCTGCCCAGGCTCACCTTTCACAGTCCCTCACCACACACTCACCTCCACTCACACTGAGCCACTTGGGGTTGACATGTCGCTTCCCACTTCTGTCTCTCTCCTCTGGTTGTCCCTTTGCCTGAAACGCCATATACATTTATCCTACTCCGACACTCGCCACCCCAATCCCCCCAGCCCCTTGCCCAGCTGGTTCTTATTTGTCCCTCAGGATTCAAGGCACTGTCCTCCAAGAGCCCTCAGGAATCCTCTCCTGACTTCCCAGGGTAGAGGTAATGCTCTTTTCTGGGGTCTCATAGCTAATCACAAGATGTTTTAATGTTGGGTGGCCTGTCACCCTCATTCCTCTTTGAGGGCAGAAGTCATGAGTTATTCATCTTTGAATGTCAGGCATTTAGTGGATGCTCAGTAATAATCAAGGCTACCACTTACAGAAAATTTCCCATGTCAAGCAACACCATAACTGCTTTGCATAGATTATCTAGTTTAATCTCACAAAATCCTATGAGATAGTTGTTATTATTATGTCTATTATGTAGAAGAGGATGCAAAGTCACAGAGAGGTCAAGCATTCTGCTCACGGTCAAACAGCTAGTAAGTGGCAGAATTGGGATTTGAATTGAGGCTGGCTCCAAAGCAGTGATGTTAGCCAGTACCATGTTCTGTTTGATAAATAATGAGAACCAGTGAATGAATAAATACATTCCAAAGGCAAGCGTCAAGTAAATAAAGTGGGCTTGGAAGCCAAGGGTGGCTGCCTAGCATAATACCTGACACACAGTAGGTGGCCAATAAATATTGCTTGACTGATTGAGTGAGAACAGACAATGGACTGAAATGGAATGGGTAAGAGAGGTGCCAGAGGTGAACGGGTGGGGTCTGAGAAAGCCCCATTTACCCACATGTGCTCCTGTGGTGTGGATGGCCTGCCTGCCCCAGTCTGTCAGTATTTTCATTGAAAACATATAAACATTATCAAAGGAATCCACAAATGGGCACCACGTATTAGAGCTGTTTGTTCTGAGACGTTGGTGTGTCAGCACCTCTGGTCCTGGGAATGGTGGATGCACGTGGTCAGGAGGGGCTGGAAGCACCATGCCGGGGCCTTAGGATGAAGACCAAGTGGCATTTCTTCTTCCTCCTAGGAAAGGGTGCTTGTCTGGATATTTTCTTCCAAAAGCACCGTCTACGGTGAGCTTTATGAGAACCGTGTCAACATATCAAGCAAAGTCGACCAGTCAGATGCCTCCATCACCATTAGTCAGCTGACCATGGATGACAACGGCACCTACGAGTGCTCAGTCTCTCTGGTGTCAGACCTGACCGGCACCTCCAAGTCCCGTGTCCGCCTCTTGGTCCTCGGTGAGTGTCTCCATCTCCTTCCTGGGGTGGTAGGAAGAGGGTAGGCAGCGATGGGGTGCAAGGAGGAGAAGCGCCCTGGTGGCAAGATAAAACCAGAGGCAGCAATGCCTGCCAAGGAGCTAAGATTCCTCCCCTGATCCAGGCTGTCTCAGGGCAGGGGCGCTGCTCCTCCCTCTGGAGCTGAAGACTATTTGAGTTCTTGAGGAAGGGCCATGTGTCCCCAGGGCAGAGGAGAAGCCGATTTGGAGTGGTCCCTAGGGGTCAGCCTTGAGGATTCTGTCCATGCTCTGTCCAGTGCTCCTTCCCCCACACCAACTCTTCTCTTTTTCTTGCCAAACTTATTAAAGAGAAGAAAAAGGGAAATCCTGGATCCTCTTGTAAAGAGCCTCACTGTGCCTTACTTTGATGTTGAGGGCCAAAGCGTGACTCTGGCAGGTGGTGCGTCCTTCTGTGTCATAAATTCAGTGAATCAGAGGAGGGTCTTCACATCAGCATCTCCCACCCCTCGGCCCCAACAACACGCTGTTGAGCAGATCCAAACTGCCTTTGCAATGTGTCCCAAGACGACCTTCTTTTCCTACAAATAACTTCTGACTGGAGTTTATAGTTTTCGAAGGATCTGGCCGGTCATCTACTTTAGTACCTTCATTTTGCAGAAGAGGCCCGGAGAAAACAGCACCTGACTCGACGGTCATTGGACAAGCTTTAGTGAGCACCTGCTTCCTGTCCAAAACAGGAAATGGCCCCCCCTGGGCGGCAGCAGCACTTTAAAGCAAAACAGTGGACCATTTTTCCTTTATTTTTTTCCCTTTACACTACTTAGTGGAATTTTATTTTTAATTGCGTAAGGTGGCTGCCTGGCTTTCGGAAGCATTCCAGGGTGTCAAACAGTAGAGCCCTGAATGAAGAATATCTGACTGTCTTCTTCTTCCACCCTACTGCCAACAAAGTAGTCGATGGGGACCCTGGTGTCTGCTCCTGCACACTCTCTCCACGTCCTTTCAACACACACACACACACACACACTTTTTCTTTCTTTCCTTTAAAGAAAAGAGACCATATTATAAAGATCATTCTGCAACTTCCTTTTTCTTAATGATGTTTCTCCAGATCAAGACATGTAGATCTACCTAATAACAGCGTACATTCTGTCACACGAATGTCCTGTGATTTATTCCAGTGTCCCATACTGATGGACATTCAGGCTGTTTCTGTTTTTTTGTATGAACAATACTGAAACATGTATATATGTATATATACACACACGTATTGTTCATATAAAAAATATATATACACATATTCTTTCACTGTGTTGTTTTTATTTTCTATTGGATAGATTCTTAAAAGTAGGATTTCTAGGTCAAAGACTATACCTTCATTAAACGTTCATCCATACTGGCAAATTACTTTCCCAGAAGCAACTTACACTGCCATGAGCATTATACGAGCATGCCTGTTTTTCCATATCCTCACCAGTACTGAATGCTATCAATGTTTTAACTTTTATAAATTTTGTTAATTCGCCAGGTGAAAAAACTCAGTGCAGTCTAAATCAAAATTTTAATGGAATCCCCAGTCAGCTTCACGCCGCTCCCCAGCTTGGGCCTAACCCCTAAAGCTCGGGGACCAACGCTGGGGACTGAGGGCTCGCTTCTGTTTGCTCACTTTCCTTAGCCCCTGCTCCCCGCAATTTCTGGCTCCTCTGGGGTCACGGCCGGCCTCGGGAGGGGAAAGTAAAGGGGAAAGGCAAGGCCAGGCCACCCGCAGCTCCCTCCTGGTATCACATAGTCCTCACAGCGGACATCCCACTACTGCTTCTTTTGTGGGGGTGCATTAGCAGGTTCTTCAGAACCCCCATGGACCCCTGCCTGACACAGGTGGCGTGTGCACCTGCTGGCTGGACTCTCACATCCTCCGTCCTTTCCCACCCCGCCCCTGCTTACGGCCACTCGCTCCTGCTCTCTGCCACCCCCTCTGACTCCCCTTGGCCCATCAAGCAGCTCCCTGGGACAGAGTCCCTTCAGAGTGACATGAATGAGCCTGATCTTTACCCCACTAAGCCCTGCACCACTGCTGCACTCGCTCCTCACCCTGCCATTGCAGCCTGCTCCAGCCAGCCCCTCTGGGCGAGAGGCAAGAGCCAGAGTCTGCCCTTGGGTGGGTCCCCACATACCCAGGGACACATATAAAGCCCTTCCATCATCACATCCAGGAATGGCACTGTGAGAACTTCCAGGTTTCTGCCACTCAGCAAGTCTCAGCCAGGGAGAGAGAGCCAGCTCCCGACAGAAGACCAGCCCAGTCTCCATGTGGGATTCTCTTGGTGCCTCCCTGGCTTGGCCTGAGATGGGGGAGATACCTCCTTCCCTTCCCCCAAGAGAAGGAGGGGAAATATTCATGAACCCCTATTCCTGAGAATCCTCTGCAAAGAAATCTCTTCCCCAGTGATTCACTAGCCTTCTCTTCTGCGAGCTGGAGGAGGGAAACTGATAATCAGAGGATTTGTTCTTGGGATGGCTGCTGGGGGGTGCCTCTCATGCCTCTCCTCAGCACTGAGGATGCTTCCATCCAGGGTCCTCCCCCTGGAGGCTGTAGTGGAGAAACTGAGGCACGAGAAAGCCCTGTTCCGGATCCTGTTGATGTTTTCTGTTGTGAATTTTTGGTCTCTTGTCTTGCACGGGGTCTCTCACCACCACGTTTGGGGTTATAAAAATGAACTTAATGTTATTCTCTTGTGTCTGTAAGTCTTATTCTTTACCCTTAGACCTTTATGTGATCTGGAATTTATTTTTGTACATAGGATGCTAGGAGTCTAACTTTGTTTTCTTCCAAATGGACAGCCAATTACATCAGCATCATTATTGTACCAAAGAAACAATTATTTTCACACTGGAATGCCAGCCTTGTCACATATTAGGTTCTTACATATACATGGTTGGTTTCTTTACTCCTTATTTTGTTCATTTTCTTTTTGATTATTCCTATGCCGATATCATATGGTTTCGATAACAGTATATTTATAGTCAGTGTTAATATATATATATATATTTTTTTTTTTTTTTGTAAGATTGGCACCTGGGCTAACAACTGTTGCCAATCTTCCTTTTTTTTTTCTGCTTTATCTCCCCAACCACCTCCCCCCCCCCCCCCCCCCCCACACACACCCTGCACCGCCCACGGAGCCCAATAGCTGGTCTCTCTGGGCCTCCTGCTCTGCAAACCGAGGGCCTTTGTCTTAAACAGAGAGAAAACTACCATCGACTTGCATGCCCTTTGCCTGTGTGAGTTGTTACAGGTAACAGCAAGTTCATAATCATTATGACTCCCATTTACTGAGGACCTGCTATGAGCCTGCCATCTCACTAGGTGCTTCGGGATACGATCTCATTCAGTCTTTGCAATCCATCCGTGAAGCTGGGTGCGAACATCCATGTTTAACAGAGGGGAACACTGAGGCTCGAGAGCTTAAATGAGCACTAGAAAGCCTCCAAGCGTTGATGGAAGCAGGGCTGCCCGGATCCAAAGCCCTTCGCCCGCTCCGCCCTGCGAGCCTGCCACGCCCAACCAGCAATCCTTTCATTTCGGGAGCATCCCCACTCCGAGATCTACTTAACTGTTCAGTGTGCCTTCTCTTTCACTGTAGCCGACGTAAGCTTGCCAATTGTGTTTGATCTCGCCGCCGTGTTAATCTGTGTTTTGCCCTTCCTGCACCCATGCCAACGACAGAAGGTTGGAGGGGCAGAGCCACACCAGCCCTGGATGTGCCCGTTTGCCTTCACTGGTCCACAGAACCCCGCATCTCGGACACATGGCTCACTGATAACTGAGATTCTGTAACTGCTCTTCCATGCCGAGGTCTGCGTGGGAGGCTGGAGCCTCGCCAGCCTATGGGCGCCTGCACAGTTGTTTCTGGGTTTTCCCGGGTGGGCTCTGATGGTCTTAGCACTTTAGGAACATTTCCACCCTCTGTCATCTCATGGACAAGGCTGTCACCACCACATTTTATCGTCTTCCAGCGTTTTCACAGCTGTGTGCTTGTTGCCAAGCTTCTAGGTGGAGTGCTGTGATGTGGTTTTCTACCCGGGTTGGTTGAATCAAGGGGCCTGCCTATCTGCGGAGGGCACCTGAGTCAAGATCTCTAATGCCCGGAAGGATGTTAGAATGAGCCCATTTCTGCTCTGCTCTCCCTTCTCCCACTGTAGCAACCTTAGTCCAAACACAAATAAACAAACAGCTGTGTTTGGTGATCCCTTGCCTCTTTAAAAACACTGATTAAAGAAAAAATAAGAAACTAAACAGGAAAACATTCACCCATATTACCAGGTTTTCTGTTTCTCTGTTTCTTCCAGCTCCCATCTACATACTTATTTATGCACATAATTGAATTTGTAGTCCAGCAACTTGGTGCTTTTCTCTTTTCATTCCACATCACGTAACACTTCCTGCTGCCTTAGCACTTACTGTTCTTTAAGATCCATGCCACTCCAGCTGGTGGATGCAGAGTCCCCTGGCCCTGGGCTGGACACTCAGGCAGTTTCCCATTAAAGCTATTATAAATAATGTTGCAACAAATTGTTTTATGTGCATAGCACTTAATTTTTATTTGCATTAGGTCCTTGGAGAGATGTTACCACGCCAAGAGAATGAGCATTTTTATCTTGTTTCTCTGCTGCACTTCCTCCTCCTTCCATTGCCATGGTCCCCCCCCTCCCCCCACCCCAGCTGAATCCCTCTCTTGTCTCCCCTGGTCCTTCTCTGGCTAATTCTGTCTCCTTCTGGCTTCTCTTAAGTAGTTCCCATTTTCTTCTGGCAACAAGCTGGAAGGCAGCAGGACCCTACTCAGATGTGACTGTCTGATTCCCCTCCCCTCTCAAGGTCAGCTGCACTTTAAGAGGAACTAGTTAACTCGAAGGGCAAAGGATACACCTTTAATCTGAGATTATGGAACTCGGTGAAACCAATGTTTTGTTTTGAGGGAGAGAGAGAGGGAGAGGGAGACAGAGAGATCTTTTTATACTACATGTTAACAATTCCAGTAAAAACCTTTTTAAAAAAAGTTTTCTTTCCAAACTGCTTTGCTGCTAGGCTATCTTTAGGCAGAGATCTTTAATTACACGGGGCCGCCCATTCGGGCTCGGTGACCTCACAGCAAACTGAGGCGAGCAGGGAGCTCGCGGACAGGCGGAGCATGCGCCGTCTTGGTCACCCGGGGCAGCAGGTGGCCCTGGGACCCCGGACGGGTGGCGAGCAGGATCGGTTGTCTCCCGGCCTCTGGCGCCCCCTGACGGCTGCGGCTGGAGTCGCAGGCTTTGGAGAGGCCTCGGAGCCCACGGGTCCCCTGCTCCCGCGCATCACTCCGCCCTCAGTAGATATCCCGGGAGCGTCTGCATTCTGTTTGGGAAGCAGGACGAGCCAGCTGAGGACTCGACGTCTCCACGAGTCCCGCAGGTCCGCGGTCCCCGCGGCGGGCCGAGGGGCCACGTGGACTCGAGCTGTCTGATTCCAGGTCCGCGCGGTGTGGGTGCTGGGGCTGAGGGGACACCTCAGGGAGGGTCTGGACAGCGTGAGGGCAGGGGCGCAGGGGGTGAGGTGAGGAACCTGACCCCTTCCTCCACGAGGCTGGTCTCCTGGGGGTGGCTGGCCCCTCCTCTGCCATGATCTCTCCCGCTGCCTACGGCGCGAATGAAGGGTTTGCTCTCAGTCTCTTTCCCTTAGCAAATGGCTCAGCGCGCGCAGCTGGTCTCGGTATGGCCAGCCTCCTCTGCTGTGCTTCTCCAGGGCTCGGTGCCTCTGGCTGGTGCCTCCGGTTCTGGCTCGCCTCCCAAGCAGCCTGCGCCGGGAGGCCGCCCGGCCGGCGTGCGCACGGGCCCCGCGGGGGTGACAGGGCAGGCCAGCGCTCCCGCTGGGGCCAGAGGCTGCGCCCCGTGCTGAAGGCACGCCGGGAACAGGGGTGGAGAGCGGGGCTCCTGTACCTCTGGAGAGGTCAGGAGACAAAGGCTGGCTCAGCACCCCTCACTTAGAGCGGATCCGCGCGGAAGCGGGGCCCCCCAGCCCTCCGCCCCCAGGTCCCTGCGAGCGGCGAAGCCGGCAGGGGCTGCTGGTCAGCGATGTCCGCGGGCAGCAGCCTCTCCCTCCCCAGGTTTTCCCGTTCCGGGGGGCCTGGGCCAGGATGCCTGAGGCCTGTCCTTGAACCTTGGGCCTCTTAGGTTAAGGGACTGTCCAGCTGGGGGTGGCAGTGGGGGAATGCCTCCAGTCTTGCCCCTTGCTCGCCCCACACCCACTAAAACAGGAGGGGGTGTTGGGCACACGCAGCAACCACATGCCTGTTCCTGAGAGGAAGTACGGCGGGCTGCTGGCTAGAGGGGAGAGCTGCGTCCTTGACAGCTCCCCCACTCCCCCGGCAACTCTGGGTGCCCCCTGCCCCCAGCAGAGACAGGAACTGACTCTCCACGATCCCTGACCGCTCACCTGCCATCTGGGCTGTAGAGTGGGCAGCACTATTTATCGGGGAAGGAAACCACCCAGCGGTCAGGTAAAGAAAGGAGCGAGGGGACAGGCCTGCCTCTGAGGGATTCCAGTAATAGCCCACTGCACTGTGTCCTCCCCTTCCCACCCCCGAGGACACTGCCTGAAGTCCCAGGCACACTTTATGCTTCTTGCCTCAGAGCCTTTGCACATGCTGTTCCCTCTGCCTGGAATGCCCTCAGCTCTCTTTCTCTGACCACCACCGCCACCCCCACTGTTGGCCTCCTTTACTCACTCTTCCTTCAGGTCACAGCCCACGCTGTGACTGGGTCGTTGTCCATTGTCGTGCCTTCTCTGTCCCAGCAGCCTCGCCTCCTGCCTTGTCATGGTCCAATTACTTGTCTCCTGCCCCCAGTGGATTCCTTGGGCACAGGAACTCACTCACTGTGTTATCCCAGCGCCCAGCAGGGTTAGGTGAACAGCAGGCCCAGTAATGGCTGTGGAATGGACCGCTCTGCACCGTGGTCGGTTAAGGATGCTGAGAGACAGGCATGGCTTCAGGCTTCGGGAATTCGGGGAGATCAGGTTAGGACTGTGAGCTGAGGGGCCTCCTGATTTTCGTACCTCCTTTCTGTGGGCTTCCCTTTCCGTATCTCCGCCCCTCTGTCTACTCCCATCCCTTCCATCCTCATTCTCCACCCAGCATGCATCTCTGCTGCTGCCTGGGGTCTCTCCTCCCACCCAGGACTCTCGCAGTTGCATTTTATCAGCAAAGCTTCACCCGAAGGGAACATTCCTGAGACGTCAGAGTTGAGAGCTTTAACGCACGGGTAGTGGATTACGGCCAAACCCGCCAGCAGCCTGTTTTTACACGGCCTGTGAGCTGGGAATGGTTTGTGCACTTCTAAAGGGGTGTTGAAAAAGCAGCAGCAGTGACAGAGACCATAAGGTGCCGGCAAAGTCTAAGATGTTACCATTTGGCCCTTTACAGAAAAAGTCTGTTGTCCCCTCATTTTACAGGTGGGAACACTGAGGGACTGAAGGATTTACCTAAAATGGCACAGACAAGTCAGTGTCAAACGGAAGCCCATGGGCTGGTGGAGCGAGCACTGGATCTGCTCTCAGCTCGGCCAGGCCCCCTGTCAAGTGCCCTCTCTGGGCCACAGGGTCCCCATCTTTATAATGGTGATGACTCTAAACCAGCCTTCAGGAGGCTGCTTCTCTGTGACGGTGACCGAGGACATATTTTGGGGTGGACTGGTCTTCTAATGTTACTTCTCACCACCAGGCCATGGATTTCTCTGCCTGTGAACAAACAAGGCTGTACGTGCATGTGTTTGGTGGGAGGTGGCTGTCCCCAAGGCCCACCTGATTCATACGGTCTCTTTGGTCCCTCCCCTACACAGTGCCACCCTCCAAGCCAGACTGCGGCATCCAGGGAGAGACGGTGATTGGCAATGACATCCAGCTGACCTGCCAATCAAAGGAGGGCTCCCCGGCCCCTCAGTACAGCTGGAGGAGCTACGACCAGACGAACAAGGAGCGGACAGGCCCGGCAGGTACGGGTCGGCGGGAGGCGGGCCCCACGTCAAGGACTGCCAAGGGAGACCCTGGGCTGACCGTCAGGTCCCCTGAAGGCCTCCCTGTCCCCCCACTGCTGTGGCACTGGGATATCTCAGATCCTCTCTTTAAGCAATGTTGCCTCGTAATAACACCCACCTCACAGGTTGTCGTGGGAAATGGAAGGGACTCATGTCACGCGCTTAGTGGAAGCCCGCAGTGGAAAACTCGTGTGTTCTTCACTCTCCGGAATTCAGTTCCCTTGAATGAGTGTGTGTGGGTAACCACTTTGTGCGAAAGCACCAAGGGGATTTTGGTTTGGTTATGAGTATGTCCTAGAGGACACATTTGAGGCCCCAGGTCTAACGCTGTGGCTCCACTCATGGGGGGAGTTCCCTGTCACCGTCCCTATCTAGGTCGGTCCACCTCAGACTCCACTGAGCCCAAGTCCCCAAACGTGTCCCCCTTTATGGCCACAGCAGCTCCATGACCGGGCTGCTGGAAGGGCCCCTCCTTGTCAGGGAAGGAGACGGTAGGTTCAGCTACAGCTGCCAGGAGACCGGTTTTGTCTTGGGCAACTGGGTAACTGAGCTTCTGGTCAGGAAACAAACTGAAACAAGAAGGTACATAAACATCCCACTGTCATTGCCTTGGAGCCAACTGTGCGGGAACACCGGGTGGCATCCTGGCCCGAGTGCCCCCCGGCTTCTGGGCCAGCTGCACCCAGCGCTCCTGGAGACCGAGAAAGACAAGGCCTGAGGGTGACTGTTGGTTTAACTTGTGGGAGATCCTTCGGCTCAGTGTGGGTGAGAAGGACGCGGGAGGTGAAGAGTGGAGGGGGTGCGGACAGCTGTGCTGAGAAGACAGGACAGGAGGCCCAGGGCAGAGGGATGGATGCACAGATCCAGGCTTCGCTCAAACCGGGATGACCTCTGTCACTCTGCCCTTCACTCATTTGAGGGGAAAACAAGAACTTTTAAAAGTAAAAAAAAAAAAAAAAAAAAAAGGGATTACTAGAACCCACTTAATCTAATGTAAAGTGGAAGATGCCCTGTGGACTTCAGCAAGCTCCCAGTTTTGTTTACATACTTCTGGTTGGCACGTTTTCATTGAAACCATCTAGCAGCTCACCCTTGGCACTAGGCCTCCCCTCTCTGGCCTGGGAAGGACCCAGGGACTCCAGCCTGGTCACCAAGGTCTGCCATGGACACTGGTGAGACCTTCCTTCCAGTAAAGTGTGTGTAGGGGGGGCCAAAGCTGAAGGTTACAAGGTGGTGAAGGCTACTGGAGTTTATCCCCAGTGGTGTAACCCAGAGGATGGAAAAGGGGATCAAGGAAGTCTTCTCCGGGGAGGGGGCATTTAAGCCGGCAGTATAGCATGGTGGCTGAGAGTGTGGCATGGGCTCAAATTCTGGCTCTGCCACTTGTTAGCTGTGTGTCCTTGGCACGTTACTTAGCCTCTCTGCGCCTCTCTGTAAAATGGGCATTAAACTGTTATTTACTTCATAGGGTTGTTGTGAAGATCAAGTAAAAGTACACGTAAAGGGCCGAGACCAGGTAGACAGTAAGCACTCAATTAGTGCTGGGCATTACTTGCAGTTATGTGAGCTGGATCCTTAGGGATGAGCAGGCGAGGCGTGGAGCACAGGGCGGGAAGGGTGAGCCGTTGGTGTGGCGGCGCGGGAGCGCGCACGCGCAGGAGGCCCGGCGAGGCGGCGAGGGACTGCAGAGCCTGCGTGTGGGCGGGGAGGCCGGCCTGCCCCGTGGGCCGCGGGCTTGCGGGGAGCATCGCATCGCAAGTGGGCGCCCCGCTTACAGCCCCTGCCTCTGTCAGGAAAGTCTCCTCCTCGGGTTGTTACAAGCCCAGACTTAGGGTCTCAGTGAGGAGAAACCTGAGGACAGGAGAGGAGGTTAAAGGGGGATTCAGCTACTTGCTCTGGAAAAGCTTTATCCCGCCTCGGGGTCCGATTTGTGCAGAGTTGAGGTGGCGTCTGGGAGGCCGGGGAAGTGTGGTTAGTGTAATAACACAAGCTGGCACCTGATGGCTTCTCAAAGCCTTGGGTCTCCACGCCCCTGGAGGGTCTATCACGCCTTCTTCCTCTGGGGGTCAGTCCAAACCCGTATCTGACTTAAAACATTCCGCTCCACAGTAGAAGATTTGGACAGCGGAATTCCTCCGCCTTCTTACATCTGGAGACAGAATTTCCCACATTAGAGATTGCTTCCTTTGACTTAGTAATCGGTGGAAGCACTACATCAGTGAAAAGAACAAGGAATCTGGAATCAGCAAACTAGATTTGAGTCCTGACTCCTCCACTTGTCAGTCACAGCTTCTCTGATCCTTAGTATCTTCATGCGAAAAACTGGCATGGTCGTTACACTACCTTCCCCGCAAGCCTGGAGGAGGGTGAGAGGAGATCCCGTGGGTCATGGCCCTGAACATCGTTTTAAACCCTGTCGCAGTCAGCTGAGCTTCATGCACTGACGGAGTAGGAATTTGGGTATGAAAGACGGAGGGAGAGGGAATATCTGGGGCCCAGACGCTTTAGGGCAGCGGCTTCTGAAGGGTGGGCATGGGCCCTGCTCCCGGCAGCCAGGGAGGGTCTCGAAGGCCAGAGGGGGCCGCTCGACCTGGTTGTTGATGGAGGGTGGCGGCAGGAAAGTCCAGTCTCGTCACCTTGGCGTGGGTGCCTCTGGGAGCCCAGAGCTGCCCTGGGGGCGACCGCCCGCGCCCAGCCGAGGGAGGGGGGAGCCGACGGGCCTGTGCATTGTCCTTCGTCACCACAAGGTGTCGCCACGGCGGCGGAAACTAGTTTTAGCCGGATTTCAGGAACCATAAGGTCCTTTTTCAGACTCAGAGCAGGTCTTGTGGCACTGGACGTGCTCGGGTTAATCGTGGAGCAGCTCCTGATGTCCACTCTTTGCTTCGAGGAACCGGGGAAGGATAGTGCTAACTCTGGACCAGGGCGCCACGCGTTCCCCTGCCGTGAACAAGGCCGGGAGCCCAGGGCTGTGCTCTGATGACCGACAAGGTCCCGGAGGCGGTCTGGAGTCTTCAGTCCTCGATCTGTCTGCGGTGTTCGGTGTACACCTGACACAGACCGAGTTTCACACGCTACAGTACTGATAATCTGATAAGGGCTCCACACCCCCTAAGTGTGTCCAGGGTCAGAGCATTTCCTAAAGTGTGTTCCTTCACGATGCCTCTTAAAAATAAAACAATCAGTTTGCAGAATGAGACCATAAATGCCATAACCACTGTTAGAGACGCCCCGTGCTCTTTAGCATATTCGAAGCTCTCAGAGTTCTGTTGTTAAAAATTAGCCCAAGTCACCAGCTGTTATTTCTAGCTGGTGAGATTATGGATGATTTTTATTTTCTCCTCTGTCCTTTCCAGGGGCTTTCCCTGACCCTGCGGGTGAGATTAAATTCCCTTGCTCTAAACTCAGAGGGCACTTCCGCTCTGAACTCAAATCACCCTGGTAATAGCTACTGCTTCCTGTCTGTCTTCCCTGGCAGCCTGGGTGCCCCAAGAGGACAGGGACCTCTTCATCTTGTTTAGAGCTACTGTGACCAGCATATAAAGATTTTCTGGATTGGATTGAAGTAATAGTTTTATGTCATGTATAAATCTTTATAATGAGTATACATGGCTTTTATAATATAATTTTTTTTAAAAAGAAAGTTGCCAGCTACTCCAGGGAGTTTTGGACCTAAAACAGGATTTTTGTTATGCTTTGTCATTTCTTAATTTTGTGACCTTGGGCATGTCACTTGACTTCTCTAAGCCTCCATTTACCTCTCTGACATTGAAGACTGAAATATTTGTTCCATCTGCCATACAAGATTGTTGGAAGAAGCAGAGGACACTGTGTTTGAGGAAGTGAACTGAGTAGCATGTCCAGACGAGGAGAGTCCACACAGAGATACAGCCTTGCAAGAGAGTGGAGGTGGGGCGGGGCAGGGCTGGACACCAGAGGAACTGGCAAGAGAGGAAGGTGGAGTAATTGCCAGGCCAGCTCTGTGACTCTGGGACCGTGTTAAGAAGCCTGGCCGTGTTACTGAAGTTCATGGGCTGCCTCTGAAATGTCCACACAGGGCAGTGACCGGATCCTGTTTACAATTTAGAGGGTCTCCTTGGGATGATGTGTAACCACCGTATGAGGCTGGCTCTGCAGCACATTAGACGACAAAGGTCTCTAACTCTTCTCTCAAAATAGCAGTTACGACGAAGCATCTTTGAAGACAGGACATATAAACATGTCGAAGCATAAAGCCCCCCCTTTCAAGGTGAAGAACTTCATAGGATCATCGATTTAGCAGGAAGGCCTCTCATGAGGACATGCAGACCATCCCCCAATTCAGTAGGATCAGGTGCCTTCACCCCCACTTCCAGATGAGGGAGCTATAGCTCAAAGAAGGTAACCGGCTTCAGTGGTGGAAGAGGAGGAGTCTAGACTGACAGCCTGTCTCCTCCCCACCGCACCCGCCAGACACACTCACACACACACACACTCACACACACACCACTCGCGGCAGGAAAATCCAGAGATCAGAGTTCTTGATGTCTAAAGCCTTCTTCCACATGAGCACAAGCTAAGGGATTCAGTTTCTGAAGATCATAAAAGTGGTTATAATAATATCTTCTAGTTAGAAAGCCTTGTCATGTAACATGTAACATATATCATGTCGCCTGGGCACGTACTGCACGTCGGGCTTTCTGCTGTGGGCTTATGTGGATTAGCATGTCATTTTATGCTCACAGTTGTCCCGTGAGGCACTATTATTATTTCCACTTATAAATACAGAAACGGAGGCTCAATGAAGCTGAGTTTCTTGCCCAAAGCCACAAAATTAATAAACGGCAGAAGCAGGCTTCAGATTCAGGGAGCTTAACTGAATTCTAAGCTCTTCAGACTTGTGCATCCTGCCCGTTTTAATCTGCCTACAGCCTGGGGGTGGATGTTTTCTCCACGTTACAGACGGGGCTCGGGGAAGTTCAGTGGTGGGGCTGGGGCCCCTCCAGGAATCCAGGCCTCCGGATCCCTAGCTGTTCCACTCCAGCGCGGGGCCCACCTCACCTGTCTGCTCTGCCTCCCCAGTCACAGGACAGACCTTTTCTCTGAAGAACATCTCCACAGACATGTCCGGTTACTACATCTGCACCTCCAGCAACGAGATGGGGTCGCAGTCCTGCAACATCACCGTGGCGGTCAGACCTCGTGAGAGCAGCCTAGGGGTTGGAGGGAGGGAGGGTGGAAGGTTGGGCGTAGGAGGGATGGGGGAGGGTGAGGGAGGGGAAAGGAGGGAGGGAAGGAGAGGTGGGGAAAGGACAAAGACCAGAGGATGACTGGCTGGGGTCCAAAGAGTCAGGCGAGAGAGACCACCGTGGAGGTGAATTGGTCAGCCTCTTTAGGGTCACCCCTGGCAGGGTGGCTGGGGTGACCTCGACCAGACCCCCTGTCCCAGGCTCCCCTTGCCTGGAGGCCAGTCCAGTCCCTTGGTTCTTTGGAAGAGCGCTTAGGACTGGCTTCTGCAGACCTGCTCAGTCTGGCCTGCCCCTAGGACCACTCAGTGGACATGAGGGAAGTGCTCAGAGCTATTGCCACAGAGTCTGGACCCCATCCCTTTGGGGTGGACACTCCAACCAGCTCAGGGCAAGCTAGAGTAGGAGCTGGCGTGGCTGACAGCTGAGGACTTTTCGGAGCCTGGGTAGCTCAGGGAGCGTTGGGATGCAGAGCCGGTGGCCCATCTGTCCTCATCTCCGCCTCCCTCCTGAAGCGCATCCCCAGCCCGTGTGGTGGCATTCCTACAAGGCCATGCCTTTCATGGAATGCTGCCAGAAGCAGGTGGCCGCTGCTCCCGGGCGGGCCGGGAGGAGGCCCCTGGGGCTTCCCGCCGCCGCTGGGCTCGCCCCGAGCCTGGGCTCGCGTCCGGCCGGCGGGCGCGGCGGGCGCGCGGCGGCTGCAGCGGCTCCGTCTCTCGCAGCCTCCATGAACGTGGCGCTGTACGCGGGCGTGGCGGCGGGCGTGGCGGCGGCCCTCATCTTCCTCGGCGTGCTGGTCTACTGCTGCTGCTGCCGGGGGAAGAGCGAGGAGCCCGACGCCGAGGACGCCAGGCCGTGAGTGGCGGGTGGGCAGGCTGGGAGATGCCCCGGCGCCGGGGTCGCCGCCTGCGGCGGCTGAGGACAGGCAGCGACTCGCCGAGGTCACCAAGCGGGTCGCAGTCCCTGGCCGGGCCTCCAGGCCCGTGGGTCCCGGTCCCTGCTCTCAGGCTGGGGCTCCTGGGGGCCCGGGGCTGAGCGCGGTGGAGCCTCGGTCGCCGTCCTCCTTTGTCTGCTGGAGCCAGCCCGGCCCGGGAGGCCCCGCTCAGGAGTGGAGCTGGTCTGCGCCACCGTCTGTCCTCTCGGGGCCCGCCCTCAGCCTCGTGTCCCTGTGCAGCTGGACGGGTGGGCAGGGCGGGTCTGAGGGTGAGCACGGGGCCCAGCTCCCTCCGGCCGAGCCGAACCGGGGCGAACCTTGCCCTGTCCTCACGCCGCAGGAAGCGCGAGGCCTACCAGCAGCCGGCGCAGCAGATGAGAGAGCTTTCCAGAGGGCAGGACGAGGAGGACGGCTCCAGGCACGAAGACCAGAGGAGCGATGGGCACGAGTACCCTGACCACACTGGCCAGTGACCGGGGCCTGCTGCAGGCGGGCGTGGGGGTGGGAGGGCTGGGGTTCACTCCGCTGGCCCCCTTCCTCCCCTCTCCTCTCCGAGCCGCATTTTCTTACCCTCATCCCCGTCACTGATGGGATCCTTCCTCCCCTGCGTCGGCTGCTGGAGCACTTGGCTCGGCCTGGTGGCCAAGGGGATCTCACTGGTGACTGACCCTGCCAACTGCCCTCACCTGCGGAGTGACCCCTCCCCACTGCCACGCCTCGCTGGGGGCCCAGCCCTCAGCCTGGACCGGCGGCAGCCTCCACCTTCCCCAGTGCCTGGCAGGAGCTCCCTGCAGCTCAGGACTGAGCATGGGGCACTCCTGCGGCGGATGCTCAGCGGGCAGTGCAGCCTCGGAGGGCGGGCCGCCTGCTCACCCCTGTGCCCCGCACCTTGGGGAGCGCCCGGCACGCATAACGTTTTTGTTGAATGAATGAAAGAATAAATGAGTACCTGAAGGACTCCCTATTATTATCCAACTTAAGTGTGAGCTCCTTGCTTCGGGACCCATGTGGGCCTGGCCTCAAGCTCCCCTTCCAGCCTCATCTCCCACCACTTCCCTGTATGTTGCGGACTCCCCCAGCGAAGGCCGCCTCCAGCTGCGCTGCACATTCCCTCCTGGGGCTTTTGCTTCCTCTGTCTGGCTGGGAATGCCCATGCAGCCTCCGTCTCTGCCTGTCAGCATCCCACCTGTGCCTCCAGCCCCTCTCAACTCCTAGTGAACTCTGTAACCAACCCTGATCTCCCACACACACAGGAACAAGCTCGTCACTTTGTGCCGCACCCATCGTGGGTCACATGGCACAGTTACCCAGCGTGTGTCTCTTCCCGTGTTAGAGTCTGAGCTCCTCGGGGCAGGGCCTGGGCCTCCTCCCCCTGCTTTCCCCCTGCTGTCCCCAGAGCCCTGGCGGCCGTAGCCCTCCTAGCCGGTGCTTAATCCACCTTAATTTGGGGAACCGCTTTGATAGGTTGGGCCATCCCTGCTCTGGTCTCCCTGATATGGTGGTAGACACAAGGATGACCCCACCCAACCCATCGGCTAGTTTAGTGAGTTAAGGATGAGTTGATTTAAGTGAACACACACACGTGTGCACACACGCAGAGCTTGCTGGCAGCTCGTCCAGGAAGCTCACGTCATGGTGGTTCCTCTCCAGGCCAGGATAACTGACATGCCCCTGGGGTCCTGATACCTAGCCACCGCCCTGCCTAGCCTGTCCTGGCTGGGCTGCTGGCTCTGCTTTGCTGTCACGTGCTGCCTCTGCCCTGTTGGCGGATCATTTCTTTCATGCTTGACACTCAGGCAGTGTCATGGAAGCTTAGGTCTCATGGCCCAGTGCCTGTCTCACCCAAAAGCAGTTTATTAAATAAACATCGTTGTCTTTTCTGGATGATCAGAAAAGCAATTCTATAAATCTATTGTCCGTTTGTGATTTTTAAAATATATATATATTTTATATATTTTGTTAAATTCTTTGCTTCATTCAAAATGCTGTCAGTAATAATAAAATTGTCAGTGGAAATTCTTGTGTCTCTTTTAATGTGGATTTTGTTCCTGCCAAGGGAGACCTTGTGCTCATGGGTTCGTGTCTACCTGCTGTGGGCCCTTTTGCTTCCTGGAAGAGGTGAGGTGACGGGCCCAGCAAGGGGCGTAGAGGGTCAGATCCCGTGGGTCCCATTGCTTGTGGCCATGCTAAGCCAGGCAATGTCTCTAGCAGTTGCTGGGGACAGGATAGACCCCACCTGGCAGTGGAGGTATATTCCAGGTGCCTGCAGTTGTCAGAAAGACCACGGCGGGCCTGGGAGTCAGTCCACATGCTTCAAGGAAGATGGGAGAGGTGTCTTGCCAGTTATACCCAAAATGGTGCCCCTCCTGAGAGCAGAGGAAGCAACGCTCTGTTCTAGCTGCCAGCGAGGACAGGCGGCTCATCCTCCCAAAGCAGCATGCTCCACAGTTGCTCCCCACTCCACGTTGTCTCTCCTGCCATGTGTTCAAGGTCCTCTCCTCCATGTCCCTTCCCGTGGTGCCCTGTGCTCCCACCTGTCCTAGTGCCTGTCACACGGTACTGTCATTACCATGGTCTATTTCTGCCTGTAAGATTTGTGAGGATAGGAACTGAATCTTATCAATGGCCAGGCACATGTTGACACTTGATAAATGTTTGTTGAATGAATAATATTTCATGTCACCATATCTCACCCAAGGCCATCTCTTAGTCCTCTAGATACTTTGAGATACCTTCCAGCCCTCATGGTGGAAGACTCTACAAGCATGTTCTTTTTAAAACTACTTTATTGCGGTCATATTGGTGTATAACATTGTGTGATTTCAGGTGTAGATTATTATTTATCAGTTTCTGTATAGACTGCATTGTGCTCACCACCAATAATCTAGTTTTCATCTGTTACCATACATCTGAGCCCCTTGACCCCTTTCACCCACCCCAACCCCCTTCCCCTCTGGTAACCACTAATCTTGCTCTTTGTCTATATGTTTGTTTATCTTCCACATATGAGTGAAATCATATGGTGTTTGTCTTTCTCTGTGTGGCTTATTTCACTTAGCATGATACCCTCAAGGTCCATCCATTTTGTTGCAAATGGCACAATTTTGTCTTTTTTATGGCTGAGTAGTATTCCATTGTATATACATACCATATCTTCTTATCCAGTCATTAGTCGATGGGCACTTGGGTTGCTTCCATGTCTTGGCTATTGTGAATAATGCTGCAATGATCATAGGGAAGCATAAATCTCTTTGAATTGTGGACTTCCTGTTCTTTGGGTGAATACCCAGTAGTGGGATAGCTGAACCATATGGTATTTCTATTTTTAACTTTTTGAGGAATCGCCATACTGTTTTCCATGGTGGCTGCACCAGTTTGCGTTCCCACAAGCAGTGCAAGAGGGTTCCCTTCTGTCCACATCCTTTCCAACATTTGTTATTTTTTCTCTTGGTAATTATAGCCATTCTGACAGGTGTAAGGTGATATCTCATTGTAGCTTTTTTTTTTTTTTTAACACTTTCTTTCTTTCTTCTTTTTTTGAGGAAGACTGGCTCTGAGCTAACATCTGTTGCCAATCTTCCTCTTTTTTTTTTTGCTGCCCAAAGCCCCAGTACATATTTGTATATCCTAGTTGGAAGTCCTTCTCATTCTTCTGTGTGGGATGCCACCACAGCATGGCTTGATGAGTGGTGTGTAAGTCCATGCCCAGGATCTGAACCAGCAAACCCTGGGCTGCCGAAGTGGAGTGTGAGAACTTAACCACTATGCCACCAGGCCTGCCCCCTCATTGTAGTGTTTTTTGTTTTTTGTTTTGGTGAGGAAAATTGACCCCTGAGCCAACATCTGTTGCCAATCTTCCTGTCTTTGCTTGAGGAATATTGTCCCTGAGCTAATATCTGTGCCAATGTTCCTCTATTTTGTATGTGGGACACTGCCACAGCATGGCTTGATGAGCGATGTGTAGGTCCATGGCTGGGATCCAAACCTGCGAACCCCGGGCCACCGAAGCAAAGCGTGTGAACCTAACTGCTATGCCACCTGCCTGGCCCCTCATTGTAGTTTTAATTTGCATTTCCCTCATGATTAGTGATGTTGAACATCTTTGCATGTGTCTGTTGGCCATATGTATATCTTCTTTGGAAAAATCCTGGTTCATATCTTCTGACCATTTTTTGATCAGCTTGTTTGTCTTTTTGTTGTTGAGTTGTATGAGTTCTTTATATATTTTAGAAATTAATCCCTTGTCGGATATATGATTTGCAAATATTTTCTCCCAGTTGGTGGGTTGTCTTTTCATTTTGTTCATAGTTTCCTTTGCCTTACAGAAGGTTTTTAGTCTGATGTAGTTCCACTTGTTTATTTTTTCCCTTGCCTGAGGAGACGTGGTATTTGTAAAGACGCTGCTCAGACTGATGTCAAAGAGTGTACTGCCTATATTTTCTTCTAGGAGTTTTATGGCTTCAGGTCTTAAATTCAAGTCTTTAATCCATTTTGAGTTAATTTTTGTGTATAGTGTAAGTTAATGGTCTACTTTCATTCTTTTGCATGTGTCTGTCCAGTTTTCCCAACACCATTTATTAAAGAGACTTTCCTTTCTCCACTGTATGTTCTTGGCTCCTTTGTTGAAGATTAGCTGTCCCTAGACGTGTGGTTTTCTTTCTGGCCTCTCAGTTCTGTTCCATTGATCTGTGGGTCTGTTTTTCTGCCAGTACCATGCTTTCCTGATTATTATAGCTTTGTAGTATATTTTGATGTCAGGAATTGTGATGCCTCCAGCTTTGTTCTTTTTTCTCAGGATTGCTTTGGCTATTTGGAGTCTTTTGTTGTTCCATATAAATTTTAGGATTCTTTGTTCTATTTCCATGAAGAATGTCATTTGGATTCTGATTGGGATTATGCTGAATCTGTAGATTGCTTTAGGTAATATGGACATTTTAACTATTGGAAGAACAATATTTTATTCTTCCAATCCATAAGCATGGAATATCTTTCCATTTCTTTATGTCTTCTTTGATTTCTTTCAATAATGTCGTATAGTTTTTAGTGTATAGGTCTTTCACCTCCTTGGTTAAATTTCCTAGATATTTTATTCTTTTTGTTGAGATTGTAAATAGGATTGTATTCTTAACTTCTCTTTCTGTTAGTTCATTATAGTGTGTAGAAATGCAACTGATTTTTGTAAGTTGATTTTGTACCCTGCAACTTTGCTGTAGTTGTTGATTATTTTTAATGGTTTTTCACTGGATTCTTTAGAGTTTTGTATATGTAGAATCATGTTCTCTGCAAACAGCAAGAGTTTTACTTCTTCCTTTTCAATTTGGATACATTTTATTTCTTTTTCTTGCCTAATTGCTCTGGCCAAAACCTGCAGTACTATGTTGAGTAGGAGTGGCAAGAGTGGGCACCCTTGTCTTGTTCCTGTTCTCAGAGGGATGGCTTTCAGGTTTTCACTGTTAAGTATGACGTTGGCTGAGGGTTTGTTATACATGGCCTTTATTATGTTCAGGTAATTTCCTTCTATCCCTATTTTGTTAAGAGTCTTTATCATAAATGGCTGTTGGATCTTGTCAAATGCTTTATCTGCATCTGTTGAATGATCATGTGGTTTTTATTCCTCAATTTATTGATGTGGTGTATCACATTGATCAATTTGTGGATGTTGAACCATCCCTGTGTCCTTGGTATAAATCCCACTTGATCATGGTGTATGATCTTTTTGATGTATTGCTGTATTTGGGTTGCCAATATTTTGTTGAAGATTTTTGCATCTATGTTCATCAGCAATATTGGCCTGTAATTTTCCTTCTTGCATTCTCCTTGTCTGGTTTTGGTATCATGGTAATGTTGGCCTCACAGAATGAGTTAGGAAGCATCCCATCTTCTTCAATTTTTTGGAATAGTTTGAGAAGGGTAGGTATTAAATCTTCTTTGAATGTTTGGCAGAATTCTCCAGAGATGCCATCTGGTCCTGGAATTTTGGTTTTTGGGAGATTTTTGATTACTGTTTCAATCTCTTTGCTTGTGATTGGTCTATTCAGATTCTCTATTTTTTATTGGCTCAGTTTTGGGAAGTTATATGTGTCTAAGAATTTATCCATTTCTTCTAGGTTATCCAATTTGTTCACATATAGTTTTTCAGAGTATTCTCTTATAATCCTTTGTATTTCTGTGGTATCTGTTGTAATTTCTCCTCTTTCATTTTTGATTTTATTTATTTGAGCCGTCTCTCTTTTTTTCTTACTGAGTCTGGCTAAGTGTTTGTCAATTTTGTTTCTCTTCTCAAAGAACCAGCTCTTAGTTTCATTGATCCTTTCTGCTGTTTTTTAGTCTCTATTTCATTTATTTCTGCTCAAATTTTTATTATTTCCCTCCTTCTGCTGACTTTGGGCTTTGTTTGTTCTTCTTTTTCTAGTTCCATTAGGTGTGCTCTAAGATTACTTATTTGAGATTTTTCTTGATTGTTGAGGTTGGCCTGTATTACTATGAATTTCCCTCTAGTACCACTTTTGCTGCATCACATAAGAGTTGGTATGTTGGGTTTTCATTTTCATTTGTCTTCAGGCATTTTTTAATTTCTCCTTTGATTTATTCATTGGTCCAATGGTTGTTCAGTAGCATGTTGTGTAGTCTCCATGTATTTGTGACTTTCCCAGCCTTTTTCATATAGTTGACTTCTGGTTTCATAGCATTTTGGTTGGGAAAGATGCTTGATGTGATTTCAATCTTCTTAAATTTATTGAGGCCTGCCTTGTTTCCCAAAATATGGTCTATCTTTGAGAATGTTCCGTGTGCACTTGAGAAGAATGTGTATTCTGATGGTTTTGGATGGAATGTTTTATACATATCTGTTAAGTCCATCTGGTCTAGTATTTCATTTAAGGCCACTGTTTCCTTGTTGGCTTTCTGTCTGGATGATCTATTCACTGATGTATGTGGGGTGGTGAGGTCTCCTCATATTATTGTGTTGCTGTTAATTTCTCCCTTTATGTCCATTAATAGTTGTTTTGTGTACTTTGGTGCTCCTGTGTTAGGTACATATATATTCATAAGTGTCATGTCCTCTTGGAATGTCCCTCTTATCATTATATACTGCCACTCTTTGTCTCTCATTGCCTTTTTTATCTTGAAGTCTGCTTTGTCTGATATAAGTATTGCAACACCTGCTGTCTTTTGATTGCCATTTGCTTCTATGAGCATGTTCTTGAGGCAGCTGTGGAAGGAGAAGTGGTCACCTTACCCCAGGCTTGGCCTGGCTCATCTCTCTACCTCTGGAGGGGTTCTGAAGGTTCACCTGCCTTAGTTCCAGCCTTGGGTGAGAAAATGAGGGAAATTAAGACCAAGTGCATTCTTTCAATTACATTAAATCAGGACCTATGGCACTAATTTAGCAACAAATACCTTGTGAGCACCTATTGTGTGCCAATCACTGTGCTGACTGAGGGTAGATAAAGGTCACTATGACACAGTGATGCTTTGACTCAGGAGGAGCTAAAATCTAATGGAGGAGACAGAGTGGAACACAATTATGTGAGATGGAGAAGATGCCACAGGAACGCAGCAGGGGCCTCAGTAACTTGGCCTGAAGGAGTTCTGGAAAGCTTCAAAGAGGAGGTGACATTTGGGCTGCATCTTGAAGGAAAACAAGTAGTTTTACAAGTGGATAAAGAGGTGGTGCTGACACTCCTGTCTTCCAGTGCAGGTCTCTGTTACCTGGGTCTCAAATCACATTATCAGTTGGTAAGACTCCAGTCTCCTGCTGAATCTCAATCCAGAAACTCAGTGGGAATTAGATGGTTGTAGGTTCTCTTACAGTCAATATTAGCCCAGTAATACACTCTCTTTTGTCTTCCAGGCATTCCATTTCCAAATTGGTGTTTTCCAGCTGACAGTTCAAAGACTTATGTTGCCTGAGAAGAGAAACAAAGGCTACCATTGATTGAGGGAAGATTATGTATTAGATACTTGTTAGGCATTTGAAACAGTTTTTTGTACCATCCTTATCTTCAGTTTCAATTATTAAAGCACATGGCAATGTGAGACATGCAAATTACCACCTAAGGAAGGACTCTGGCTGCCCAGAAAGGTCCCTTATAAGGGACCTAATGTACCTTAGTAAATTAGCCACTCTTTGGGGTCTTGTTCTTAAGTTGCTTTTGTGTACACTGACAGGGCATTGGCTTTCAAAGGCAGAGTCACATTAACCAACCTCACAAGAGCCTGATGTGCAATACCAATAGCAAACACTTAGCACTTGCTCTAGGTCAGTCACCGTTCAAAGTGCTTTCCGTATGCCATCTCATAATCCCCACAGCAACTCTGTGCTATGAGATAGGTGCTATTACTATTCCTATTTTACAGAGGAGGAAGCTGAGGCACAGTGAGCTTTAGCAATTTGAATAAACACAGAATGTCAGTTTGCTATTTGCAGTTGTCAAGTAGACCAGACTTTCTGTCCACCTGACCCAGGCAGTCTTACCCCGTGGGTACCATGCCCTCAATTCTTACTGGGTGTGGAATCAGAATGAGGGAAGTTACCTGTCTTCAAGGAGCTCTCATCCTCTACAGCATTGTGTATAGCAGGCATCATGTCATCTGTGGGGATTCTGAGTGACCCTCAGGCCTTGGCGCCATCCCTGGAAGCTCTGGGCCAGGGCCCTGGGCATCTGCGGAGGCGATGCCTTGTCCCTACAGGAAAGTGCTGGCCTGTGGGAAGGGCCTCCTTGGGGACACTCAGCCACTAGCCATTGAGTTTGCTCATGGGGTATGCCTCTCCTCTGGCTGATTTCTAGAAAAGCCTTTCTATCCTCTCCATTTTACAGATAAGGAAACTGAGGCTCATGTCATCCGAATGAACATAGCCAGCAGGTTTCAGAATAAGGATCAGACTCAGTTCTGACTCTGAAGACCACACTCTTTCCACTTGGCCACATTTCCTCCTGACCCCATGCTGTGGGCAGGTGACTGAATGGGGTAAAGGGGGAGTGGAGACAGTTAGCGGGTTTGTGTGTTTTAAATTTGTACATGGGAATTGTTACCTATTACAATATGCACATTTCAGCACCAAGCATCACAGCCACCAGCCTTAAGGTCGTGAGCCCTCTGGGGGTCCATTCTACAGAGGCCTGCTTACCAAAATTAACAAATGGTCCGGGCAGTTCATCTGACTGTGGGGGCAGGGGGGGTCTCCCTTTTAAAAGTTTGGTTTTTATCATGTGTGTTGATTTTTGGCTATGTGCTTATCTTTGTACTTGAGTTTCCTTGCTGTATATGGCTATACCCTGCCTTAGCCAGTTGTGGGAAAGGTCCAGGATAGACTGCAGTGTGGGGTGTACCATTAGCTCATCTTTTTAAAAAAATCATCCTTTTTTTAATAACACAAAGGAAGTGTCTTCTCTATCAGTCAGCCTAAGCCAAGTTATGCTGTGGTGACAACATGACATCTCTGTGGCTTACAACAACAAAGGGTTATTTCTTGCTCATGTAACATGCTGTCTCAGGTTGGCTCAGCCCTGCTGCACACCGTCCTCATTCCAGGACCCAGGCTGAAGACCACCTAGCTCTTGGGACAGTGCTGGTCTCATGGCAGAGGGAAAAGAAAAATGAGAGGCTCATGAGACGACTCATGAAGCTTCTGCTCAGCAGAGGCTCCCATCCCTTCTGCTCCTATTTCATTGCCCAGAGCAAGCCACACGTCACCTGGGCAGGGGCTCATCGTGCAGGGAGAGGCAGTGGCTACACTGAACAATCGCACCATCTACCACACCTTCAGTCTCCTCCTCTGCACCCACACCTCCCCATACAGCTTAACACAAGGGAAAGTGAAACCCCTTAACCTGAAGCCATTTCTTGCATGAAAGGAAGGCACGTGTGCAGTATATTACCCTTTCTATTACAGCCATCATATGTTGCTTAGGTTTTGTCTTTCATTGTGGGAAAGCTTGTTCCTCATTACTGGGAAATCTGTCACCTCCCCAAGGCCTGAGAGGACAAGGGGATAGAAGGGAGTGAACCCTTGCAGAAGCCAAGAGAGCTAGAGGGCTGGAGGAGGGGTTTCCAACAGGAGGTGGAGTCACAGAGAGACGCCAGGGCCAGAACAGCAGCGCCTATGCCGCGGGTGGGCAGGGGAGGAGGCACCACGGCCACTTTTCCTCCCATCCTCCCATCCTATCTGCCTCCCACTGACAGAACCCAAGTGGAAGCCAGACGGCAAGGGAGCGGGCTGTGCCCTCAGTGGGGATCAGCTTCCTGGAGTGTAAAGTGGGGAAGAAAAGGAAAGAGAAGGGAGGTGGGGAAGGGGGAAGGTGCTAATGAAGAATAAACAGCGCATGCGCCTTTGCCTGTAGCCACCCATGAGTGCTGTATTCTCATCAGGCACTAAATCTTCACCCCACGCACTCCGTCTCCCGCACCTTCTCCATGCGTGGAGAGGCCTCATTCTACCCTCTAAAACAGTTACAGCTCGTTCAGAGGTGACCCAGTCTAAGTTCCCAAAAGGAATTTCTGGAACATTCCTATCCTATTTTGAAGGCCTAGAGAACAAGTGCCGGTCAAAGTCTTTCCAGCTCCAGAAAATGGTGGGGGTGGGGTGCTGATTCCTCCGAGGGCTGGTCTGCCGCTGTGTCAGGTGTGGGAGAGGCTGCAGGAGTGGCACGTATGTACCTGCCAAACATCTACAGCAAGGCAGTGTGGTCGACAGGACCTCTCCCCTAGACTTTTTCCTGTGCGGCATTTTTCCTGAAATAGTCTCAAATTTACAAAAAGTATGTAACTACAATACAAAAGACTTTTATTCCTAAACCATTTGAGAATAAGTTGCCAACACAATACCCCATCACCCTAAATACGCGTATTTAATGTGTATTTCCTCCAAATAAGGATATTCGCCCAGATAACTACAATACAGCCATCAAAATCAGGAAATCAGCATCAGTATCCTTAGACCCCACTGAAGGTTCACCAATTTTCCCAGTGACGTCACTAGAACAAAAGAATCTAATTCGGAATTACTCACTGCATTTAGTTACCATATATATGTAGTCTCCTTCATTTTGGAACAATTCCTCAATCTTTCCTTGATTTTCATGACTCTGACACTTTTGATGATTACAAGCTTGTTATTTTGTAGAATGTCTCTCAATTTGGGTATGTCTGATGTGTCTTCATGATTAAAGTCACACGTCTTTGAAAAGAATATCACTGAAATGAAGCTGTGTTATTTTCATCGCATTCTATCAGGTGGTACAGGATTTCAGTTTTCCTGTTGCTGATGAAGTTGACTTTGGTCACTGGATTAAGGTGGTGTCTGCAAGTTTTCTCCACTCTAAGGTTACTTGTTTCCCCATTGCAATTAATAAATATTTTGTTGACAGGTTCTTAGGGACTATGTAAACATTCTGTCTCTCATCAAACTGCTAATTTATTCATCAGTTTATTAAATCTCTATGGACTCTCGCATTTCTCTTTTATCCACTGCGTTTAATCCATTGCTATCATTATTTATTTTGACACTTAAGTTGTTCCAGATTTAGCAGTGGGATCCCCTTTCTAGCTGGCTTCTTGGTCCCTATAATTCCTTGTACATTTCCTCACTTTCTGATGGAAGGTATCCCACACTTGTTTTGTATTTTCTCTTTCCCAGCCCTGAAGTCAGCTGTTTCTCCACGGGGCACTTGTCCCTTTTAATGAAAGCTGCTTGGAAATGAAGATCTAAGAATTTGGTGTGCGCACTGCCGTTAAGGAGCCACTGTTCTCAGGCGCTCTCAGCCATGGAAAGATCTATGAAGGAGATATATATGCATATTTTTTTCCCACACACACACGTTCTCCTCTACTTTCTCTATTTATTTCTATGTTTGTCTCTGTAGATTGAAGACCATTAGTTCACACAATGCGTCCAATTCCAATCCAATGCACCACAGAGTTCCTTTGAATTTTCTCCCTTTCTGTGTGTGTAAATTCCCCCTCCAGCAGTGAAAAACTAGACTCCCATTTTCTCTCACGTATTCCCTTGTTTGCTCAGTTTTCCTGTCTGTGACCAGTTCGCTTCGCTGCCATTGCTCTCTCTCCTGTGCAGCAGCTTCTGACCCCGCTTAGGTTCTGATTTCCGGTTTAGGAGCCTAACTTACTTGCGAGCATACTCTCCTATATTTCTTCTCGAAGCATTGTAGCTTCAGTTTCACATTTAGATATTTGATTCATCTCATATAAATATTTGAGTGTGTTTTGAGGTAGGGGCCGAAGTCTATTTGTGTTGATAAGTTTATCCAATTATTCCGGCACCATTTTTATTGAAGAGTCTTTCTTACCTCCATGGTCTTGCCTTGGTACCTTTGCAAAAAATCAACAGATCATATGGGTCTATTTCTGGCCTCTATTCCTTTCCATCGATCTCTTTGTCTATCTTTATGCCAACACCTCTCTGTCTTGATTGCTATGGGTTTATACTAAGTCTTGAAATCACGCAGAGCCCTCTAACTTAGTTCTTCTTCTTCAAGATTGTTCTGGCTATTCCAGATCCTTTGCCTTTCTACTTAAGTTTGAGAATCAACTTTTACATTTTTAAAATAAATGTTTGCAATTCTGATTCAGATTGCATTGACTCACCAGATTAAGTTGGGGAGAACTGACGTCTTAAGAATATTGAGTCTCAATTTACGAGCATGGAGTAGCTCTCCTAATATTTAAGTCTCTTTAATTTCCCTCAGAAGTGTTTTGTAGTTTTCAGTGTAGAAATTTTGCAAGGATTTTGTTAAATTTACAAGTGTTTTATGTTTCTGATGCTATTATAAATGGAAATTGTTTTTAAATTTCTGTCAGTTTTGCTTAATTTATTTTGAAGCTCTGTTATTAGACACACACATTTAAAATAATTATGTCTTCCTATTGAATTAACCTTTTTGTCAATAGGAGGAAATGTCCCTATTTATCTCTGGTAATACTCCTTGTCTTGAAGTTTATGAGGACTGATATTAATATAAAAACTTTTCCATGCTTACTGTCTTCATGGTATATGTTTTTTCATTACTTTGTATTCAACTTATCTGTGCTGTTATATTTAAAGGGGATCTTCCTTTTAAAATCCAGTCTGACAATCTCTCCCTTTTCATTGGAAAGTTTATTTCATTTACATTTAACACAATTATTAGCAGAGTTTGTGTTAGGTCTACTCTCTAGCTATTTGTTTTCTATTTGTTCTGTTTTGCTTTGTGTTTTTCTGGTTATAATTCTCTTTGCCTGACTTCTTTTGGGCTAACGAATATTTTAAATATTCCATTTAAATTCTTCTATTGGATTAGAAATAACACACATAAAAGTGCCTACAACATATATATATATATATATATATATATATATAAAATACACTCAACAAATTATTAGTCATAATTTAATTCTTCTCTTGGGAAAGTGGGGCCTCGTGTATTAATCTCACATGGGCTTTATGAAGAGGCTGGCGAACGTTCTACTGAAAAGGTAGCTGCTGGAGCTCATACAAACAGCCCGTGAAATCCCTTGGCCCTTGGGGTACCCCTGCCTAGAGGCCCCCAGTGGGAGTGTAAGAACTCGTGGGCAGGGATCTTCCTTTTTCCTGATGTGAGAAAAGTTTGGAGATAATGTCCCATAGCAAATTCAAGGGAAGCAGCATGTCCTTGATCTCCTCTATCAGCAAACTACCCCAACCCCAAGAAAAAAGAAATAAAGAAAACAAAAATTATAAGAACATACTCCACCTGGCTCTCAGCAGTAGTCCTGAAGTCATTTGCCATCTGTACAGTATGGAAAATTCACCCATAGCTTCAGAGGAACAATGATATCAGTGGGAACAAGAGAAAGAGGGAGAGGAAAGTGATGTCGGGCTAATCTAAGGAGTCATCAAAGCGAATGCTGTAATTTCTAGACCCATTTTGGTGTTCTGACCTTGAGGTGTAGCCTCAAGCTCCTTCTAGTCCTAGACAGCCAGCATTGTCCCCTCTGACCTTGCCAGGGACCCCACAGCAGGAGAAACACTACTCCACTGTTGTTCCTCTTCCCTTCATGAAGGGATGAGTACTCATCCTTATTTTCACCCTTATTCTCTCTGAAAGGCATTCTCCACGATGACTAGAAGCCGCTGTAGAGTGGGGCACAAGTACAGGTCATGTATAAATGTCTTGGAAGATAGGCCAATGAGTTGAGGTAACAGAAGGCCAGCAGCCAAGGTGTCTTAGCTATAGAACAGAGAGGTAGCCAACTCGCACTGAGTTGTAAGTGGCTTTTAACACCAAACGCCAAGGAAAATGACCCAAGGGCAAAATGCCTGACCTATTGAGCTTGTTTCCTCTCTACTTCCTTTGTTGGAAGGCAGGAGAAATTGAAGATAAGTGGTTGTGAGCAGGTGATAGATATCTACTCAGTCAAGCTAAACTGAGACAATCTAACTTGAACTGCTGCAATAATCTGCTGGTCTCCTCCTGGAACTCCTACTATTTGAATAATGACACATCCACTTCTAGCATCTAGATCTCTTAACACTTTTAGATTTTCCATTACTTTATTCCTTCCTGATGCCTTCTCTAGTTTAGTTCAGCTTCCCCTGAAAGCAGAGCCTGAGATCTTTCGAGGTGATATGAGGAAGCTGAAGTGATGGAGTAAGCAGAGTGGGATATGGAAAAAGTCAATAAAATCTGTTTGATAACATCATACTGAGCTGGTTCCTGCTATGGGCAACTAGAGCTCAGTCCACTGGGACCCTCTGAGAAACTGTGTGGAGTGTGTGTCAGAATTGTCCCACCGAAAAGATGAACAATTGGGGCCTTTATCCACCAACTCCCATCCCATACAGATTCTACCGGCTAAAGGTTGTTTCTGGGGTGTCAACTCCCTCATACTTCCTAGCTACCCTGCATAGGTTGTATGGCATCCTCCTGAGGCAAAAAAGGAGAGAGATTGTAGCATGTACTCGAGTGGATGCAGACACATCATGCATGGGGCTGTCCATCATAGCAGCACTGAAATCAGGTGACCAAGAAGATGAAGTGTAGAGACCACAAGCCTTTGCCCAACCCTGGTCCACAGGGTTGACAGCCTACAAGGCTGTTCTACCTCAAGGAGACCCTGAGCCCCAGGGAGTCTTTCTACATCCAAGCCTCTTGAGGACTCCTTCTCTCCTGACTGCAGTCACTCAATCTCGAGGGTGTGGAGAGAGGAGGGTTCAGCTGGGGTCCCTCTCTTGTTACTCGCTCTGGTGAGGCACCTTGACGCCTGCAGCCGATCCTGTAGGATCCTGTAGTGCTGGGCTGCAGCAGCCTCTCGTCTCTTTATCAGGAGTGATTTGCTAGGATAACAGGGTGATGAGAAAAGAGCACAAAATGAAAGTCTTTCCCCAACCTGAGGGTCTTTCTAGACTACACTCTTTTGCTCAGACCAACCAACGGTCACTTCTGAAGACTCTACCCCTTTCTCATTTCTCCAGTGTGTCCTCTTCCTCTCCAGTCTCCTCGCTATTTTGGCATTGCTCCATGGCATAGAGACCTGGGACCTCATCTGCTGACACATCTCTGATGTGGAGCGAACTTGGGGTTGTTTTCTGCCCACTGGTAGCCCCTGAGGCCGTCTCCATGCAGAAACATGTCAAGTGGCCTCTACTAGGTCAATGTCTACACTAGACATTTCGATCTTCATAAAATGATGTCACTTTCACCTCCACCTCCGTTGGCTGACTTTTTAAAGCAAGTGTGTGTACACTTAACTGCCGAGAAAGAATACTCACACCAGAAGCATCAAGAGATTGTAACTTAGACTCACTGCCTATCAATAAATTTCAAAATCTCTATTGAAAAACACAGAAAATTTTACAAAATCTATAGTATTCTTTACCCTTGACTCAAGCCAAATCAGCAGATCTGCATCCTTCGTTTGCAGCATCTTGATTCCTTCTGGAATTCTTTTAAATAACTATGTTACACATATTCTTTGATATAACCATCTTATTCCACTGGGCACTATTTAGGAGATTGTTAGAAACAGTATTTGGTCTCTCCCTTTTCTACTTCCCCTTAGGATGTTGTTGAGGATACTGATCATTATATGGCAAATTTCTTATTGATGAGAATCCACTAGAGAATTTTCTCTCAGGTCTGCTTACTAGGATGGTTTTTGCTACTCATGAACAACGAATCTGCTATACATATATTGTTTTAATTTAACATACGAACTATGAATTTCTGTTTCCTCCTTTGAAATGCTTACTAGGAAGCTCAAAGTCAAACTTAAGAGGCAGGTCAAGCAACTGGATAGAACTTTTCTAAGTAGATTTCTGAACTAACTTTTTCCATTATTTCATCTTCCCCTCCCCCCACCCCCACTTTTTATCTTCACGTTGGTTTTACCTTTATTTAGTTTTCATCTTTCATGTATTTTTGGAATCCACTTTAAGTCCTTATGAAAACAAGATGGGTTTGATTAGCAATAAATAAGAATAATAAAACAGCTATGGGGTGTGAGGTCTAAGCACCTGGAGCTCTAGAGAGTTTTGGCTGATTCAGTGCTGGAAGGGTCACAGGCATCCCAGAGTGGGCAAGGTCGTGGAGTGGAGGAGATGCCCTGGGTGAGGGTGTGTGGTGAGAAAGGAGCCAAGGATGGGTCCGGAGATCATCTTTAATGGTACCTGGAGGAAGGGAACTCAGCAAAGGAGAAGACAGTGAAAACCCTGCAGCAAAGCGGCAGGAAAGCCCCAGAGAGGACGGTATACACAGCAGTGGTACATAGATTCTTCTCTTTTAAACAAACTCATCATGTTTCTATTTCAACTTTTCGTCATAAAATCAACACAAAATGTTCCACAGTTTAAAGCCTTAATTGAGCATAGTTTACTCAGCATGACAATCTTCTATGATTTTTTTTTTTCTGAATTAAAATAAGGCTATCTAGGGAGAGACAAGCCTTTCTGTTTGCACCCAAAGTCCACTTCCCTCGTTCCTAGCGGCCTTGACAGACACCCGTCAGCCTCGCCTCCTGCCAGGGGCCGAGAGCGCGCCGGACCACACGCGGACCTCCGGGGAGCAGGAGCGCAGAGCACGTGCAGAGCAAGGTGACCTCAGTGTCGCCGAGAGGAGGAAGCAGATCCTGCAGAAAAGCACCTGGACTCGTAATTTAGGCTACTTTCACTCCCCGCCCCTACTTGGCGATCAAAATCGGAGATGCTTTTGAGCTTTCTTTTGTGCTGCCTGGAGAGGAGACGGCGGGCTCCTGTGCCAGGGGGCAATGATTGCGTAGCGCTCTAAAACGAGCACAGCCTGCAGCTGCCGGGGGCAGGAGCTCGTGAGGTGGATTCAAGCCGTCCCGTCTCCCCACGCATCCAGGAAGAGGCTTCAAAGACCCTGCTGAAACACTAACTGAGCAACTTTCTAGAAAAACCAGCCTCGGTGAATCCCAGCTACTCCGTCTTCCCATCTAAATACCTGTGGTTTGCATCCACATGCTCGAGGTCGGCAGGGGTAGCAAGGTTTATCGGAAGTTCATGAATAGCCCCTCAGCAGTGGAAGAATATTGAACCTGACAAAGCATATTCAAAGACATGACCCATTTTAATCCTCACAGCCGCTCTCTCAGCCAGAGCACGACACCATCTCTGCTTATAGATGAATCAGCCGAGGCTCAGGAGGTTAAGTGACTTGTCAAGGATTCAGGCAGCTGGTTAGTGACAGAGCCGGGGCCCAAACTCAGGTCTAACTATTTAAGTGGAGGGCTTTGTTACAGAACTTTTTCTTTCAGAGAGATCCATATCCGGTAAATAAGTATGTTAGTTGCTTAAGTGCAATTCTGCTTATCAAATCTCTACGGTTTATCAGCTCGGAGCAGCCTTCCTCCTCTCCCAGCACGCTTCCTTTCTCTTCCTGTGCCCACTTTTCTCTAACTGGCTTTTGTTGTTTCCCTCATGAAATGACGAACATCCTGCCGGCCCTTTGAACTAGTTCCAGGACCGGGGAGAGCTCTGTGCTGGGCATGTAAGGGAGGGGCGAGGGGGCAGGCGGAAACTGCCACCACCCAGTACTGCCCCAGAGCCCAGTAATGAGAGTTGTTCTCCAGAGCAGACGGGGACCAAAGGATGGGGCTGCATTTGCGTTATTTTTGCTCCTGTAGCTTCTCTACAAGGTGCTGCTGTGGAAAGATCCCAGGAAGACCTGAACACCAGGGGCCACCACTCTGCGTCACTTCAATCAGAGACATCTCTGGGTCTTTTTTCCTTCATCGATAAAAGAAACAAATGAGACAAGATGAGGTTGAAGGTCCTCTCCCGGCACTGACAGTCATCTCTGAGGCATAAACGAGGCTACTTACCGCTGCTTTGACTCCCTGGTAGGGCTGATCCCCAAATTCTGGATACTCCACATGGAAACATGATTTGGAAAATCATATGAAAGAAGAGTACGTTCTTTTAAGGGCCATCTTTCAGCCTGAATCAGGAGAATAATGTGTCTCCCTTCCACAGTAGCTCCCTGAGGGAGAGAATAAATTCATTGTTGTATTTCCAGTGCCTAAAACAGTGTTTGGACATAGCATGTGCTCAATAAATATTAGTTGAAATAATGAGTAAATGAAATTAACTTAAACACCCAAGAAATCCAATATTTCTTATCCTGTAATTCAAAACCCTAATCAATAGTTGGAAATATTTGTCCGTGTGCTAGGTTCATGTCTGTGGCTCTCCGTGGTCCCCATACCACCCTTGAACTGAAGCTTCACCAGGACCTGAGCTTTCTTTGGTGTACACTGCTCCTGCTGGAATTTGAGGCTGTGTTATTTAGCAGAAAGACAAAATAATAATTTGAAACATAAAGAAAACCCTGAAGAAAGCATCATCAGAGATATGAACAGACAATGCACCGAAAAAGCATGAAAATTACCCTTAACCAAGATTCTCAACGTCACTCATAATAGGATAAATGTAAATTGAAAGTACACTGAGATCTCCCACCTGTAAGATGAGCAAAAGTCCAGAATTTGGACCACACACTCTATTCGCAAGGCTATGGTGAAAGAAGCACTTAGAGCTGGTAGGAGTGCAAGACGGCAGCATAATCCTGAGGGAGCGGAAACTGGCAATGTTCAGCAAAATTATCTGTGCATTTGACCCAGCAATCATACTGGAAATTTGTATTTCAGGAATTTATAGTCTAGAACACTATCCTGAAGACAGACTAACAAAAATATGACAAAATGTATGCACAAGGTACTGTTACAACACTATTTGTAATAACAGAAGACTGCGAACAACCCGAATCAATAGGAAAACTGTTAAATCGATAGCTTCAGTTGAACGATGAAATAGAATACCACGTACAGAGGAACGAGGAGTATCTCCACATACCACCAGGCAGTGAGCTCTAGGGCATCTGATCAAGTGAAAACAGCAAAGCGAAGAAAGACGTGTATAGTGTGCTACCATTTACATAAGAAAGGGAAGATGTGAATCCATGTATATATCTGTAGATAGCGATGTACTCTATAGACAGACATGGGTGCATGAACTTGTGCACGTTATAAGAACCAATAAAAGAATAATAAAAATGTTTAAGTGGTTTTATCTAAAGGGGGAGAAAGAGGAACTTCTTTGAATATTCTAAAAATTTATCTTTAGAAACATAAATATTTTTAAAAAGTTAAATGAAAACTTAATCCCTAAAAGGCAAAAGTAAAACAAGTGATTATATCTGTGTATCCAGTTAACAGCATAACTGCACAAAAAGGACCTGTTTAAAATGACTTTAAAACAATAATTTGATCATATATTCCCACCAGGCTCAACCCTAAGGACAAAAATAACAGCAAAAAACAAAAATCAAACTTTAAGCTGTCCTCAGTAATTGTATTGTTGGTGGTAGATTTGGTATTGCTATTCTGAGATCACTGTATTGTAGGATTAAAGAAGAGTTATTATTTGGTATCATTAAGAACCAAATATTCTTGGTGTGGTTGAAAGGAAATACAGATGCAAGATTGGCGAGTTTAAGTAAGACTTGTACTTCAGTTAGAACATCACTATGAAATCATGATGTATGGTCCTAAAAATACATGTTTTCTAGTTTTGTCTACTGAAGAGGACCAGATACAGCTTCTGACTATAGTCAAGGGTCCCCAAGACCAATCTGAGGTTTAAAAAGTCTCTAGAAGGACTCAAAGAACTCAGCAGAGCTGTCGTACTCACGATTATGGTTTATTACAATGAAAGGATACAGATTAAAATCAGCAATGGAAAAAGGCACATAGGGCAGAGTCCAGGAAAGACCAGGGACAGGCTTCCAGTTGTCCCCTCCCAGTGGGATCATACAGACAGCACTTAATTTCCCTAGCAACAATGTGTGGCAACATGCACAAAGTATTGCCAACCACAGAAGCTTACTCAAGCCTTGATGTGAGGATTTTCTTTTGCTGAGGAAGATTCATCCTGAGCTAACTTCCATTGCCAATCCTCTTTTTTTTCTTTCCTTGAGGAAGATTAGCCCTGAGCTAACATCTGAGCCAATCTTCCTCTATTTTCTTTGTACGTGGGACACATCTACAGCACAGTTAGCGAGTGGAGTATGTCCGCGCCTAGGATCTGAACCTGTGAACCCCAGCCGCTGAAGCGGAGTGCACGGAACTTTAACCACTCGGCCATGGGGCCGGGCCCTGGTGTCAGAATTTTTATTGATGATCAGTCATGTAGACATGACCTCTGGAGGTCAACCGATACTGCGTGGCCCAAGGCTCCACCATAAATCACATTGTTAGCATAGACTACCTGGTGTGCCCCAAGGTGCTAGATAAACAGACGCTCTTATCAGGCAGGACATTCCAAGGGCTTCGAGGCTACTTCCTAGGAGTTAGTCAAGGCCAAACCTTTCTCTGGAATGTGTGAGGTTTGGATAACTCAGGTCTGCTGAGTTAATTCTTTACTACACACTGACCTAGTACCAGTGAGGTACCACTAGTACTCAGATCGTGGTCTTTAAATACTATTGCCACAGAAGATAATCGGGCTCTTTGGAGAAACGGCTGAATCCAGGTCTAGGGCAGGAAGTGTAGACGGTAAGCCAAGAACATATTGTCATACCAGAGAAGGGGGTTATCAAAGACCATTGCAATTGCCTCAGTAGGATTCAGACCTCAACCTAAATAAGTTCTCACTGGCCAAAGATAGGACAATTTGAGGAACAATAAAGATAATTACTACAGTAGATTAAAACACATAAACATACTTACATCTTCTGTTCATAATGATACTAAAATAACCACAAGAACAACCCACATCATTAACTTGTAAATAGGTAAATGAAGCATTTGCCCTCTCTTTCCTAAATGACCAGGGAAACCAGACAGTTGATGTGAGGTGAATGTGGAGGGCTTCTCTTTGTGGAAGCGTTTCAGCTAAAAAAAGTGGGGAGGGAACGATAAAATTAGAATATCACTATTTTTCACACACTACTAAACTAGTGGATTTGGGCAATGACCATCATCCCTAAAAAAGAGAGAAAGGGTCTGTTCCTCCTCGTAGAAGTACAAATCCCTCCAGTACAGCAGGCTGAGAAAAACAAAAGAACCAAAACGTGCCCAGGAGTCTAAACCTGACTCCAGTTTATAGGTGACACAGGCGACAGAGGAACATGGCAGATGACACTCAGGAATGCAGCCATGCAGTCAGCAAACTCTGGATGATGGGAAACGACAGTACAATTACGGGAAATGACCTATGGGAAATTACAGAGCTGGCTTTTTCAACCAAAAATTTGCAGAAAATAAAGGGGGAACCTATAGAATAAAAGAGACATACCAACAAATTAGAATGTGTGATACTTGTTTCCCAAGTCAAACTATCAAAGCGGAAAATGAAAAGCAAAACCAAAACACTTACAACTGGGGGAATGTGGTATATGATGATACTAAGCAAGCATTATTAATTGATTCTAGGTGTGACGGTATTGTGATTTGTTTAAAGACTCCTTATCTTTCAGAGATATATATTGAAATTAGTTAAATAAATTAAGACATGATGTTTGGGATTTGCTTCAGAATAACCTGTTGGGAGGGACAGGGAATGGGTGGGGTACAGACGAAACAACATTGGTCGTACTTTTATTGATAGTTGTTCAGTTGGGGTAAGAAGTACATTATATATTCTCTGTACTTTTATCTTTGAAAATTTCTGTAATTAAAAGTAAAGGGGCCAGCCCCGTGGTCCAGAGGTTAAGTTCATGTGCTCTGCTTTGGCGGCCCAGGGTTTCGCAGGTTCGGATCCTGGGCGCGGACATGGCATCGCGCATCGGGCCATGCCGAGGCGGCATCCCACATGCCACAACTAGAAGGACTCGCAACTAAAATATGCAACTACGTACTGGGGGGATTTGGGGATAAAAATCAGGAAAAAAAGTAAAAACAACAAAAGACAACAAAAACAAAAACAAAAACGCTGTATTAAATAACAAATGGCCCCATTATTTTGACTGAAAAAAGGAATAACAGGTAACTTCACTTATTAATTCATTTATTCATTCAACAAATATTTATTGATCATCTACTCTGTGCCAAGCAACATAAAAACAGCAGGGAACAAAAGAGAAAGAAAAATTCCCCGCCCCCAAGGAGCTTACATTCTAGTGCTGGGAAAGGCAATCATCAATAAACGAGAGTGAAATCAAGAAGTCAGATGCCTCTAACTGCAACGGGGAAGAGTAAAGCAGGCTGGGGAGCTGGAGAACTTGGGGAACAGTTATTCTGAAGAAGAGGTCACTGAGAAAATGACATTTGAGCAAACAGTTAAAGGAGGTAAGGAGAGAGCGACACGGAGTTCCATGGGAAGAGCATTCCAGGCAGGTGGACTGGCCAGCGCAGATGCTGAGGCAGGAGCAGGCCTGGAGTGCTTCCGGAAGAGCAAGGAGAAGAGCGTGGCCGGAGCAGAGGGAGCAAAGGGGAGGGTAGGAAGCAAGGTCAGAGAGGTAACGCAGGGCTTGGCAGCTACAGAAAGACGTGAATTGAGATGGAAAACCATTAAAGCTTTGTTTGCTCGTTTTTAAGTAGCTTTATTGAAATATGTATTAAATTCCTGGGGCTGCCATCCAAATGACCACAGACTGGGTGACTTTAAACAACAGACACTTACTCCATCACAGTCCGGAGTCCAGAAGTTGGAAATCAGGGTGTCAGAAGGGTTGATTCCCTTTAGAAGCTGAGCCCTGAGGAACTAGGAAATTCTGACGCTGGTGGATAATGCAGCTCAGACCGACGAACAGTCAGCGAGACAGGAGAGACTCGGGAGACTGTGGCCTCCTGGAAGCCAAGGGGGGAACTCGTTTCAAGTGTGTCGAAGAAACGTCGCCAGTTACTGAAGAGGCTTTGACCATTCAGTTCAGCAACAGGAAAGTCACTGGTGACCTTGAGAAGAACAATTGCAGGTGAGTGACAGGGACAAATGCCTGACTGGGTTTGAGACCATGGGAGGAAAGGAATTGAGGACAGGAAGAAGAAACAGTTCTTTTGAGAAGTTTAGTTCTGAAAGGGAGCCAGTAATGGAGCAGTAGAAGAGTACAAGGATTGTTTGTGTTTATTTTTAATCAGAGAACTAATATCAAGTTTGTGCAGTAACGGGAATGACTGAATAGGGAGGGAAGCATTAAGTGCACCAGAGAAGGAAGGAGACTTGCAGGTGCAATGCTCTGAGTGAGGGATGAGATTCAGACCAGAAGCAGCGCTGGCCTCAGGGAGGAGCACGAGCAAGGCATCCATTCCAACAGGCGGGGACGGGGGTGGAGGGGACGACACACAGGTAGGAGACAGATGCCAGTGGCTGGGTAGTCATGGTGACGGGAGCTTGCAGAACTTCTCTTCTGAATGCTTCTTCTTTCTCAGCGAAGTACGAAGCTGGGAGTGAGGATAGGGAAGGAAGTGTCGGAGTTTTAAGGAAAGAAGAGAAGATATGAAAGAGTCTTCTAGAAGAGTGGGAGAGTGAGGGACCAGGAGATACAGCCTGCCTAGGGAGTGGACTGGGAAATACAGCAACGTTAAGGGCCCCCTTGAGGGGAGGGCCATGAATTCACAGTGAGACTGGGCAGCATGGCTGTGTGTCTTTCTCCAGCTGTATTCAGACGTGGGGGTGTTGACACAGAGTAGGCAGAGGGTTGGGTTTAGCAAGGGCTTGGATTGTGCCAAACAAAGAAAGGAAAAGATGAGCAAAGGAGGGGAGAATGTATGCAAGGGAGTGATGATAACACTGGATTGTGGACTTTTAACATGGTAAGAAGCCAAGTGAAGACAGTGTGTGAGAGAGATGGGGAAAACGGTGATTGAATCAACAGGTTGTAGGTCCCATGTGTTACTGTATAAGATAGAAGAATTGTTGAACTTGGGGCGCCAGAAGGTATGAGCTAAACAGTTGTGGGGCTGAGTGTAGAATGCTTGAAATGGAATGTATTCTCGGGCTGTTCTTGGTAATGATAAAGACTAGGATATGACTAGGAGAGTGGGTAGTGGAAGTGGGATGAAGGACAAGTTCACTGAGGAGAGGATGTCAAAGAACTGAGACATCAGGATTTGAAAAGATCATTTCCATGGAGACTGAAATCACCCAGAATCCTGGCATGAGCAGCACAGGAGAGTGTGACAGTGAGCCCAGAGCTAAAACCATCAAAGAATGAGTGGGAGCGCTCTGGTGGGGTTGACGACAGCAACAAGGAGGTGACATAATCTATCAACAGGACATTCAAACCTGGAGGTTTTGGGGGGGATGGGAGGGAATGGTGTTTAAAGAGGAACGAGGCACCAGGGGGCACCCTCCTCACCGCTACACCTTGGGGTATGAGGAAGGTAGGAGAGAACCAGCCAGCAGTGGAGAGGGCTACATTGCATAAAGGCGAAGGGAATATTCTGACAAGAGGTGGTGCATACAGAAAGAGGGGCCCACAGCTGCCCTGGAGCTCCAGAGAGCCCAGTGGAAGGGTTCTACGAGATGGGGAGGGCTGGGATACGGGGCCAGAAAATAAATGTACAGAGCTGCGTGGGGATTCCAATGTGGGGGAAGAGGTGTGACCTAAGAGTCTGGTGTTTGGGACAGGGTTGGGGGCAGGTGGATGATGTAAACAGGAACAAAGTGCAATATGAGATTGGCCTTAATTGTCTCAAGGCAGTTGGTGGTGAAGCCGCTCCATGTTGGATGTGAAGGAGGGCAGGGTCTCAGGCCTTGGTAACATTGCTGCCCACCGGGGATGAGGAGGCGGGGAAGAGGAGTCTCATCAGAGCATTCGGAGATCCCTGGAAGCCCAGGGGGTCAGCGTGAGATTGCCTCACCTAGAATTTACCTGGTGCCAAGAATATTCTAAGTGCGTTAAATCTTTTAACTCTCATCACAACCCTATAAAGTAGGTGTTATAATCACTACTTTTAGATGAGAAGCAGAGAGAGGTTAAATAATTTGCCTCAGGCCGTACAGCCAGTACATGGGAGAGTCCAGCTAGGAATGGAGATTGCCGGCCTCAGGGGCCACGCTCCCGACCACTACTACCTCCACCGATGTTCGCACTCATGGGACACTGCCTGGACGCCGCTCGCGTACCCGCTTCTCTGTGGCTCCGTAAGAGCAGGGACCGCTGTTCGTCGTTTTCTCTCCTGCACCCGGTGCAGTGCCAGGTAATTAGAAGGTGTTTAATAAATGTTTGAATAGTAACTAAGTGAATGAGTGAATTGAATGAACAAACAGATGAATAAAATAAACAAGTTTGGCCTTGGGGAAGGGGAGAGGTTGGGTTAAAAATAAAGAAATTGTTCCTTTGCCATACCGGATATTAAAAACTTGTTGTAAAGCTATAAGTAAAACAGGACATAAAAGCACATGAATAGAGTAGAACAAAAAGCCAGGAATTAGACCTAAAGATACATAGGAATTTATTATATGAAAAATCAGCATTTTGAAATTAGTGTGGAAATCTGGATTATTTAATAAGTGATGTGGGGAAACTGGTTAACCATATGAAAAAAATACAATCTGAATCCATCTCTCACACCGTCACCAGGATACGGTTCAGATGGATCAAAAATTGAAATATAAAACAATGAAATTCTAGAAGTCTGAGAAGCAAGCATGGTATATAATATATATTTTTCATCTCAATGTGGGAAAGGCATTTCTAAATGTGATATAAAGTCCAAAAATATAAAAGATTGATAAATCTGAACAACATAAATATAATTTCGGCATTGCAAAACCCCCAATTATTTAAGATAAGAGATATACAACAAGCTGGGATAAAATATTTGCAACTCATATCATAGATAAAGGGCTTCTGAAAGTCAAGATAACAATACCAACTCAATAGCATAATGGACAGAGGACAGGAATGCTTAGTTAACAGAGAGGGAATATAAATTGCTCGTCAGCATATAAAATGTCCTCAGGCTAACTCATAATAAGAGAAATGAAATTTAAATTACACCGCATACCATGTTTACCTATCGCACTGGCAAGAACTCAAGTCTGATACCCCACGGTGTGGTAAGAGCGGGGAAGCCGGCACGCGGCTGTGCTCGCTCGTGTGCAAAAAGGCACCTGCATGAGGGTACTCACTGCAGCTTTTCTAACAGAAGAGGTAGGAAGCCACGTAGCTGTCCCTGGGCAGGGATGTGCCACACCCACACAACCGTGTGCTGCCATAGGCAACATAAATACAAGCACCTGTTACAAAGCATGAGGGAACTCTCTAGAATGACAGGGAATGAGCTCCAAGACACAAGAGGAGAAAAACAAGGTACAGAACCGTATGCTACCATTTCTACTTCTTGAAAGAGAGGATGAAGAATATACGAACGCATGCTTCTTTGGTATAGTTCTATAGGTGTAAAACACTTTGGGAGGATACCCAAGAAAGTGGCAATATTGTTTGCCTCCAGGGAAAAGGATTGCTCACGTGGGGCCGAGTGGCGTCATGCACGTCTTGCGTGGGACTACCGCGCGCCCTTTCTATCTTTTGAATTTGTCTATAAAATAGTACCTATTCCAAATAATGGTAGCGATAATAATTAAGAATACTTTTTTGTTCCCAAATTGGGGAGACAGAATATACACGCAGTGCTTTACTACACGATGGAGAGTGTTAGGCGTCCTAAGAGAGGCAGAGACGAGATCATGCTCCGGCTTGTCGAGAAAGGCAGGGCTGGTGGAGACGCAGGCGCGAGGGCGTATGCTTGTATTTTGCTCAAATATATTGAAACGGAACTGGAGTCCGTGTGCTGCTCTCCAAGTTCAGGTCATGTTGAGCAGGACTTTGGCCTCCTACAAGTTCTTTTCTGGTTAAAAGCAGGTGCCTGGAGATGTGAAGAGTTCCAAAAGAGCACTGCTAGCACCTGGTGAAGGTCAAGGGTCCAACATCACCAGCGAGAGGCTTTTTCAGCGCTCAGCGCCCCCTGTGCCCTTTCCCAAAGAAAGCCGCTGTGCTTAACACCATCCTGCGCCAGCGCGAGACAGCAAACGCAGGCTATTTTTAGCAAATTCTAGTACGAATGGTAGATGCTCTATGGACTGTGCTGGCAGGCTTGCCTCTCAGCTCCTGGGAAGCCAAATTTATTTAAATTGCCCTCCTTGTCTGTCATCTCAAGTGGAGAAATGGACTGTATTTAGCTTCCTCAAACCGTGATGTGGTGGGTGAATAAATCCCCGAGGTGGCTTCCAACTGGGGCTAGACCGAAAGTTTTCGGGTTTTTTCTTAGAGCTAAGTCAGGACACAAAGTTTCAGCTCAGCAGCTGATAAAGACATCCAATTTACTGACACAGCGCACACAACTCTCCTGCCTTATTTTCTAGAATAGAATTAAAGTCTCAGGTAACTCATTAACAAGTGTTTTCCATATCAACGAGCAGAAATTGTCTCAAAGAAAGATTAAGATACAACTTGAGAGAAAGAAACGCTTTCACTATTAACTGCCTAAGTCACCAAAAAGCCTCTATTAACATTTGCTCTTTATTGTCCCTTTAAATGCAACACTCGACACACACATTCCTCTGCTTTCTCTCTCTACCAGAGGCAATGGCCATCTTGATTCTGTGCTCATACTTCCCAGTTTATGGCTTGTCTTTTCATAGTCTCTGTAGGTTTTTTTTTTTTTTAAATAAACACAAGTTCTTAAATTTATGTAGTCAGCTGTGTTAACACTTTTTTTCTTGAGGAAGATTAGCCCTGAGCTAACATCTGCTGCCCATCCTCCTCTCTTTGCTAAGGAAGACTGGCCCTGAGCTAATATCTATGCCCATCTTCCTCTACCTTATATGTGGGATGCCTGCCACTGCATGGCTTGCCAAGCGGTGTGTATGACCAGGCCGGAGATCCAAAGTGTGCGAACTTAACCACTATGCCACCGGGCAGGCCCTAATAATTGGTTTGCTTTTTTTTTTAAAGTGAACTCTTGCTGTATTATTTGTTCAAAAATTTCTTATGGCCTCAAAGTCAGAAAGATATTATTACACACTTTCTTCTAAAAATTTGAAAAGTTTCCTTTTCATATTTAAGTGGTTAAACCGAGTGGAATTGGCTTTTGTGAATAAGGGGAGGAAAAGGTCTAATTTCAGTTTTTTCCCTTTATGCATTTACCATTTTTTTCTGGACAATTTTCTAAATAGTCCTGTTGGTGTGAAATGTCACCTCTGTCATATGTCAGCAGTTCCAGAAATGCGTGGGTCTTTTGATTCTGCTCCATTCGTTAATTTATCTATCCTAACACTTTAGTATCTCACAATCTTAATTATCATTATAAGCTTTATAATAAATTCAAGATCCGGCAGAGTGAGCCCCATCCCCCTTAACCACATTCTTCTTCTACAGAGTGTCCCGGCTTTTCTCTGCCTCAATGCTTCCTAGAATTAGCTTGTGCAGTCCACAAAAACAAGTCTGGGATTCTAACTGAAATTGCATTCCAGCTACAGATCAGTCCAGGCATAACTAAATCTTTATAATACTGAGTCTTTCTATAAACAGATAAGAATATGAATAGGAATAGATATAATTAGGAATCTCTATTTAGGTCTTTATTAATGCTTTTTACCAAAGCTTTATAATTTTCTGCATATAGGTCTTATAAGTTTTTTTGTCAGATTTATTCCTGGGTATTTCAGTTTTCTGCTATTGTTAAATGCTGGGTTTTTTCCTTTTTAAAATTATGTTTCTAAACTATTTGTTGCTGATGTATAGAAATGCATCTTATACAGACTTTCCAGCCAGCCAAACTCTTATTTCTACTTGTTACCTGTAGATTCTTTTGAGTTTTTATGTAGACAACCATATCTGTGAATAATGACAGATTTATTTATTCCTTTGCAAATCTCGTGCTTTTATTTGATTATATTGTACTTGCTAGAAACTCCAGTACAGTGTTGAATAGAACAGTAACAGAGGGCATTTTTGGTCTTGTTCCTGGTTTTAAAGGAAATGCTTTTCAAGCTTTCCCGTTAAGAATATTTGCTGTAGAACTACTGTTGACGCTCCTCATCAGGCTAAGGAAGACCCAGTTCTATTTCTAGTTTGCTTGGGTTCTTATCACGAATAGGTGTTGAATTTTGTCAAATGCTTCTCTCTCCATCTATTCTAATGATACCATGCTTTCCCCCCTTGAATCTATTAATGTGATTAATGACATTTATAAATTTTCTAATGCCAAATCACTCAACCTGAATCAAGTCAACCTGGCACAGACTATTATGTTTGTTTGTTTAATGTATTGGAATGATATATTCCTTGAAAGTTTAGTAGAATTCACTCGTTAAACCACGTGCCTCTGGCATTTTATTCTTAAAAACGTTTTACACCAATGCTTCAGTTTCTCCATTACGGGAGACGTGGGGTCTCTGCGGCTTCTTGAGGCGTGTCTAGTGAATGAGATATTTCTTGGCATTTGTTTCCAGTTCATCTAAGTCTTCAAATGTATTGGCGTGAAATGTTCATACTATTATTTCATCACTTTAACAGCTGCTGCTCTGGATTTATGCCCCTTTTTACATTCCTAATATTGTTGGTGCCTTCTTTCTTTTTGCCCTGGTTCATCTCATCAGTTTTTATCTTTTTTTTTTTTTTTTGAGGAAGATTAGCCCTGAGCTAACTGCTGCCAATCCTCCTCTTTTTTTTTTTGCTGAGGAAGACTGGCCCTGAGCTAACATCTGTGCCCATCTTCCTCTACTTTATATGTGGGACGCCTACCACAGCATGGCTTGCCAAGTGGTGCTATGTCTGCACCCGGGATACAAACTGGCGAACCCTGGGCTGCCAAAGCAGAAAGTGCACACTTAACTGCTGTGCCACTGGGCCAGCTCCCAGTTTTTATCAATTTTAACAGTTTTTTCAAAGAGCCAACCTGGACTTTGTTGACCCTCACTATTGTATCTTTGTTTCCTATTTCATTGATATTTATTCTTTATTTTCTCCTTCCTTCTACTTTTCACAGGTTTATTGTTCTTTTTCTAACTTCGTAAGTTAGATATTTAGTTGCTTAATTTTCAGCCCTTCTTTTCTTCCAATGTAAGTATTTAAAGCTGTATTTTTCCCTCTCAGTATTCCTAATGTAATGTGTAGTATTTACATTATTGTTCAATTGTTATGCAGGATTTTTACTATCATTTAGTCATAAGAAGTTTTTGGATTCCATTATGACTTCCAAATGTATGGGTTTTTTTAAAAAATTTAAATATATATTGATCATTGAATAGTGGAGAAAGAATATGACTTGTCAATCCTTTGAAATTTATTGAAACATTTTACGGTTTGGTCCATTACCATGTTTTGAAAAAATTCCATGTGTGTTTGAAATGAATGTAGTTTGCTAAATTGTCTATTAGTTCAAGTTTGTTAATTACAATTTTCAAATATGCTATATATTTACTGATTTTTAGTGTGCTTGACATAACAATAAAAGACGTGTCTAAATCTTTCAGCACGGTGGTAGATTTCTCTGTTTCTCCTTATGCTCTATTACTTTTCACTTTGCATTTTTTGAAACTATTATATTAGGTGTGTAAAAGAAAAAGTCATTAACCAGGAAATGTAAAAAAGTCTAAGTGAATGATTTTTATCCTAAACACTCTTTTGTTTGATATAATGACAGATTTGGGAGAGTTGATATTTCTCTCGTACATATTTATTTTTTTTCCTTTTATTTTTCCATCTTTCTTTGTCAGTTTGCTTCCAGTATATTTCCTGTAAACAGTATATAACTGGGTTTTTAAAAATCCAGTCTGGCAAACTTTTGACTGGTGAGTTTACTCCATTTACATTTATTGCAATTATTGATATATTGCACTTGATTCTACCGTTTTACTTTGTACTTTCTATTTTTCCTGTCTTCCAACTCCATGTGTTTCTTCCTTTCTTCTCTCCTGCCCCCACAAGGGGTGAGTTTATTTTTTGTTGTTATTGATCAATCATATTTTTCCATATTCCCATTGTTTGCTCTTTATAAATTTGGAAATTATTCACTACTTCTATTCTCTTAATGGTTACCCTGGAAATTTTGCCATACCTATTTGATTTAACAAGACCTAGTGTTAAACAGTATGCTAACTTTCTAATGAACAATTCTAACACTAATTTCAGTGAACTCCCTACCTGATTTATATGCATTTGTATAGCCAGTTTTTCAGTCCTGTCCTTTTACAATCCCCCAGAACTACATATAGTTATAATTATAGTTTTCCTTACAAACAATATTTGTTTGGGTTTACATACACATTTGCTGTTTTATCCTTGATAGTCCTTGTTGCATCTCAGACTGTCCTTCTAGGATCATTTTCCTTTAGAAGTCCTTTATTGTAGTTCTCTTGATGTTTTCTTCTTTATCTATAAATGTCTTTACTTTATCCTCTTTCTTCAAAGACAGTTTACTGGGTAACAATTCTAGTTTAATTCTTTTCTCTCAACATTTTGAAGACATTAGTCACATCTTCTGATTGCCATTGCTGCTGTTGGAACTTTGCTGTCATTGTCCCTTTAAAGGTGCTATTTTCCTCAAGCTGCTTTCAAGGTTTTCTTTGGTGTTCATGAGTTCCCCTTTAAGGAAACTTATTCCCTGGTAGGACAGGATTTTTAATTTATCCTGAGCGTTCGCGTGTTTTGCCATTTCTGAAAGTTCTCAGCCATTGTCTCTTTAAATGCTGCCTCTCCTTCATTTTCTCTATTCTTTCCTCCAGGGACTTCTACCTAGGCAAATGTTCGGACTTCTCATTTTTTTCCTCCACCTCTGCTATCGTCGTTCTTATTTTCCGTACCACTGTCTCTCTTCGCCGCATTCTAGTAATTTCTTCAGAAATGTCTTCCGGTTTGCTAATTTTCTTTTCAGCTGTAGTTAGTCCTCCACCGAGAGGTTTTTTTGGTTCACTTCAACAATTGTTTTTTCATTTCTAGAATTTCCCTTTGTTTTTTGTTCTTCAAATAGGCCTGTTCATTCAAATAATTATTGCTTGCTCTTCTTTGTGAATGAGTTAAATTTAAACATTTCACACATAGCTCTTGTATACTCCACACCCAACAAGTCCAGCATCTGCAGTCCTTCGGTGGGTAATTCTGTTCCTTGCTGATTTTGCTCTCAGTCAGAACGTTTCACCTTTTCCTAAGCTTCATATGCTTAATGAGCTCACTGCTTGATCTTAATCTGTGGGAATCCTGGGGGACTAAACTTGGCAAACGTTCCCTCAGAGAGAATTACTATTTGGTGTTATTTCAGACCCCTGAGAAGTAGCAGTCTGAGGCTCAGACTCTCCGCCTTGCTGCTGGGCCTGGGCACAGCAAACGATAGGCGTGCTGCTGTTCGCACTAAATCTAATCCCCATCTCCATCCCCAACTTCTCAACTTCCTTAGAATTCCTTCAGTCCATCAACAGGGGGTCAGGATGCAGCAGACATGCTTAGAGTGATGACCCTTCCCTCGGCAGAAGTCTAGCCTGAGCCAGTGTCCTGGGTCTAGGAGCACACCTCCACAGCTCTTTCCCCTCATCATCACGAATAAAGAAAACTCACTCATTCTGATCTACATACATCACTATCTGCTTTGAATCCACTCGGACCGACTTTCTCATGCCCTTTCCCTCTATTTATGTCCGTTACCACAAGAACCACAGGTTCCTAGGTCAACTCCCACACTCAGATCTCCCTAAGCTTCTATATGTCTCTTATTCTGCCCCTTTACCACTCTTCTTCAATTCCTGAACCCTTTCACCACGCCCCTTAAAATTCATGGTTTGGCAAAAGTGCTTTAATTTCACCCTTTCTTCTGAATGCTCCCTTTCCCTTCTTGCTATAGCTGAAATCTGAATCTCCCCTGAAAGCACTGTTTCTTTGCAGCCTTCTCACACGCTAGCTGTTTTTCTCTCTCACACCTCCGCTGACACTGGGCTAGAAGCGGGGTGGTGTCTCCATGTTCCTCACTGCCACTTTCATCCTTTCTCCCTTTCTTCTCCCTAAAGGAAAACTCCAGCTTTGGCTTTCATATCATCAGATGACACCACCTGTTACCTCTCATTTTGATGTCATCTACCAGCCTGTAGGTTAAACCTCCCACCCCCATTTCACAACAGTTTTGGCTCCTGGCTCACAACCACTCTCTCCAATACTCCCCATGTCTTAACCAGTGGCAGTCCCAATATATGGAGATTCTTCCGACACCTTGCCCTCTCAGTTCCTTGAACTCCTCTCCTCTGATGATCTTGTTCTCCACTTCCCTCAGCAACTCACTCCCATGGCCATATCTAGATTCTGTCATTATTGATAACCGTAATCCTTCTATAATCTCAATTTTATAAATTCCACTCTTTAGTCACCCCTTCCTATTTTTCCAGCTCCCTCCTCCTGATACCACAAAAACCCATCTGTCCTTCAATCCTACCTCCAACCCCTTGAACTAATCACCATGATATTTCATTTACTTCCCTACTCAGCCTGAACTTCATGAAAAATTACTATAATTGTCCCCTTGCATAAACGTTTGACTCCTAGCCCTTATCTTTCTAATCTATTTCTCAGTGAAACCATAAACTTGGAGAAGCCAGCTCTCCCCAGCTTTGCACCTATGTAGCTTTACATGGCTGAAGAAAAATGCACAACCACATTGATTGGTCTCACTTTAAGTTCTTGACCACAAGTCCTAAGCATGCCTTTAATGCTGCCAGGCAGTCACACTACATGGTCCGGTCCATTCCCTCTCCCACTCTCCTAAACCATGATTCATGTCTTTTTCTCAGTTCTCAACCGTTGAACACTGTCCTTCGTCATCTGCATCTCAGGAGATATATTCCAGTACATCTTGCCTACAATTGCCTTTCTCTAGCAATATCAATATTTCTCTCTAGGGATCATTTCCAGCAGTATAAAAGCATAACCCACTTCCCTTGCCAGTTCTGCCCCATTTTTTTGTTCCCCTTGCAGCAAAATTTCTTTAAGAAGTTGTTTATACTCTGTGGTCGATAAACATACTCTAATCAGGCCTTCGCCCCTATCACTCCACAGACACTGTCTTTGTCAAGATCATGAAAAACTTCCACATTGGTCAGTTCTTACTCCTCATCTTATTTGACCAAACAGAAGAATTTGATGCAAATGATCAGCGTCTCTTGATACACTTTTCTCTTAATTTCTAGGACACCACATTTAGTTTATGCTTATGTGTAAGTGAAATAAATGACAGCAATGACATATAATATACATATATGATATATATGATATACCATGCTGACACTAATCAAAAGAAAATGGGAGTAGGTATATCAATTTCAGACAGAGCAGATTTCAAAGCAAGGAAAGTTATCAAAGATAAAGAGGGGTATCACATAATGACAAAGGAGTCAGTACTCCAAGAAGACATAACAATCCTTAATGCGTATGCACCTAGTGACAAAGTATCAAAATACATCAGGCACAAACTGATAAAAAAATCCAAAGAAAAATAAGTGGATCCACTATTAAAGTTAGAGACTTTAATCAGCACCCCTATCAGAAATGGACAATCTAGCAGACAGAAAATCAGTACAGACATAGTTGAACTCAGTAACACCATCAATCAACTGAATATAATGGACGTCTATAGACTGCTTCATCTAAAAACAGCAGAACACATATTCTTCTTAAGTTTACCTGGAACGTTCACTAAGAGAGACCACATTCTGGGCCATAAAACACACCTTAACAAACTTAAAAGATTAGAATTCATACAATGTCTGCTCTCAGACCACAGTGGAATTAAACTAGAAATGAATAACAAAAATGATAGCTAGAAAATACCAAAATACTTGGAGATTAAACAACACACTTATAAATAACGTATGGGTCAAAGAAGAATTCTCAAGAGAAAATTTTAAATATTTTGGACTAAATGAAAGTGAAAATACAACATCAAAATTTGTGGGATGCAGCAGAAACAGTACTTAGAGGGAAATTTATAGCATATATTAGAAAAGAAGATCTAAAATCAATAATCTAAGCTTATACCTTAGGAAACCAGAAAAAGAAGAGCAAGTTAAACCCAAATTAAGCAAAAAATAAGAAAAAATAAAACTAGAGCAGAAATCAATGAAACTGAAAACAGAAAATCAACAGACAAAATCAACACCCAAAGCTAGTTCATTGAAAACTATCAATAAAATTGATAAACCTCTAGTCGGGCTAAGAAAAAAAAAGACAAGACACAAATTACTAACATCAGAAATGAAAGAAGGGACATCACTTCAGATCCCATAGACATTAAAAGGATAATAAAGGAATATTATGAACAACTCTATGCCCATAACTTTGATAACCTAGAGGAAATGGACCGATTAGTTAAAAGACACAATCTGCCAAAACTCACACAAGAAGAAACAATCTGAATAGGTATATATCTATTAAATAAATTGAAACAGAATTAAGAGCCTTCCAAAAGAGAAAGCACCACATCTAGATGGGTTCACTGGAGAATTTTAACAAACATTTAAGAAACTGTACCAATTCTCTATAATCCCTTCCAGAAAACAGAATCAAAGGGAATATTTCTGAACTCATTCTTTGAAGCCAGCATTAGCCCAATACCAAAACCAGATAAAGACATTATAAGGAAACTATGAAGCAGTGTCTCCCATGGACATAGATGACAAAAATCCACAAAATATTAGCAAATGAAATCCAATATTGTATAAAAAGAATTACATACCACAACCAAGTGGGATTATCCCAGGTATGCAAGGTTGGTTCAATACTCAAAAATCAATTAGTCACATCAACAGGCTAACAAAGAAAAATCACGTGATATCAATAGATACAGAAAAAGCACTTGACAAAATCCAATATCCATTCATGATTGAAAAAAAACAAAACCTCTCATCAAACTAAGACTAGAGGAGAACTTCCTTAATTTAATAAAGAAAGAATATCAACCAAAAAACCTCCAGCTAACATCATACTTAAGGCTGAGAAACTCGAAGCTTTCCTGCTAAGATCAGGAACAAGGCAAGGATGTCCTCCTCTCTCATCACTGCTTTTCAATATCATACTGGAAGTCCTAGATAACCCAATAAGATATGAAAAGGAAATAAAAGATCGGGAAAGAACAAATAAACCTGTCCTTGCTCACTGATGACATGATCATCTATGCAGAAAATCCAAAAGAATGGACAAAAAACCTCATGGAAACAATAAGTGATTATAACAAAGTTGCAGGATACAAGATTAATATACAAAGGTCAATGATTTTCCTATAACCAGCAATGAACAAGTGAAATTTGAAATTAAAAACATTACCAGCAGAGGACAGAGGATTTTTAGGGCAGTGAAAATACTCTGGATCATACTATAGTAATAGAAACATGTCATTATACATTTGTCCAAACCCACAGAATATAAAACACCAAGAGTGAATCCTAAGGTAAACTATGTTCTTTGGGTGATTATGATGTATCAATATAGGTTAATTAATTGTAACAAATGTACCACTCTGGTGGAGAATGTTGATAATGGAGAGGCTATGCATGTGTGAGGGCAGGGGCTATGTGGGAGATCTCTGTAGCTCCCTCTAAATTTTGCTGTGAATCTAAAACTCCTCTGAAAAATAGTCTTTAAATATTTAAAAAATACATTATTATTTCCAGTAGCACCCTCTAAAAATGAAATACCTAGATATGTCTAACAAAATATGTATAAGAGCTAAATGCAGAAAACTATGCAATTCTGATGAAAGATATCAAAGAAGAACTAAATTAATGGGCAGATATTCTATGTTCATGGATAGGAAGACTCAGTACTGTTGATATCAGTTCTTCCCAACTTGATCTATAGATTCAATGCAATTTCAGTCAAAATCCCAGAAAATTATTTTGTGTATATCAACAAACTGATTTTAAAGTATATATGGAGAGGCAAAAGACCCAGAAGAGCCAACTCAGTATTGAAGGAGAGCAAATTCTGAGAACTGACACTATCTGACTTCAACACTCACTGTAAAGCTATGGTAATTAAGACAGTGTGGTATTGAAAGAATAGACAGATCTGTGGAACAAGAGTAGAGGCTCAAAAATAGACCCACATAAATATAGTCAACTAACCTTCAACAAAGGAGTAAAGGCAACACGATGGAGAAAAGATGTTCTTTTCAATAAATGCTGCTAGAACTGGACATTCACAAGCAAAAAAAAAAAAAAATGAATCTAATCACAGACCTTACATACTTTACAAAAATTAACTCAAGATGGATCATAGACCTAAATGCAAAGCACAAAACTATGAAACCCCTAGAAGATAACAAAGCAGAAAACCTACATGATCTTGGGTATGATGATGACTTTTTAGCTACAACACTAAAGGCACAATCCATGAAAGAAATAATTGATAAGTTGGACCACATTAAAATTAAAAATTGTGCTCTGCAAAAGACAGTATCAAGAGAATGAAAAGCCACAAACTATGAGAAAATATTTGCAAAAGACACATCCGATAAAGGACTGTTAATCAAATTGTACAAAGAATTCTTAAAACTCAACACTAAGAAAATTAACTCTGGGGGCCAGTCCTGTGGCCAAGTGGTTAAGTTTGCATACTCCACTTCAGTGGCCCAGGTTCACCAGTTCAGATCCTGGCCACGGACCTATGCGCTGCTCATCAAGCCATGCTGTGGTGGCATCCCACATGGAAGAACTAGAATGACCTGCAACTAAGATATACAACTATGTACTGGGGCTTTGGGGAGACAAAAAAAGAGAGGAAGATTGGCAACAAATGTTAGCTCAGGGCCAATCTTTCTCATCAAAAACTGCATATTAAGGAAATTAATAATTCAATTAAAAAATGGGCAATGGGCCAGCCCTGGAGGCCTAGTGGTTAAGTTTAGTGCACTCTGCTTTGGTAGCCTGGGTTCAGTTCACAGGCGCAGACGTACACCACTCATCTATCAGTAGCCATGCTGTGACAGCAGCTCACATACAAAATACAGGAAGCTTGGCAACAGATGTTAGCTCAGGGTGACACTTCAGCAAAGAAAAAAAAGGGGCAAAAGACCTTAACAGACATCTCATCCATTTTTAAATGGGTTGCCTTTTTATTGTGGAGTTGTAGGAGTTTTTAATACATTCTGGATACTAGACCATTATCAAATAAATGATTTGCAAATATTTTCTTGCATTTTGTGGGTTGTCTTTCCACTTCCTTGATACTGTCCTTTGATGCACAAGGACACTTTTCCTGGACCTAATTTTGACGAAGTCCAATTTATTTTTTCTTTTGTTATTTGTGCTTTTGGTGTCCTATTAAGAAACCACTGCTTCATCCAAGGTCACAAAAATTTACACTTCTATTTTCTTCTAAGAGTTGTGCAGTTTTAGCTCTTATATTTAAGTCTTTCATCCATTTTGAGCTATTTTTTGTGAATGATGTAAGGTCCAAATTCACTTTTTGATGTGGATGTCTAGTCATCCCAGCATCATCTGTTGAAAATACAATTCTTTCCACCACCGAATGGTCTTGGCATCCTTGTCAAAAATCAACCATAGATTTGAGCTTATTTCTAGATTCTCAATTCTATTCCATTGATCTGTACTTTAGTACTTTTGAGAATGCATTGGTTATTGTCCCCATGAAACTGTGAGTTCCTTGAGGGCAGGGTCATATCTTTATTCATCTTAGTATTTTTAACCCAGCATTTAGCAGACCCTCAAAACATGCTCACTGAGTAAGTGAACGTAATCATTGAGTTTCGAGGAAGGGAATGGGAAGGGAGGAACAGGAGGAACGTGGGCTCCTTTCCTCATGAAGTACTTTATCACTTGAGGTGGATTTGAACTTCTGCATCCCTTCTCCATTACTTACAACAGCATTCATTTTAACATTTACTGAACATCTTCTTACACAGAAAGATGGGCATCTCAAAGTTTTCAATTGAGGAAAGAAGATATATCATGAACTCAAACAGCAGCAATTAAAAGCTCCAAGTGTTGTCAGATAACACAAAGAAAATGCTACTAGAGTTAGAGGGTGCAGAAGTCACCTTCGACCAGGAGATCTATGAGTATCCCAATCACTCATCAAATCTTCTTGAAGGGTAGTTAATACTTTGAATTCACTGCCAAAAGAATTTCTAAAAAAGAGATGGAAGTTTGAAGTTTACTAATAGTACCATTTGGGGGTTTTGATTATCTCTGAAGGGAAAGATCAGCTATCCTCCTAAAATAAGCTACTAATGAACTTATTTTAGGGCCTATCGAGTTGTTTTGGTTTACTTGACATATAATATACCTTGGAAGTATAAGACCACTTGTAAAATTTTTAAAATGTAAGTTGAATGATTAACACAGGATTAATTTCAGATGGCACAGAATAGGATTTACGCACCTGAAACCATGGATCTGAATTATAATTTTAGGCTTTCCCTTCACTTCCCCAGCCAACCCAATTACCATCAAGTTCATTTTTACGAAAGATAAAATGATCTTGAAGCTTGGATATAAAATTTTAAAAAGTCTGCTAGTAGAAAACACAATATATACACTTAGATTCTACGAAGTGTTTCTTGCTCAAAGATCTGATATTAAAGATAGATGAAAAGGAGGTGGCAGAGTGGTGGACGAGAAACGTGGTCTTTGGAGTCACAGACCTGCTGAACAGTTCCTCCACTTAGCAACCATATGCCCTGAGTTTCCGAGTCTTCCTCTTGTGTGCATGTTTGTAAAATGGAGGTATCGCCTTCCTCAGAGTGGTTATAAAGATCTCACAAGATGGTATATATGTCCCTAAAGTAGGTACTCAATAGTTAGTAAAGGAGAATAAGTGTGTTAAGAAAAACCCGGGTCTCAATACAGACATGGAGAAATTCGCCATAATCAGAAGGACCAGGGTTTTGGGTCAAACGGATCTAAATTAGAATGCTGTCTCTGCCACTGCATGCGTGTTCTTGGCTCTGGTTCCAAGTAAAAAGGGTTAGTACATTTCTTTTCCTACTCCAGGGTTATTAACAGCCCAGGTAGAGAACATGAGCAAGTTTCAGTCAGTCACAAACAGGGTGAGTACTTGACTCTTGACTCAATATGACATCTGCTTGGTATATGCATAGAGTTTGTGATCAAATGGACCCGGAATGTGGTCGCTTGCTAGCCATGTGATTTGGAGAAAATTATACAATCTCATTTTGGCTTCTCATCCTTCAAATGACTCCTTCTGCCAAAGTCAGCATATTTCAAAGACTTTTAAGTAGCAAAACTTAATTTTTGTAAAAGGCTAATTTTCTTAGATATTTGCAAAGAAAACAGCCTGCAGATCTAAGGGTAAGGTCCCACATTTCTAATGGAAAGAAATAAACACTATTTACAAAACTTTCATAACAGATATTCAATACCTTTATTGTGGAGGAAAAGATTGTCAAAATACAACATTCTCATAAGCACTCTGAAAATGCCAGTTTTGTTCTTATAGGACTCAAAACTTTAACGGTATTCCCATCATATAGTCAGGAAGTAGAACCAACCCTCGAGAAAAGAAAGCAAAAATGCCAATATTCTCCAACCACAATTATTTTTAATCTATGAAACAGAATTTCCTTGCAAATTAAGCAGTTTTACAGTAGTGACATTTATCATTGATGTGATCTGTTTAATAGGACTGTAGTCAGAAGGGAAGTTGGGCCTGTTATTTTTCCAGAAATGGAAAAAAGTATCACCATTAAGATAAAGAAGAGAAAGATTTGCATCCACTTTTTTGGGACACGTAAGGTGAGAGTGAGGTCTCGCAGCTGGAGAATTGGTGGATACTGCTGGAGGAGCTGGAGAGGCTCTCTAGGAAGCGGGTAATCCCTCTTCCGCGAACACTGCTGTTTTGGCCAGAAATTTTCATCCCAGATGGGTAGTCACCTAGGATATTGAAAATACAAGAAAAGCAACGCAGCAATTTTATAGTCTTATAATAAAGAGATCCCTCAGTTGACTCCTATCTCACTGTAGGCCTCTCACTAAGCCATAACTAAATGGATCATTAATCAGAGAGAGATTCTTAGAGGAAAAGGCAAACATTTTAAGAATAAAGGCAAAAAAAGGCTGAACAACAGTATTTCTTTTTGTAATTCAGCCCTGGAAACCTTAACTGAACGTCTTTAGGAACCAAATGCAATTTCATGTCGATAGCTTTTCAAGCTTCCTATCTTCCTAAAGACATCATCACATCATAACTATAGAACTATAGCTACTAAAAGAATAACAATTTTACTTTAAATGCCCTGAGTAAGTCAAATTTGTCAAAGTGACACAAAAATGTACATATCCAAACTGTTTAAGGTGCTAATAACGCCAAATCAAAATCCTAATTCAACAAGATCCTTATATCTTCAAGCTAATGTAGAGCATCTGTTTAAGTACCATACTCTGGGATCTTAATAAGCTTTAAGGCCCTAAACTCTGGGTGCACTCTTATAAAATATAAGATACTTACCAGTGGGTGTATTTGATCTTTGTTTCTGATTAGAAGAGTCGAAACGAGAGAATCCTGGACTCTCAACCCTTAGCTTCTGTAAGTAACAGAAAGAAAAATACCATAAAAAATGTTTCCTTCTTACTACTGGATCATCTACTTCAATTTCAAATTACTCTTTAAAAAATACAAACTAACATACACTTTTCCAACGTCTGATCAACTTCTGAAGAGTACTACTGTAAAGAGGAGCAGAGGATAGTCTTTGGAGGGAAACTATAGAGTCAAGAGAGGGTTTTTATTTTTAAAGATGAGATTATAGCATGTTTGCTGATAAGAATGGTTAAGAATAGACAGAAACCCTGTTGATGAGGCAAAGAGGAGGAATTACTGGAGCCATGTTCTTGAGTGGGTAAGAGAATGGGATCTAATACATAAATAGAAGGACTGGTCTTATATAGGAACACAGCCAACTGATTCATTAAAACCGGAGTAGAAGCAGAGTACATGGTAGATGCAACGAGATGTGGTGGTAGGAATATGTAGAAAGTCTCTTCTGATTGTTTCTGTTTTCTCATAGAAGCAGGAAGCCAGGCATCAGCTAGAACAAGGGTGAGGAAAGAGGTGATGGAAGTTTAAAGTGAACCAAGATAGAAATAACTGTCTAGGAGAGTGGGAGAATAATGAAACTAGAGAAATGGACAATGCCGGGCAACTCTAAGGGCTCACCTGAAGTTGGTGTTGATCAGTTTTTAATAAGACCAGTCAGTATGGTAGTTTCTTTTCAGTCTCACTTAGCTTCACAAATATAGGAATAGAGTAGAAGAGTTAGATTTAATGAGGGTTAGTATTTGTCAACCAAGCACGATGAAAGAAGGTCGGTAAATGGAGTTGATACTGTGAGTGAGAGGAAATGACAGACCAAGGAGTCTAAGCTTAGAAGGAAGGAAGTGAAGGCTGGGGGTAAGGGAGTAGAGGAGGAGACAGGCTGCAGCACTGCACATGTGTGAATGGTACCCCTGGAGTTGTGCAATGCAGTGGTCTTGTAAAGGAGTGCAAAACAGTGGAGGCATACATGAATTGCAGGTTCCAGTAGGGATCAAAGAATTGTTGGCACTGAGGTAGGATACTGGTGGTCAGAGAGCAAGATGCTTGAAATTGAGATTATGGAGGAGGTGCCACTGGTGCCTAGGAAATGACCATGGGAGTGGGTACTTGATGTATGGTGGGAGACAGGATCACTGGAGAAGGGGAAGTTGAGGAACTGAGAAGTCAGGCAGTTGGAAGAATTACCTATGCTGAAACTGAAATCAAGAATTCTGATAGGAATATTGTCTGATCTGGCTCAGAGTTGCTCTAGGAACAAGGATGATCCACTCAGGGCCTACTTACTCCAAAAAGGGGTTATGAAGTACTACAGCCTGAATGGCAGGAGATTCAAAGCCTAGGGGTTTTAGGGAGAAGGCAGGAAGAAGTTTAAAGCAAGGACAACCACCTCAAATCTAGGCCCATGAAAAATGAAAAAAAAAGATATCACCATTTGAAAGGGCTAACAGAGAAGCAGTGTCCTTAGAGGACAGCCAAGTGTTAGTTAGAACCAAGAAGGTAAACAGACCTCAAGAAGATGTTAAAGATATTAGAGATCTTGCTGACAAGTGAGGTTGAAAAGACCCACAGGAAAGTCTTTCAGGAGTTGGGGAGGACTGGGAAACAGGATCAACCAAACAAGACCAGTCTGGGAGAGGAGCGAGGATCCAGGTATCCTGAGCTTGCATTAGTGACTGATGTAAACAAAGAAAAGGGGAATAAGATTCATTCTGCTGGTCTCAGCTAGACGGCGATAATGCCGCTAAGGCAGGCTTTCTCAATCCGGGCCTTACTGACATTTCAGGCTGGACACTTTCCTGTGGGAGGCTGTCCTGTACATTGTAGGATGTTCAGCAGGATCCCCGGCCTCTACCTACTAAATGTTAGCAGTGCCCGCTCCCCTATTGTGACAACCAAAAATGTCTCCCAATATTTTCCAAATGCTCTCTGGACCACACAAAACAGGCCTTAGTTAAGAACACTGGACTATAGGTTAATAGAAAGGAGAGAGGAATTCCCTTGCCCAGGGAATATGGAGAGCTCCAGGGTACTTCCTTTTCTATGTTTTTACATTATCATACAGTAAAATGGACTTCTTTTGGGTGTACACTTCTACAAGTTTTAAACACAAGAATAGATTCATGAAACCACCACCACAATCAGAATACAGAGCCATTCTGTCGCCTCAAAAACCTCCCTCACGCTACCCCTTCACAGTCACGCCCTCTCCCAACCCCTAACCCCCAGAACTACTGGTCTGTTTTTCATCATTATCGTTTTGCCTTTTCAAGAATGTCATGTAAATGGAATCATATAGTATAGCTTCTTTTGCTCAGTATAATTAATGTCTTTGAGATTTATTCTAATTGTTGTTTGCATCAATAGTTCATTCCATTTTGGGGGTTCCCTTTTCACTGTTTTATTAGCTATTTTTAAATAGTAACATTTATTTATTATCTACTGTTTTCAAAGGCAGGTTTCTTAGCACTTTCATATGTTGCTGCATTTAATGCTACAACTACTAGCCCTTATTATTGTTTTGTTTCACAGATAAGGAATCAGCACAGAAAGATCAAGTAATATGCATAAAGTCACAAGTCTGTGTGTAGCAGACCCTGACATGAAATTCAGGAATTCTAACCCTGGAGCCCATCCTCTTAAGTGCTATGCTCTTAGTAGTGAGAGACCTACTAGTAATAACAAGGAGGGCAGGAAGGTGGCAGGGAAATTAGATAGCTCTTAATCAAATCCTGAATCAGGTCCTATACATTTTTTGAAGTAGATGTTTTAAATATTTATATTATCTACATTCAGATATTTAATTTTTGGAATGTTTGGATGTGTTCTGTATAAAGACTAACTGCCAATTTTAATTTTCTTAAAACCTTGTTAAATATAGTGGGACAATATACCAGGAAGGAAAAGGAGTTTATGCAAGATCCAACTGGATTAAGAACTGTTCACATTCCAGGAAGGATTAAAAAAAATCTTTAAGGAGAGAGAGAACCAAACACAAGCCTGATCTTTAGCTGCTGTTGGCCAGGACCACACTGAGCAGGATATAAGAAGATATCAGTAGCTCCCAAGTCAGCTCCTGACCTGGTAACGCCCTGCATCCAATACAACCATTTTGGGTGTCACACTATTCCTGGCCTCATAATCTTGGAGTGGTACATGGGCCACTGTGAGCTGGATTCCAAAGAGAGTGGCCAGAGAATTACTGATGCAGTACCTTTAAAAGGAAATAAGAAAAAACTCATTATAAGAATCTCATCTAATTCATCCTAAAAGCATTCATGTTTTAAAGATTTCTAACATAAAAAGCATGTGAAAGGTACTGTTCTCAATTGGGGAAAAAAGGAAATTTAGAGATTCAGAGAAGAAATGGGAATAGGCAGCAATACATATCATAAAAATGGTCGTTACTAGTAAGCAATACACTTACCGGATAAACTTCCAGGTTCATTATAAGGGAATGGGGACAAGGGTAAAGATCACCAGAATTCTCAGACGTTTAAGGCAGGGAGAGGGGAGCACCTGAAATAAGGCTACAACTTTAAAAACACTTCTCTAACCTCAGAGCCAACTACCAGCCGCTGTGTAAGGGGACGGCTGAGCACCCAGAGGTCAGAGGTTCCAGGGGCTTTCACTACAAAAGGACAAGAAGAGGGGCTACATTCTCTGAGCACCTTCACAAGGAAGTGCTGTCCTTAATGGGAGCAGGAAATTCCGCTGTCCTACAAGAGTCCTAGAAGGAAAATTTTCAGAAGTGCTTCTGAGGGTTCGCCCAAATTGCTCAGGTGATAACTACAGCAGACAAGTAGTGACATGGGCAGAATAATAAAACTAACATGAAGTAAAACACAAACAAACAAAATCCCTGTTTTAAAAGAGAATTGTGGAAATAGAGGTGAACAGTGATTCACTCCAACTACAAAGCAACAGCAAGCAAAATGGCAAAGAATTCAGTGCAGAGGGCAGCATCATAAAGAAACTCCGTTCCCCAACTTACGCAATTTTCTTGCAAACAGCTAACGCACAGAAGAGAATATCATTTTCTTCATGCCACTTGCACCTGTACAAAAAAGAAGGATTTGAATATCTTGATCTAACTGAAGTAGCACTGCTTAAGGGTATTTATATGCCAGACTTCTAACTTAGTTGAAATCATTTAAGAAAAACTGACAGAGATTAAAGTTTCTAATTTAACACACAAAAAACAGATTTTTTATGTTACCTCCTCTGATGCAAATTCATGATGCTACGCCAACCATACATAACCATAACTGGTAAATTTTACCATGAAATATAATGAGTGTTCTGAGGCACATTAGTGACTATGGTTAACATGCACTCATTCCACAAGCATTTACTGAGCGCATATATTTACCAGGCATCGTTCTAGGCACTAGGGACACATTATTGAATGAAACAGAGGGAAACTCTTGTCCACACAAAATTTACTTTCTAGTAGGAAAGACAGATCAAAAAAAGATATGTAGGCATAATACACAGGAAGTTAGGTAAGTTCTAAGGAAGAAAAAGGACAAAGAAAAAAAGATCCTATGAAATGTTGGAGAGGGGTGACATTTTGGATAAGGCAGCCAGGAGAGGCACCTTGAGAAAGGGATGTTTGAGTGGAGACCAACAAATTCACTCCCACGATGAGAGCCACTATAACCCTGTGAACATCTTTCCACCGAGAGCACAGTCTGTGAGGACTCTGAATAGCACTACCTGTGAACTACAAAGCTTGCCTGAACTCTGCAAGAATTTCCATTTAGAAATTACAAATACGCTAAACGGTAAGTGTAAAAAGTCAGTTTCTCTGCACTGAACATAAGTTATTTAACTGAATGGAAAACTAAAAATAAGATTAAGAACTTCCCACTTCTTTTCCAAAAAGTAATCCAATAAATGATTCATAAAACTCTAAAATAAGGGGGGCGCCCAGTGGCATAGTGGTTAAGTTTGTGTGCTCCACTTCAGCAGCCCAGGGTTCGCAGGTTCGGATCCCAGGTGAACACCTATGCACCACTCATCAAGCCATGCTGTGGCCATGTCCCACATACAAAACAGAGGAAGATGGGCATGGATGTTAGTCAGGGCCAATCTTCCTCACAAAAACAAACAAGAACAAAAAACTCTAAAATGAAGCCTTAGGTTAAAACTAAACCTAAGTTCTTACATACCCACATGGAATTTAGTAATTTTTAGTTTCTAAGTTTTGCTCCTTGTCCAGAACTTAAACCCCAAGGGTACCTACCACATATCCACATTTACCACTGTAGATCATATTTGAACTGATGGCAATGGAAAAACTAACAATATATTCCAGGATTAAAAAGCACAACAAAACCCTACAAAAATCTGCTCCCGGGGGAAAATGCCTCTAACTCGACAGTTATATTGTTAAAAATGACATTGATTTGATCTGTCTTTACTTATACTTCATCTTCCTCCAAATCATCCCACCAATTCCCCTAAAAAAAATGAGTGTATTTTATAGTAAAGGAAGAGTCATTCTAAAAATCTGTCAAAAATTAGAACTGCTCTGTAGACTTTAAGCTATTAATATTCACTTTGCAGCCTCAAATCTAGCTCCAACTTTAACGCACCTCAAACGTGTTTCTTTTATAAAATTCCACTCAAGTCATAACATTAGGCCACAAGTAAGTATGTCTTCTAAGTTTGCAACTTAACCCCCAAGTCCCAACACTATCTCCCTCACTCAAACGTGCAGCAGAAAGGCCTACTTGCCCCTCTTTATATCGAAAGGTCTCAACGGTTCCTTCTCCCCCTGTTCAGGGCTAAGACTCTCTTCTTTTCAAGGAGAACCCTGCCTTTATCTGCCGTGGGAACTACCGTCATCCGGCAGCTGCACAAGTTCTGTGCTCCAGTCAGACTGACTCACTGGTTTTTCTTAGACAGTCTCTGCGCTTTGATTCCTCTGAGTCAAAGTCCAGGTCATTTTCTTCTCTCGGAAAAGTCCTCCCTTCAACCCAAATCTCTGCTTCTAGAAATTCTATCCATCTTTCCAGAAGAATTAAATAAAAAATTTATTCCGTAAAGTTTTTCAAATATTTTAAACCCTTACACTGATCATAATCTTTTGAAACTCTTTTAAAAAAGAGCTATCATAAATTGTCATATATAACTCGAGTGTCTCTACATGCTTTATTGCTCCTGTTAGGAGACTCAGAGAGCAAGGATGATCATGTCAGTCTTTCCCATATTTCCCACAGGACCTAGTCTCACGCCAGATGAACAAGTGCTACTCAAATATTTGTTAAATATAAAAAACTCAATAAATTGGACTAAGGAAAGACTATTCTGAAGTGATGTAAAAATAGAAAAATGCCTATTTTAACATTACCATTGCTGGGGCTTCTGATTCAAGATGCATAAATTTACTTTCCCCTCTTCTCAAGACTATATAAAAATGACAGAGAATAAAAATAGTAGATATCCACAATAAAGGAGAAAACAGGAAGAGGCCTCCACAGAAGAGAGTTTAACAAATTTGGGGGATACAGAAAGTAAATGAAAAAGCGGTAACTGATGCAGCTGGACAAAGGAAGTCACAGCCTTCAGTACGCACAGAACAGACTGCACAGAAGTGGGGGACTATCTCTCAGCACTCAACTCACGGACATGTCCCTGCCAGAAAGCAGAGGTAAGACGTGAGGCTGAACTTCTGTACAAAGAAAAGTCAACTTCCCTGACCTGGTGCAAAGAAGGAAACTGTTCTTGAAGAACTAGGCAGCAATAATGGATGCTGGTACGCTAACGAAAGCCTGCCACATTCTAACATTCAGAATTCTGTCTTCAGCTTAACATCTAGCTCCCTTGTCTGCCTTCCCTATAGCAAAGCATAATCAGTTAATAACCCCACTGAGCAATAAAGAGCACTTACTCAGCTCTGCAGCCTCATTTCTAAATAGGAGCATAACCAAGGACAATCAGACATTCAAAGAAAGCTTGCAACACGAAAAAGATCAAGACAGGAAGACCACAATTCACAACCCAAAAGAATGAGATGATCCAGGGAACAAAAGCAAACTAACACCCCCAACTACCAAGTACCCCATCACATCTATGACCTTAGTTTTTCTCCTCATCTCCTCAACCCTGGCCAACACTGATGATGGCTATGATGATTTGTGTAATATGATAGAAACTGTAGGCTGAGAGGTACTAAGACCTCAAAAAAGTCAGCCTCTGCCCAGTTTTAAAATGTCAGAGCTCACTAGGGTTCTGTGCTGGGTTCTTTTTTCATCCTCTACCTAGATGACCTCATCTGTATGCTGTAAGTTCCATTAAGGCAGAGGACTTCTCTCTCTTCATTGTATTTTCAGCGCCCAGAACAGTGCCTGGCACAAAATGAAATGAATGCTGGCATGACCCCCACCTCTCCATTGAGTTCTAGGCCAGGATGACCTGCTGCTTGCTTGTTACTTCTAGATCTTGCCTCACCAGAGCCTCAAAACATTCTAAACTTGCTCTTCTCTCTCTTTCCCCTCTACCCTGAGGTATACACCAGAAATCTCAGCACTGTCTTTGTTTTTGTTCTTGTTTTCTCTCTCCCTGTATCTGGTTCATCAGCGAGGTCCACTGATTTTTACCAGTCTGAAATCTAGCTATTCCTCTTTCTACTGTCAGTATCCTAGTCCAAGCCATTTCTCGCTTGAACCAGAGAAATTACCTAGTAATTATAGACTCTCTACTTCCTTTCTTGCCCTCTTCCAATACATCCATAAAAAAACTCAGATCTCTCAGAAACAGAATTTAATTCTGTTGGTTCCCTACTTGATCAAACACCCTTCCCTGTGTTTATGGTCCCTGCCTATTTCTTCAACATCATTTGTGCATCCTCTTTGCTCACCACTCTGCAGTCACACTGACTGCCTAACAATTTCCAGCAAACACCTGCCTTTTACCTCCAGGCCTCAGTATCTCTCTACCAGGATGCTCTTCCTTCCAATTTTTGCAGGGTTGCATCTTTCCCCTGCTTCAGACCTCAGCTTGGATGTTACATTCTCAAAGTCTTCTTGACCATTCCTGAAAGCAGCCTACCTTTCTATACACTCTTCTCTATTAGAGTACCCTGCTGATTCCCTTCTTAGCACTGATCACAAGCTAAAATGACAGTTTTCTTTATTATTTGTCTGTTTCTCTTTCCCACTTAAATGCCACCTTCATGAAGACAAGGACCATATTAATCTTGTTCACTATTGTACCTTCAGTATGGTGCCTGGGACAGAGGAGATGCTCAATAAATACTTGTTGGTTAAATAAAAGCACTCTTGTTTCAGTCAGCAGGTCATAGTGAATAAATTCAAAGATAATTATGACAAGAAGCAATGAGGAGAATGGGAGACCTATAAAAATTACAAATATCTAGCCTTCAAAATAACATGATAGTCATTAATAGTCTGCTTACTTAAGATTCTAATTCACCTTGTCTAACTGTACTCAATTTCACCAATTTAATATCTGCTTATTTCTTCTCAAGACAACTTTATCAAAAATTTATTAGAAACTTTGAGGTCTTTCAAATAGAAGCTTAAGAGTAGTGTTTGAAATGAGTCCTATACGCTTGTATTAACTAACAGATTCTAACAATAGTTTCTATTGCCCACTCCATCTCAGACTCCCTTCTAAATACTACACATGGAAAGCTTACTACATCCTGAAGGTCAGTAAGAGGAAGCTCCATCCTGTCCAAAGCAGTTTATTATTCAAGTGCTTAAGTCCTATGAACAGTTTCATCTTTAACAAAACCTCACAGCACAGGCTTAAAGACCGTCTTTCAGAAACACTCCTCCAGGCTTGCTGCAGCCTGCACTCACTCTGCTGAGCTCAACACTGCAGCTCTTCAGTCCTAAAACAAGCTTTTTTCACACCTTAACTGAAGCTGGAATGCATCTTACAATTGAACGTATTCTACAATTGCTATTATTGGTCAGTCTAGAAATAGTGGCCATTGCCTAAACATGTATAAATTTGATCATTCTTGATAACCAAACAATTACAACCCTTCAACATTTTAGTCAATAAACCATTTAAAGATCATTTGAGAAAATATTTGTGTCTCTCTGAACTTTCCACTGACATCATCTGATAAGGTCAAGAAAGAACTAGCATAAAAACTCGCAAAAGAGTGTCTATCAGTTGCTTGGAAGAAAATCCCAGAGACGAGAGTGCAGTTCACTTTCAAGAAACACTGCATCAACAACACTCTAGAAGGCACAGAAGACAGTAAGGTATAAAAATACAGACACCGAACACCTCTGAATGTGAAGTTTAAAAAATACTTCAGCCAGTAGTTGAGGTAACAGTACACATATCCAAATATCCTAACACTTCACCCATAAACTTTACAGATTAACAAGAACAAACAAAATAAAACATACAAAATCTCTACCTGCAGCATAGCTAAGAACACCACAAAACTCAACCTACAAATAGGAAAAAAACAACAACCCTTAATTTCCAATGAGTCATTTCTCAAGTTCACACCCCAAGCCTCTATACGGCCTTATATGGAGAGTAGAGTCCAGAAAACACTGTGGGGAAGAGAGAGAAGGGAAACAGAGTGCCTAAGATTAAATTACAATCATTCCCACAAAGCAAATGGCCCTGGCTGAGCAGAGTGCTGATGACAGGAAAGGGACTCAAGTGCCTGGAGACGCCAGGAGGCAGTCTGGAGGCAATGCTTCGGAGCAGCAGAGGGTAAGAGGAAGGAGAAGAGTCCTTTAGAAATTGTGTGGAGGGGGAAAAAAGCAAAGGGGAAAATTTAGGATTCTGCAGAACAAAAGAAAATCAAAAAAAAGGAAGACCCACAACCACAGCCTTTCCACCCTGAAAGCATTCAAACCTTGCTACACCGACAGAAGAGGGAGCACTTGCCCTGTCCAAGAAACAAAGGAACCCAAAGCACCTGCATCTATGGAAAGCAGCTGCAGGAAGAAAAGAGAAAATAAGAACCAAAACACTTTAGCAAATAATTCCTCCCCCATCTGCCCCCCACCCCGAAACCATGAAGGAGAAAACTGTAACATAACATTCCACATTGAATTAAATATCCTCAAACAAGAATCTGAGGAAGCGAAAACATGACCTGATAAGAAACTTCAAAATTAACAACAGAAATAAGAGCTGACAAAACTAAGAAATAAAAATCCTATTAGAAAAGAATTCAATTACAAACTGTCCAAGGAAGAACAGATCCAAAGGGAAAGTTAACAGGGAAACCAGAAAACAGAAAACCATCGTGAGAATAAAGGATTAAAGAAAGAAACAAAAGGGTCAGAGGAAGTAATCAAAATGAAAGAGAGACAAAGAAGACCAAACATACGTATACTGGACTCCCTTAAGAGGTAAAACTAAACAATGGAACAGAACTGATATTAAACTACAACCCAAGAAAAACCTCCAGAAATAAGACCTGATTCTGCAAAGTCAAAGGGCTGGCCGAGCACCTGGGAAAATCGACCTCCAAGGATGAACTCAGAGAAATACCCTAGTACAACTATTAGACTTTAAAGATGAAAAAATATTAAAGTCTCCAGGCAAAATGATCAAATAACTTAAAAAGCCAAGAAAATTAATTGATCAGATTTCTCAAAAGCAACACAAAGCAATACAACAATGGAGCTGTATTTTCCAGAAACTCCAGGAAATAAAGGGTAAACCAATAGAGAAAGTTTTAAACATGCAAGAACACAGGGACTACTGTTCCCAGGAGTCCCTGATCAATCTACTACATCAAGATTCAGCAAACTTTTTCTGTAAAGGCACCAAATAACACAGCAACCAGCTTGAAACTACAGGAGATGCAATGAGACAGACAGAAACATGGTAGTAACAGAGGACTTTACACCACTCTCAATACAAGACAGATCAAGTAGACCAGATATAAATAAAGAGATAAGACAATTTAAATAACAAGACAGATCTTACAGATAGATATCAAACGCTACACACTGAAAACAACATACTCATATATCCACAGGCCATTCACAAAAATTGATATTTGAAATTAGCAAAAAATTGAAAACACCAGTAACTTCCATAAAACAGAAATATTATAAACACCCTGATCACAATGCAAAGGCACTAGAATTTATAACAAAAACAAAAACGAGAAAGGCCTTTCCACCTGGACATTTAAGAGCCTTATATTAACTTCTGGGAAAAAGAGAGTTGAAACTAGAGGATTTTTTAAAAAATGACAAATTACTGTATGCCAATCCATATGATGCAATGAAAACAATATTTACAAGAAAATTCACTCTCCTAAACACTTATCAATAAAAAAACAAAATAAATGAATTAAATTCCAAACCCAAAAAACTATAAAAAGAACCACAAGGTACCAAAAAAAGATGATTAAAGCAAAAATTAATGAGGAAGAGACTAGAAAAACAGCAGCTGTAATAAATTAAAATCCTGCTGCTTGGAAAAAATTTAACAAAATAGACAACCCACCAGCTGGTTTGATTTAGGAGAAAAAAGGGAAAAGCACAAATATATAAGAAATAATGAGATAATCACTGAAATGGAAGAAATAGTAAAACTTATAAGACTACTTAACTTTGCAGACTTTTAAACAAATACATTTGAAAACCTAGATAAAATGTATAACTTCCTAGGGAAGTATGGATTACCAAAAATGACACCATTAGAGTTAGAAAGCCTAATCAAATCAATTTCCATACAAGAAATAGAGAAAGTTATCAAGGAACCACCCCACAAAAATTCACCAGGTTGGGATACACACAACCTGTGTGAGAGAAACTTTAAAAAAGACTTGAAAGATACAGCAATAGATGTGAACAATGGAAACACATCATAAAGATTTCAGTTCTTCCCAATTTATAAATTTAATGCAATCCAATGACCTTTTATGGAGCTGGATTGAAGTGAGTGATACTTCTGAATATACTCTTTTCTTCAAACCATGTTAACGTATTACACATTCAAAGGCTAATAAAATCAAGGATGGGACAAAACAAAAATGGAATATGAACAAGCAAACAGACTTTATATTTCAAATGAGTAATTTAACCAGACTGAAGGGGGAAATAAAAAGAACCAACCCAAATAACATTTGAACAAAGTGTTTTGATTATATACCCTCAGACTGAAAAAGAACTGAAAACAAATTGGGAACTGCTAATACATTTTTTTTTCTTTTTAAAGAAGTATCACTTAACAATTCTAAAACTACATTCAACGTATTCCAGGATTGAACAAGTAAAAATATTGAGTACCAGGTTTTTCACTCAGAGAAGAAATATACAAAAACAGAAAAGCTGAAAACTAGAGAAATCTATGGTGCTGCATTGGAATTGTAGGTTCAGTATGAACTCATGGTGAGATCAAGTCAGAGCGGGAGAGAGAGAGACACACACCCAGAGCTACAGAAACATGAGTAACGAAGGTGTGTGTATATACACATACATTATATCCCAGCTCTCTCCATTAAGAAGTCGGGTCAATGATGCCTAGAGGAATGAGCATACCTAGCACCCAGATTGTCTCCTAAATGCTCTCCTTATTTAAAGGAACCAGGGCTCCTTGGAGAAATGGCTAATTGAAGGCTGGAACACAAAAAGTATAAGAAGAACCTGGAACATATAGTGCCAGAAAGCAAAGCAGCACTGAAAGAAGGATGAGGCAATAACAAAAGGACAAAGACACCGCTGCTCTGAAAGGACTCCCACTGGCCATAAAGGAAAGATCTGAGCATAAAAATAAGTTGATTGTAGTAACAGATTATAACCTACTAAATAAAATAGGAATCCATGAGTCCATACTCATATACATAAATGAAAAAAAGAGTTAAAAGCTCTTCCTTGGAATTAATAGAATGCCAACTAATAAATGTAGAAGGAACAATCAGGTTAGAAAATCACCACTTCACAAATATAGTAATAACTCATTCAGGCAAATATCATCAATGGATACTAAAACTAGCAGATTAAAGTTTGAGGAATAGAATATCTACCAAATCTCAAAGTATCTCCCCACAAAGTACTAATTATAAGGTGAAAAACAGAAACTTTTCAATAGAGAAATCTGGCACTGTCTCAAGCAAGTGATCAAAGTTATCATCAACAGTAATGGGACAAACTGACCTCATGCGTCTCCATATACGACACACTGAGAAGACACATCACTTTTGTGGTATTCCTGCCCAAAACACATACCCTCAATCTAATCATGAGGAAATACAGGTAAACTCAAACTCAGAGACATTCTATATAACTGGCCTGTACTCTTCAAAACTGTCAACACCACAATAGTCAAAGTAAGACTGAGGAACTGTTCTAGAATAAAGGAGCCTAAAGAGACATAATCACTAAATGTAACATGTGACCCTCGGTTGGACCCTAATGATTTTTTTTTTGCTATAAGACACATTACTGGAACAACTAGCAAAATATGAATATGGCCTTTAGATTATATAATAGGATTGTATCAATGGCAATATCCTGACTTTGATAACTGTATTTTGGTAATGCAAATGTTCTTGTTCTTAGGAAAAACACACTGATATTTAGGGGTGAAAAGGCTTGAGAATAGCAACTTACTCTCAAGTGGCTCAGAAAAAGAAACTTTATATTTAGAGAGAAAGTTTTACAGAAAATGTATCAAAACATCAACTGTTAGGGAATCTGAGAGAATGGCATTTAGGACTTCTTTGTACTATTCTTGAAACTTTTCCGTAAACCTAAAATTATTTCAAATTAAAAAAACACTTTTGCCCATTTCACTTATATATTCCTTGTATGTTAAGTACAAAAATTCTATTTAATAAAACATGTCTAAATAAATATAAAATCTTCTTTCATCAGTACAGAAATTCTAAGTGATAAAGCACTGTCAGTTTATTTAGTAGGTTTTGTTTTTGTTTTTAGTAGTAGACTATTTTGTCTTATGATCAATGGAATCTTATATTCAAGGAAGTATGATTCCAAGCTCTCACAGGAAAAAACTGCATAAAAAGGTAAAAACTAATCCTAACATATTTTCTCAGTTCAGAAGTCAAAATCACTACACATACCTTGTGTTGCTAGAATAATCCCACATGGCCACATCTAAGAGGCTCCGAACCCAGGTCTTAGAGGGCTCCTTGAGAAATTTTTGCTGGTAGATCCCCACCACAAGATCCTCTACAGTGAGAAGTTCTAGATCTTGCCTGATTTCTTCCATTAGTAAACACAAAAACATATGCAATTAGTGAATTAGGGACATATAGCATATACACCCAAACAGAAACAAATGGATATTAGAAAGCACCTGACCCAGTTTTACTTACCTGATGCCTTCGCCATATGCTTCAAACACCAGTTGACTTTGGCTCTATCATCAGACTGGGAGAAGGTAAAAAAAAAAATCAATTTATTTTCTATTTTGTTACTTTTAATTAATGCTGTCCTTGCAAGCTTGTCGGGGATAGGAAGGATGGGGCTGATGGGAAGGGAGAAACTGAAGAGTTATGACAACTAAAGAAAAACTATAAAAAAGAGCAACACATCGGAAAAGACTACTGCTATTTTAATAACCAATGACATTTATATAGCAATGTTAACACACTTTGTGAAAAGCAAGTGAGACTTAGGGTAGGAGATGAAGAAACCAAGCTTCCAAAGATCAGGTGATCTGCTCACGGTTACCCTAACAAATAGGAAGGTTAAAACCGAAGTCTTTGACTCCTAGACTAGAAGAATACAGACAAAATAGAGAACAAATATAGTCTCTCTGAAGATTTCAAAAAGAGGGTCAAGGGATTGCTTCAAAGGTGGTTTTGAATAAAAGGGAATCTTGCTTAGAAGCATAGGTGTACAGACTAGAACAACCATTCTTCGATAAAAAGCTATTGAAGATATTTCAAAAGGTGGAACTCAAAACCACGAGATCTACCAACGTAGAAATACATTCAGCTTTTTCAGTCTTCAAAATCCTTCCAATACCAGAGAAATTTAAAAGAAAAGGCATTATACCTAATTACAGTCACAACAATTCAGAATGAACATGTTTTAACACACACAGCTAGTACACAGGCAAAAGGTCTGTCTCTGGGTCCCCTTCATGGATCTTCTGGCATCTAAATGGAGGTCTTAAAAGAAGTTCTTACACTGAAATTACCTTGCAGTAGATAGGTGGCCAGCTCCCTGGGCTTGGATGAATAAATCTATAAAGGTTTTGTAACACAACTGCTTGGTCACGCCCAGGTTCAAAATTTGAAATAGGAATCTTGTGACTAGAATCACCTGAAGGAAATAAAAAGGAGGCAGAAGTTGAAAATCTGACCAAGACAAACACTATGGATTAGGTGTGGAAGGAGGGGTACATGGAGGACGGCAGTGGCTAATTCATATTTAGGCACTTGTACCAAGCCTGGTCACAGTCACGTACTTTACACATTTTACGCCCTAATCTTGTGTGGTAGATGATATACACACATCAGAGAAGACATAACTGAGACTCCCAGAAGTTAGCAGTAAGTTTAATAGTTGGCCAACAGTGGAGTCAGGACTCAATCCAGGTTTGTAAAGCAACTGAGCCTACAGCGTTTTCACTCCTCCCATGTTGCCTTTCAATGAGGCTGGAGAACTTAATAGCAAGGACTGCTTTTTAAAAGGTTGTATAATGAAGATTTTCACTTCCAGTAAAAACGTAACTCAGATCGACCCTCCCACAAAAATTTAAAATGCTTGAGATATTGAGAGCACACACAGCAGTAGGAATTATTAGATCAAGACGCAAGAGAACAGAGAAATCCAGAGAGGGGAGACCAGCTTTGGGGGCAGTTTTCCCCTGGATTCCAGAAGAGGAAGGCGAATGGCTGAGGAATGTACTTTTGACAGCTCTTGAGGCCTGGTTTGCTGGGGTCCCAGGTGTTTAGAAAAAGCAGACATAAATCCTCTCTGGGAGAAGGAACCTCACTGTAAGCCTCAAATTACTCTAAAATCATCTTTTAAACACTATATGAATAACCAGGTACACAAACGACAACGAGAACCAAAACAAAGTTGACAGAAAGAGATCCAAAGGTATTCCAGATACTGAAGTTATTGGACACAGACCTTAAATCATCACGCTTATATCTGAGGAGATCAAATTACAAATTTCAGCATAAAACTGGAAACTATAAAAAAAGATAAAGGATGGCTGGCCTGGTGGTGTAGTGGTTAAGTTCACACACTCCACTTTGGTGGCCTGGGGTTCACAGGTTCGGATGCCCGGTGGGCACCTACACACCGCTCATTAAACCATGCTGTGGGCAACATCCCACATACAAAATACAGGAAGATTGGCACGGATGTTTGCTCGGGGCCAATCTTCTTCACCAAAAAAAAGAAAGAAAGAGAAAAGGATACAGGAAGAGTTCAACTTCTGATAACGACAGACGAGGGAAAAGCTGAAGAAATGATCACTTGCTTAACAGCAAGGCAGAAGTAAAAACACAGTGAGGAATTCTGGGCCCAAAATCTCAGAAAGGAAGAAATTCCAGAGAGCTGAATCTGGCACGTGGTTTGCTGGTAGTTTGAACATTTACCAACTGTGGAAGAGATTTAGAGGCTAAGAAACTAAAGCAGTTTTCAACAGACCTAGAGCTAGTAAGAATTAAAAATATTACTCCAGTATTACTTGTGTACATAAAACATCTGTAATTAAAAAAATATTCAATTGTCTTCTGGCTTCCATTGTCTATGCTGTGAAATTAACCGTAAATTTTACCGATGATCCTTTGGTGAATCTGTCCACGTTCCCCCTTTTTTCAGTAAAGGGTAACCAGAAATAGACTGATTCTCATAAAGTCTGAAGCCCAGTTTTACTTTATCTCAATCCCTGAAATTGGCTTAAGGCAATCCAAGAGGGCTTGTGACTCCCTTTCTGCCAGAGGCAATGATAAGTCTTCCTTGGAGAGGAACAAGTTTTCACATGCACTACTCAGCACTCAACTAAAACTAACCAGACACATGAAGAGATCTGATAACCTGATTGAACACCAAGATAACTAAAAATAGACCCAAAAAGAAGATCCCTCTAATAGGGTTATCAGACATAAGACTTTAAAATAGAGACTTACTATGTTTAGGAAAATAAAAAATACTGACAATTTCAGCAGAATATAAAAAAGAACCAAATGTAAACTCAAAAACTGAGAACTTACCTCTACCTGTTTTAGGATGGCAAAATTACCTTGATAACAAAATTAGCTAAGGTTAACCTCAGTCTTTAACATGAATGCACAAATCCAAAACAAAATATTAGCAAACCAAATTCAGCAATTTATTTAAGAGCTATACAGTAACCACGTTGAGTCTGCTCCTGGAACGTACGGCTGGTTTAACATTAGTAAATCACCACACGAACAAAAGACACAAATCATCTGAGATACAGAGAGAGTATGCATTAAAATGTGCAATTAGTATCTCTAGCCAAACTGGGAATAGAAGGGAACTTCATTTGCATACCAAAAATAAGGGAAAAAGAGAAAGAAAACTACAGCAATCAGCATACTCGGTGGTGAAACATTAGAAACTAGAGATCCTAGCCAGCCCACTAAGATGAAACACATTTTTAAATTTTAAAATAAAAGATACATAGATTAGAAAGAAAGTCACGTCACAGATATGACTGTATAAAGAAATTACTCAAAATTCAGAGTTAGAGTTTAGCAATGGTGGAATAAAACCAAAAAACATAAGTAAACAATCAGAAAATACAATTTCAAGAGATATCACTCATAATAGCAACAAAAATAAGCTTTAATTTAACAAGATATTAAGACCATTATAGAGAAAGTTTTAAGACTCTATTGCAAGACATTACATATTTAAAAAATAAGCGTAGCCCCATGTTCACATAATCAATATCACAAAGCTGTGAGTTTTCTCCAAAATGATGTAAAGATTTAAAGGTGATTCCCAACCTAAAACTCAACATGGCTTTTTGTGAAGCATGATAAACTGATTCTAAATTGCGTACAGGAGAGCAAAAGGTCAAGAATGACCATGATATTCCCAAAGAACAAAGTCAAGGGACTTGTCTAATTAAGTAAATATTATCAAAATATTGTGTTTAACAAAATGATATGGACGTGAAAAACAAAGGAGACCAATAGAACAGAATAAAAATATCAAAAAGACCCACGCACAAACAGAAATGTGGTATGATACAGGTGGCGCTACATACCGGGGAACAAGCTGATTATTCAATAAATGGTAACGAAACAACTGATTATCCACATAGAAAAAAACGGAAAAAAGAAACTGAGTCTCTACTTCACACTATATACAAGCCAATTCCAAAGAACTTGGATATGAAAAACAGAACTTTATAATTTTTAGAAGAAAATAAAGACTATCTTCATGGTAGAGAATTCTTAAATAAGACATAAAAAATCATGAGGGAAAAGATATACTTACTAAATTAAAAAAAGTTCTGTTCATTTAAAGATACTATGAGAGTAAAAAAATACAAGGCACAAACTAAAAATAGATACCTGCACACTGTTAAAAGTCAATAAACAGATACAATAAATTTCCACAAATCAATAAAAGACAATCCAATAAAAAAATGGGGAAAAGACATTGTAGAGTCAAAAAACAAGTACAAGTACAGAAATAGACACACAGTATGTTAATTATGTCAAAGTTCAAACAAGCAAAATTAAATACATCACTTAAGTAAGTATGCATGTATTCATAGTAAAACCATTCATAAAAGAAAGGAAACAATTAACACAAAATTGAGAACAGTGGTCCTCTCATAAAGAGGGACGGGGATGCACCAGGAGAGACACAGGGGCCTTCAACGATAACGGCAATGTGCTCTCTCTTCCGCTGACTGGCAGGTGCACTGCTGTTCGTTAATATTCTTTATATCTTAAGTGAATGTTACATTCTTTTTTTGTGTATGAAGCTTCATTTAAAAAGCTGATAGAGCTTCACAACGGTGGCTCAGGCAGTTTTTAAAGTAGAACTTCTCTCAAGAAAATCATTAACCAGTAAAACAGACGGAAACAGAGCTCTCAGGCTCAAGTGGGGGAGAATGAGAAGGGCAAGACCTTCTACCCCTCCACACACAACAGAACCTGAAGCTCCTCTTCAGGGGAACACCTGGTGGGGGTGGGAGAAATCAATGGGCTCCAGGCCAAAATCATTTCCGGTTTTGAAATTCCTTGATTGTAAGGTGCTAACCCATGTCCACGAAGCATTCACTTGATTTCACTTACACATACTTCATAAAAGGCCAGACAGCACAGGAGCATTTGAAAGATCTACATGCACGATCCTTAGCTACTTCCCAAACTCTTCACGGCCACGTGTAAATCTGATTCAGTGTGTTACTGTACGAAACACGGTCTTTCCTAAACATCGGCTAGATCATAGCCGCACAGGCTCTTTTAGTTACTATGTCGGCACAGTGGTCACTCTAACACAGTCATTTATCTTATTTAATTGGCACATTTCCCAGGGTTATTAAACTGGCCATTTTAAGACATGCTTAAATTGGTGAGTTCCAAAGATCCTGCTTCCTGAATGAAAAACATTGTGCTCAGTTTTAATTATAAGTTAAGAAAACATTCCTAGAGTCTTTAACAGGTTTAAGAACCACGCTTTCTGTTAATTTGGTTAATTTGAAAAGCTTATAACAACAAGCCTTTAGAAAAATTTTTTTAAATTATCAGAATAAAGAAACAGTAAGCCACTGGCACTCTCACAAATAAGCATCTAGTATATAGTAGGATATGCACAGTCATGTCCTTCAGTTGCTAAATACATAAATAAAAACCTGTTTCCCTCATCTAAAAAATTAATTCAGGGGCCAGCCCTGTGCCTGAGTGGTTAAGTTCGCATGCTCCACTTCTGTGGCCCAGGGTTTCGTCGGTTCAGATCCTGGGCACAGACCTAGCACCACTCATCAGGCCACGCTGAGGCGGCATCCCACATAGCTCAACCAGAAGCACCTACGACTAGAATATACAAGTATGTACTGGGGGGCTTTGGGGCGAAGAGAAAAAAAAAAGAGGAAGATAGGCAACAGATGTTAGCTCAGGGCCAATCTTAAAAAAACATTAATTCAGAGCTGTTTGTCACTATCATTCTATTATTTTTGAAGCATCAACTTTTTTTCTTAATTTTGAATGGACATCCCTGTAAATGGCCCTAAATCTAGATAATCTGATACCTCTCAAAGAGTTAACTAAGTAACTGGCCAAAAAAAGCAGCTGATCTTGAGGCCAAAGGATATATGCAGAAAATAAAATCACACTCCCCATAAAGGAAAAGAGATATTATGCTACAAGTCTACATAACTTTAAAGTTTTTAAGGATCACATACACCATCTACCACTTCCAAGGACACTGTCCAACAATAACTTAAGGTGATTCTTTCCCCAACTTATGTTTTATGTGTGTGTTTAAAGAGTAAGTCTGAACCAGGTACACACATAGTCAATAGCTATAGTCTACCCCATTCCTCAATACTTACTTGCAGTCTGACAATGAAACCGAAATCCTCGTGGAATTTCACCTATAATACAAAATAAATTACTTTGTTTAGAGAAGCAGAAATCTGGAAGCTATCTGGTTGTGCTACAGTATTATTTCATAGGATGACCAAGTCATGACATAGGTAGGTAACTGGCATAGCTATGTGAAAATACAGAAGATTGAACCTTCATAGTGTTGTTTTTTTTTTTTTTTAAACCAAAGGTACGAGGATCAAAGAATTTTGGTATGCTGTCTAAGCTCCTTTAAAAAATTATTTCTTACAGACAAAGAAACACTAGGTAAGGCAAACTTGTGCTAAAGGAATCCTAGGGCTCCATGAACGGGCCTCAGGGATTCATGAGGCCCTTGATACACAAAGACGAGTATGTATTCTTCAGGGGAAAACAACTCCAAATTCTATCCTTTTAATGTTTTATTTAGATCCACACGAAAAAATCAGTTAAATAACTTGTCCTAAGTAGCAACCCTCCCAAGTGTTAGCAGGATGATTCGTTTTTCTGTCATCTAAAAATAAGGAAAAGTGCTGGTCTGTTCTAATGAATTTTAAAGCAAGTCACAAGACTGAAGATGAAGTTCTTCTTTCCCCAATCTCTTCTCCTTTACTCTTCTCCCTATATATATTTCTCCTACTTACCTTTAAAGTTATACTGTTCCTTAACTACTATCTATCCTCTTGGGAACTGAATCAAATCCTACATCTTCATAACCAACTGGTTCTGATTGGGTGGAATAGCTGGCAGAAGAGATACTGAGAACATCCAAGAGCCTATTAAGTATTGTTATTTCCAGACCTTCTCATGTATTCCTTAGAACAGCCCTGCAATAGGTATTATCCCCATTTACAGATGAGCTAATAGGTTCAGAAAGATGAAGTACAGTTGGCCCTCTGTATCCACAGGTTTCACATCCACAGATTCAACCACATATCGAAATTCCACGGATACAGGGGGCCAACTGTACTCACTGCACTACGCCATTTTATATAAGGGACTTGACACATCCTCCAATTTTCGCATGGGAGGGGAAGGGTCCTAGAATCAATCCCCTTTGGATACCAAGGGACAACTGTACTTCGCTCAAGGTTACAAAGCAACAGCAGGTTAACACCTGCTGAGGTGACGGGTGGGGCAGAGAAAGAAAAGAGCAAAGATATAAACAGCTTTTAGAAAATTCCAAGATGTAAGGCTGCAGGTAAGCAAAGAACAGCCTACACATTTTTCAGGCAGTCTATTCACCCAATGCTAATGCTTTCGGCTAAAAGCCAAAAACTTTCTGTCATCCCTAATTCTTAACAGTTTTTCAACTAATTATTATGAAGTCTTGTTATAAGAACTCAGCTGTGCACCAGCTTTTAAGAAAACAGATATTATCAAATAAAGTCAACATAAAAAACATATTTTTAAGATTCAGCATCTACTCTATGTGGACACTTACCAGGATTTATAAAACTGTGGAAATCTGCTATAATACCTTCTTGGAGAGAATATTTAACACAGCCTATTTCACAAGGGAGAAAGCGCTGTTCACAATGAGGAGGTAGCTCACCATGGCTAAATATGTTCAAAAAATAAAAAATGCCTCCAAGGAGAGCTAAAAAAAAAAAAAAAAAGACAAAACAAACAGATGAGTCCCAAATTTACTTCTTCAACAAAACAAAAGTTTTAGAACCATTTTCTTTGTATTCCTATATTCCTACATGAGTTGGAAAAGAGAAAACTAATTAAGCGTAGCAGATAAACGAATGAAAATTTTTATAATTACAGTTATCAGGGATTGAAGTACAGTAGTAACCACTCTTTGCATGAAGCCACCAAATGATTCAAACTTGCAACCAGCTCTGCACAATTTAGCTATACATAAACCCTGAATCTCAGGAACACCCGGAGAAAAGCTGTGACCCATATTCAACAAATACAAGGGTTTGGGAAATAAACCAGGTAGAATCAGTGTAGAAAAAAACTGATATAAACTATCGGCAATTTAGTTCACTCTTTCTTTACTTTTTACTAATATACACCAGACCACCTATAATTTCTCTACAGGAAGAAAGAAATGTGAGGTGGTGAAAAGGGTCTATTCAGAGGACTTGCCACATTTAAGACTGTTAAAAGCTGATTAATCTTCAACAAAGTCAGAACACAATTAATGGAAACAGCCAGAAGGAACAGCAAGGACTCGTATTAGCTATGTTCCTCTCTAGGCTAGCTTAACAACTCATCTTTAGCATTATAACAAGTGTCTTCAAGTGTCTAGCTATCAACACTTAAATCAAAAAAGTATATTTAATAACATATGAAGTGGTAGAAATCGAGACCAGATTTTTGTAAAATAACTCTCCAGTGCTATTTCAACAAACGTAAATTACCTGATCTTTCACAACTTTAGCATCATCGTGTTGGAACACTTGTAGTCAATTACTTTGAAATGCAGGATTAAAATAAACAGAACATATATTTACTCGGCAATATATCGTAGTATTTTGAGCATCCAAATTTACCTAAGCAAAACATTTTCGGATTACCCTACCTTGATCACTTTTCAGAGACAAGCTGGCCATATCCGGGGGTGAGACACTCTGCTTTGGCACGAGCATGCCTGACCTCCTCAGCGGGGTGCAAACAGGTTTCTAAAGAGGAAGGGAATGAGGGACCGCCTATCAGACGCTTGCTGGGCGCTGTACACCATGCACTAAACTCGGCAGAACTGCAAAACCGCCCGCAGGTTACTCAGCCAACGAACGCAACGAGTAAATACACACATCTGTCAAGGCACCAACACCAGAAGGCAGACGGCAGCAAAACCTATAAATATTCCGAATCAAAAGGTGAGCGGTAAATAACCAGTTCAACCACCGCTGACTCAATGAAGCATATACACAATACGGCTTCACTCTCAGGAGAAACGTCTTACAATAAACTGAAGTTAAAAAAAACGCTCGCAAATATAAGTACAAATTCAACTGATTAGAGCTTCTACTCAAACATAAATCCACAAAATAAAAATCTCCCAAATCTAAAGCAAGCGAAGCTCCCCTGAATCTCCATCCCGCGTCACCGTTTGAGATGCGACGGGAGAAGGAAGGAACGCCCAGGGAAGGGGAGACCCCACAACCACCCCGCCTTTTCTTCACACAAGTCAGCAAGAAAACAAACTTCAGTACTTTAACATTCCACTTACACAGAAACTTACCCAAATAAACTCTATCCAACTCTTACGTGTAAAGCGCACAAAAATTGACCAACATCTGCAAGTCTTCATTTCAATATTTTAAACAACGCAGCTAGCGTGGTGTCAGGGGTCATTGAAAAAGACAAGACGGTCCAAACTACCGTTAAATATCCGAAAAAAGGTTCTTTAATCATAACGGAGTCGGAAAGGGCCCTCAGGGGCCATCGAGTACACGCCCCGACCACCAACACCCCCCCGCCGCGCACGTTTACTGGCCGCGGGCTTCCCAACAGGGACGCCGGCCTCTCCGCCCCGAGCGACACCAGCTCGCCCCTCACGGAGCCCGCGGGGCTCCTCACAGGGCTTCCGACGGCGGGCCGAGAACGGGCAACTCCCCTGCACTGAGTCCCGTCACCCAGCAGTCTGCCCTCAACCTCCCCTCCCTCCGCCCGCGTGCCCGGCAGGCGGCTCCTCGCTGGCCACCTCTACCTGCTTCTCCGAAGGCCTGGCGTCCTTTCCCTGGGCAGCCCTCCACTCTCGAGCCATTTCTGCGTATTTCTCCTTTTCTTCCTCCCTCAGGAGCTGGGGAGTCGGAGCGGGAGCCACGGGGAGAAGCGGCAGTGAGGATCCAGCGCCCTGGCCCTCAGGCGACGCCGGACATTGCCGGGCGGCAGTCCGCCCCGGGCCGGCACAGGGGCCCCCCTCTCCCTCCGGCAGGCCCAAGGGGTCACCGGCCTCCTCGTGGCCTCGTCCGCCGCCGCCTCGCCCTCGCACCTGCCCAACTGCCCGGCCCTCGCTCACCCCCTCCAGCTTACCGCCCAGTCAGCGGAGCAGTAGGGGATGGCATCAGCCACGCGAGCCACGGGCAGGCCTCGGCCCCGGAGCTCGGGGATCTTCTCCTGCACAAAGAAATAGTAGGCATTCCGGCTGGCCTTGCGGTTCGGCATGGCGAGCGTGCGCACACCTCGACGCCGCCCGGAGACCGCACAGCCGCCGGCGCCCTCGCCGGGCTCCCGCCCTTAGTAACTGAGGCCGCGCCTGCGCGCCGGCCCGCAGCTCTCGGCCAATCAGGGCGCAGCGCGCAGCCGCTGACACAGACAACTGCGAGACCACCGGAAGACGCCGCTGGCGCGCAGTGGGGGCGGGGTGCAGCGAGCGCGGGCCCAGGTGCGAAGCATTTGATTGGCTGGGATGAGTGGTTGGCTGAGGTGTTGTCACGTGCGAGGCTTGGAGCAATTTAGCCACATTGTTGCGCAACATGCGTCAAAGTAGATGGAGAAGAGGAGGACCGGCGAGGGCTTCCGGTTTTACCGTGTTTTACGACTGTAAAGGGCCTACTGTGTGCTAGGCTGTGCAAGATATTGGGTGGGGACAGAGTGAGGAACACAACAAACAAGATCTCTGCCCTCAAGGTTGCACTCCACTGGGGAGAAGAGGACCAAAATAAATGAATCAACCCAGGCGGTTTGGTTTTGTTTTTCCGCATTCTTAAATAACATTGTTGCAAAGAATATGATTTCTTTTAATGCGGTTTTTAATAAGTATTAGGAAGGAAACACAGAGGCTGAGATTTAAAATAAAGTCCTTGAATAAGTTTTATAAATTTCCTTATAAAGGTCTGGCTCATTTTTTGTTAGTTTTATTCTTAAACTATATTTGGGACTACTAGGAAAACTTTCTTTTTTCCATTATATTTTCCAATTGGTTACTGCTGGTGTGTAGAGAAGGTATTGGTTTTAATGTTAGTCTTGTGTATTTCGCCCCCCCTGCTGAACACTCAGATCAGTTCAAATAGAGCTGGTAGATTCTCTTGGATTTTCTAGTTATATATGCTTCCCAGAGAAAGTGCATTCTGTATTCAGTTTATTAAGTATGTATATACGTGTTGTATGTATATGTTTTAAAATCAAGAAAGAGATGAAATTTTAAGTGCTTTTTGTGCATCTTTTCACATGACCATATGGTTTTATCCTTTAATTTGTTAATAAGTGATATCCCTGGTTTTTCTAATGTTGAAGCATCCTACCATTCCTAGTATAACCTCTTCTTGATTGTGAGGCATTGCTTTATTTTTTAAAGCATATTTAATATAGAATTTTTGCTTCGTTGATTGGAGTGATATCGAATTATGGATATTTTTGTGCTATCCTTACAAAATGTTGGTATCAGTGTTGTCATAGCCTCATAAAATGAACTGCCATCTTTTTCTCTGTTCACATTGAACAATAGATGGGAATTATCTATTCCTTGACAGTTTGTTAGAACTTACTAGTAAAACTCTTTGATCCTAGTATTATCTTTGGAGAGTGGGGTTGACGTTTGATTACCATTTCAATATTTTGTACGGTTATTAGTCTTGTCAGCTTTCCTAGTTTTCCTTCAGCCAATTTTGGTAATTTATATCTTTTTAGAAAATTGTCTATTTCATTTAGGTTTTCAAATATATTGGTATAAAATGTTGGTGAGGATGTGAAGCAACTAGGACTTTCATACATTAGTGGTGGGACAATTGCATGACAGTTTCTTATAAAATTAAACATATATTTACCACAGGACCCAGAAATTCCACTCATTTAGGAGAAATGAAAATATATATCCACACAAAGACTTACACATGAATTTTCATGGCACTTCTACTTAAAAGAGCTCCAAACTGGACAACCCAAATGTTCATTAACTGATGAACTGATAAACAAATTGTGGTAGATCCATAGTTGACTGTTACCCAGGAATGAAATGGAATGAACTATTGATATTCAGCAGGGATGAATTTCAAGATAATTTTGTTGAATGAAGAAAGGCATGTATAAAAGAATATATACTATATGTTTCAATTTATACAAAACTTGAGAAAAGGCAAAACTGTAATTATGGAAATCAGATCAGCAATTACCTTGGGCCAAGAGGTAGGGGAAGGGAATTGACTGGGAACTGACACAGGGGACCTTCTGAGTTGGCAGAAATATTCCGCACCTTGATTGTGGTGGTAGTTACAAGTGGTAAGTGATATATAGTTGTCAAAATTCCTCAAATAATACACTTAAAATGTGTGCATTCTAATGTGTGTAAATTATACCTCAACAAAGGTGATTTAAAAAACAATGTATTGGCGTAAAAATAATATTTGCTTGGAATTTTAAAAAAAATATATTTTCTAATATTGCCTCCCCTATTCATTCCTAATGTGATTTATACCTCTTGTCTTTTTACCCCCTTAATACTTGCCAAAGTTCATTTTACTGATCTTTTCAAAAAAACAGGTTTGGGTTTACTGATGAACTTGACAGTTTTCCTTTTCATTTCTCTTTAAGTTTATGAATTCCCTCTTTCTACTTATTTCAGGATATTTTTGTGGTTCCTTTTCTAGTTTCATGAATGAAAAGCTTCATTCAATTATTTTCAGTTTCTGTTTACTGTCTTATTCTTCCTTTTTCTGTTTTAGTTGGATTGATCAGTATTTTTTCTTCTGCTTTCTCTTCTGCTAGTTTCAAGTTATATATTCTGTTTTGCTTCATTCAGTGGCTACCCATAAATTTTTAAGATACTTGTTTTAAAACATTTTTATAACAATTTATACATTAATAGGTATTCATACCCACTCTTCCCAAATAGAAGTTGTTTAAAAAATTATTGCTTCCCCCACTTATTCTCCCAAACCCCTCCTCCACCACCTCACTTCCATTTTCCATGGTGATACCATTTTGGATTTTAGTTCCAGGTTGCCTTTTTATAACAATGTTGAGACATGATTGAAGTACAATAAATTGAATACATCTAAAGCATACAATTTGACGAGCTGTAACATGTATACAGCTGTAAAACCATCACCACCATCAAGACAATGAACATATCAACTCCCAAAAGTTTCCTCACCATCCCCTTAGGCTGCTTGAAGTTGCCCACAGTTCACTGATGCTCTGTCATTTTTTCTTTTGGTCTTCTTAAACTGTGTTTCATTTTGCAGTTTCTATTGCTGTTTCTTCATGTTTACTAATCTTTTCTCCCACAATGTCTAATCTGCTATTAATCCCATCCAGTGTATTGTTTTGTATCAGATCATTTAGTTTTCATCTCTAGAATTTGATCTGAATCTTTTTTTATACCTTCCATATTTCTACTTAACATGATCTATCTTTCCTCTACCTCCTTTAACGTGGAATGTAGTTATAATATGGAATATAGTTATAGTAAGTATTAAATGTCCTTGTCTACACATTCCATCATCTGTGTCATTTCTGGGTCTGTTTCTACTGATTGATTTTTCTCCTTATTATGGGTTGTATTGTCCTGCTTCTTTGCAAGCTTGGTAATATTTTATTAGATGACAGTTGTAAAATTTTACCCTGTTGAATGCTCCATATTTTTATATTCTTACGAATATTCCTGTGCTTTGTTCTGGGACAGAGTTATGCTATTTGGAAACAGTTTGAGTCTAGTTTCTCCTGATTTGAGGTTTGGTTTTATGCTTCATTATTCAGAATCAGAGCAATGTTTAGGAGTAATTTTCTGCTCTGCTGATATAAAAGTCTTCTGAGGACCCTGCCTGACAACCCATGAATTTGGAGCTTTTCCACTTTGGCTGATGGAAACACAAACTATTTCTAGCCCTGTGTAAATTTCAGGGATTGTTCCTTCTAATCCTTTTAGGTTGTTCTCTCCCTGGCACTGTGTAGTTTCCTCCCACACAGCACTGATCAGTATTCTGCTGGAGCTTCAAGGGAGATCCTCAGCACATTTCCAGAGCTCTTTCTTTGCACTGCTCTCTATTTTCTGGTACTCTGCCCTGTAAACTCTAGCCACCGTGGCCTACCCAGACCCCCAACTCCATTTCCTTGACCCAGGGAGACCACGGGGCTCAGCCTAGGTTACCCTTCTTGATGCTGCATTCTGCGCACTCTCTCCAGGGAGCAACCTGCGGCAATCCCGGGCTCACCTTGTTCATTTCTGTTCTTTCAGGGATTACTCACCTCTGCTCCCTGAAGTCCAGCATCTGAAAACATTGTTTCATATATTTTGACCAGTTTTTCAGTTGTTTGAGGCTGCTGAATAAATTCATTCCCTGTAACTCCATTTTGGCCAAGATTGCTTTATCTTATTTTAACATTTTAAAACAATATTTAGATTTAACTGCTAAATATTCAGATAGGTGATCAGGGCAAACCTCTCTGAGAAGGTGCTGTATAAAATGAGAAAGGATGAAAAGGAAAGGAGCTAGTCATGTAAAGGATTGAAAGAGAGCATTCCAGACAGAGGAAACAGCATAGTAAAAGGCCTCAGACAATAAGGAGCTTGGTGTATCTTCAGTTCAGATGGAAGCCTGGCTGTAGTGTATCCGCTCAGGTGGAGAAAGGTACCTGCTGAAAGTGGAGTGATCAGCAGGGCTTTGGGTGTGGCCAGTGCCAGGGGTTCAAGTACTACTGTAAGTACATAGGTGGTCATTTAAGGGTTTTAAAAAACACATTATGATATGGTTTACAGTGTAAGAAGACCAGTCTTGATGCTGTTTGGACAATAGGTTCAAAGCAGCAAGAGTGGGCATGGGGAGATGAGTTAGGGGGCCCTTCAGGAGCTTATGTGAGAGGTGATGATGATCTACGACACAGAAGCAGCAGCAGACACTGAGAGGAGGACGGCTTCAAGTTGTACTTTGTGGAAAATAGAACTAGCTGACGGGTTGGATGTGAAAGTGAGAGAAAGGGAGGAATCCTAGGGTTTTGATTTGAGTAACCCAGTAGCAAGTGGAGTCTTTTTCTAAAATAGTGAGGACTGGGAAGGAGGACCATGCTAGTGCTAAAGAGGGCCCAACACTCCCGTAATTTCTATTACCTCCTCCTCTCCTTTGATACAACTGCCCTTTTTTTAAAGATTGGCATTGGAGCTAACATCTGTTGCCAATCTTCTTTTTTGTTTTTTTCCTTCTTCTCCCCAAAGTGCCTTCTTCCCCCCCAGAGCACTGTTGTATATTCTAGTTGTGAGTGCCTCTGGCTCTGCTATGTGGGACGCCGCCTCACCATGGCTTGATAAGCAGATCCGTGCCCAGGATCCAAACCAGTGAAACCCGGGGCCACCAAAGCGGAGTGCAGGAACTTAACCACTTTGCCACAGGGCTGGCCCCAATACAACTGATTTTTTTTCAGTCCCACTTAAGTAAAGTCTTACATAAATAGAACGGTTTTTCCCTCTTTACAACCAGATTTATCTTCCTATTCAGAAGTTCTAGAGGGTGGCAGGTTTTGCTTGGGGTGTGTATGGCAGGGGGGCCAAGAATACAGTTATGGATTGTTAACTTGAAATGCCTATTATCCGTTCAAGTGGAGATGTCAGTTAGACAATTGGCCATCTAAGACTGGAGTTCTGGGCTGGAGATGGAATTTGGAAGTCAGCCACATAAAGATGGTATTTAAATTCATAGAAATGGATTAGGTCACCTAGGGTAAGAGAAAAGAGAGAAAAGAAGGACGAAGGACAGAGGCTTGAGGAACACCAGCATACAGAAGTCAGTTAGAAAAGGAAAAACCAGGGGCTGGCCTGGTGGCACAGCAGTTAAGTTCGCACGCTCTGCTTTGGTGGCCTGGGGTTCGCCGGTTCAGATCCTGGGTGCAGACGTGGCACCACTTGGCAAGCCATGCTGTGGTAAGCATCCCACATATAAAGTAGAGGAAGATGGGCATGGATGTTAGCTCAGGGTCAGTCTTCCTCAGCAAAAAGAGGAGGACTGGTGGCAGAGGTCAGCTCAGGGCTAATCTTCCTCAAAAAAAAAAAAAAAAAAGGAAAGGAAAACCCAGTGAAGGTGACAAAAAAGGCTTGTCTGCAGCAGCAGGGAGAAACCCAGGGGAACCAAGAGAAGTATTGCCAAGAGGAAGTGCTTCATTCATTCAACAAATATTTATTAAGAATCTACTGAGTACCAGGCTCTACTTTACGCACAATGATAAGTTGAACAGAACAAAACTTATAGTGAGGAAGGCAAGCAATAAAGAAATAATTATGTATATCATAAGATGTCTGAACATCTTATTGGACAATAAATCCAATGAAGAAAAATACTGCAGGATAAGGGAATAGAGACTGATGGAGGGGGCAATTTTAGGGTGGTCATAAAAGGCCCTATTTGAGGAAAGGAAATTTAAGCAAACGCTGGAAGTCAACCAAGAAGATGTCAGGCAAAGAGCATCCCAGACACAAGGAATAGCAAGTGCAAAGACTCCAAGGTGGGCACTTGTTGGGTATGTCTGAGGAGCAGCAGAGCAAGTCTGGCTGCCTTGAAGTGAGTGAGGGGGAAAGTAGAGAGGGTTTGGAGGGGAGCTAGGGCCAAAGCTTATGGGGCTTACAAGGCCCCCATCCAGCCTTCGGATTTCATTCTAAATGGTGAGAAGCTTTGCAGCTTTGGATGCCTTCTCCTTTTTTTACATGAAGTATGAAGTGTGATTTTCAGCTGAGTGTGATGAAAACCATCCAAGAAGACAGGATTTTAGGAAAATGTTTTCCTAATGCTAGTTTTTTCCTGATGCTAGGTTAAGCTAAGGCCCTGACATTGTTCAGAGTGCATCCTGAACCTGTGCTAATAATGAAGGTAATGGTAGCTAACATTCGGTGCAAGCAACTCTGTCGGCTTCTCTGCTAAATACTGCACAAGGGTCATCTCCTCTCTCCTGTTCACAACAACCCAGGGAAATAGATTCTGTGATCATCCCTATTTTGCAGAATGGGAAATTGAGGCTAAAGTGGTAGAATGACTTCCCAGGCCGCACAGCCCATGAGTGGCTGTGACCTCTATGAGGTCCTTGCTTCTTTAACACTCTTATTCTCAAGCTTTTCATTATAGAAGCTTAAGGATGTTAATACATGATGTTTTGCCAAAATAAAAAGGGGAATTTCCAAGTTCCCCATCATCTCTAGATATTGCCTGAATGCACAACCACATTCTTGAGTAACTCAGCGTGAAGTCTGGTTGATTCCTCCTGCTTGCTCAGTCTATACACATGCAACCTCTTGTCAGGTCATGAGGATTCCACCTCTTGGGTCTCCCTGTAATGTCTCCCTTACTTGTTTGCTTCCCATTCCTGCTGCCCCAGAGCCTACTTTTGGTGCCTGTTCCTTCTAGGGCTCTTGTAATGAGCTCTCACATGGAAGAGGCCTCTGCTTGTTGCCTCTCTTCCCACCAGTACATCCTCCACCCTGTGACCAGAACAACTTGGCTGAAACACAGATCTGATTGTGTTCTTCTGCTTACAAATCCTCATGAGTGGTCCACTGCCTGTGGAATTAAGTTCAGACCTGGTAGCCTGGCTCCCCTTGGTCTGACCTCAGCCGACCTCTCCGGCTTCGCTGCTGCCTCTGCCTCTGTGAAGCCAGCTCCAGGCAGCACGCCCCACTCTCACCTCTGCCTGCTGCTCGTGCATCTGCACTGCCTCCTGCTCCATTTCTGCTTTTAGAAATTCTGCCCAGATCATGTTTAAGACTTAGCTCAGGGGTCACCTTTTCATGAAGAGATGTCTGACCAGCACTCCTGATGGGTACTTCACCCCTTTCCCTTTGCTCCCCCACCATACCTGGTACGCGTCCTAACATAGACCTGTCACACTGTCACACGTAAGGACCAGACATCTGTCTCTCCCCCACACCAACACACACACATGGCTACAACTCAGCCGTAAGCTCTGTGACATAGGGGCTGTGACTTATTTATCTTTGAATTCCTATTCATCTGGAGTTTCTAGACAGCATAGTGTCTAGAATATGGTAGGCACTCACTAAATCCGAATAGAATAAATGAGTGAATTCAGGGGAGAAGAAGACACGATGAGGAAAAGGGAGGGATACCTTGGAACAGTTTGTAATGAATTAGCCAAATATATATTAATCACCTCTGTGTGGAAGGCACCCACTCAGAGTTGGGGTAGGGGTACAGAATTAACACTTTCATGAGAGAGCCTCAGCCCACAACTCCAACACAGAGGTCAAGGCTGCTGTTGTCTTTAACACTGGCTTTCCAGAGCCCAGGAGTGAGTAGCTTCCTTTCATGATGCTCAGTGTTCTGCCTTTTTGTTCCAGCTCCCTTCCCTGCCCATTTTCTGGGTGAGGTCATCGATGACATGCTTGTTCCAGCTCACTTCCCTCCCTTAGGTGCCCTCTTTGACCTTGGCCAGAGGAGAAGTCCTCAAGGAGAATGCTTGGGGCTGAGAAGCAATCCTCTGGCTTAGTCACAAAGACCTAGTGCCTAAGGCTGTGATAAAATACAGGAAGCCAGGCCCCTTTCATCTTTCCCCCTTTGGCCTGAAGGATGCTGCTTTACTACTGGAATCTGCCCTGCTGCTCCTTTTGGGGGCTGTCAATGCTGTTCTGGTCTCCAAAGGATGCTAACATTGAAACAAAAGAAACACAGGCAAAAACCAGAGACAGGGCTCCTAAAAGGGAAGCAGCCTTACTTCATCTCTGGCTCTGTAACTCACAAAGAAATTATAGGTTGAACTATCAGTAAGGGCTCCCAGGGCTTTAACTGCTCAGAATTAACTTGATTAAATGCTCATGATTGAGACAGAATGAGAGCAGGTGTACATTTGGGGGCTTTGGCTAAAAATATAGGCCTGACAAAACACTTGTCATTCCTTCTTTGTGCCTCTCTCCTTCCTCCAGGGATGTCCCAGAGACTGAGTAAATTGTGGCACAGCTGTAGCTTTCATCCAGCAACTTTTTCTACATTGTAGAAATATTAGAGCACATAGAAAATTATAAAGAAAATAAAAATAAATGACAGTCTTACCCAGAGATAACCATGTTACTCTTTTGTTGTTTCCATTGTCTCTTTTAAATGCATTTTCTATATTTGAGACCATGTTCTAAATATAATTTTATGCTCCTCTATAATTGTATGCTCTTTTTTTCTGCACATTGTCTTTGGATGGACCTCTGCTGGGAAAGCATTATTAGCGAGCTAGCTCAGGGGGAGTCCGCCCCCTGGTGGTGGGGTCTGGCCTCAGGATGGGGCAGGCAGACAGGACCTAACTCAGCGCCCTGCACCCCCACAGCTTGATCTGAAGCCTGAGACAGCAGGTTCTTGGGTTAAATCGGCTTCAAGTCTGTGGAATTTTAAGCACATTCTGCCAATCTTTTACTTATTATATACCTACCACTGTTCTTGGCAGTACAGCTCTTTTTATTTTTTGGCATCATGCACTTTACATTTGCATTTCCTTTCTTTAAAGCATTTTCTTAATGAAACAATTTATTCCTCAATATGAAAGAGCTTTCAGATTGAAAATGTTTCCAGTTTCCAGTATAGGGTGCCTAGAGTCTCCAGTATTTTTTTCTTTTTTAGTTTCTTGCTTTAATTTGGATTGTTTTTTAACTTATAATTTGAAGGTGGTTTCGAAGATATGGGGGATGGGGAAGATAAACCTAAAAGGTAGCACAAGGGAAGGAAAGATGAACAAAACTTAGATAAGAACCACAGTATCTGATTTAAAGCCACACTTCGTAGATTCCTCCTGGAAGTCAAGATCAGAAGGGGGGAGGAGAAATGTGATGTTATCTTTGTGCTTTAAAAAGACCCACGTTAAGCAGGATTCATGTGCATGCATGCCTGTGTGCCTGCGATGAAATCATGTTTCAAAGAGGATTCAGCTGCATTATATTTATAACCATATGGTTGCTACCAGCTACCAGCATGTCTCCTGGTGGTGGTTCACTTCTCTTCTCTCCACATCCTAATTATGTTCTGAAGTGTGCAGCTTTGATGAAGCAGCCTGTTAGTCCGCTCCCCCCCCCCCCCCCCCCCCCCCCCCCCCCATCACACACAGTTCCAGCTGTGGCTTCCTGGGAATCCTGCTCTGGTCCCTCACAGGCCTATGTTCTGACGTGTTTGTCTCTGGTTGCAGTAAAGAGTTTGAAGTGTTGAGGATCCAGACCCTCCCTTGGCTGTGAAGAACTAATCTCTCCGTGGGGGTCCTGTCCTATTGGGCCAGAATAAATTGACAACTGAAGCTTAACCAGATCTGAATCTGAGGCTCATTCACAAACCAACTCAACAGTTTCCCAGGAAAACAAAATAGTGATCAGGTAGTGCTTCTTAAACATCAGTGTGCTTCACAAAAACAGACACACAGATCAATGGAACAGAACTGAAAGTCCAGAAATAAATCCGCACGTCTGTGGATGGCTAATTTTCAAAAAGGGAGCCAAGAACATACAATGGAGAACGGAAAGTCTCTTCAATAAATGATATTGGGAAAACTGGACAGCCACATGCAAAAGAATGAAAGTAGACCATTATCCTACACCATACACAAAAATTAACTCAAAATGGATTAAAGACTTGCATGTAAGACCTGAGACCATGAAACTTCTAGAAGAAAACATAGGCAGGATGCTCTTTGACATTGGTCTTAGCAGCATATTTTCAAGTACCATGTCTGACTGGGTAAGGGAAACCATAGAAAAAATAAACAAACTAAAAAGTTTCTGAAGAGCAAAGGAAACCATCAACAAAACAAAAAGACAACCTAACAATTGGGAGAAGATATTTTCAAACTATATATCTGATAAGGGGTTAATATTCAAAATAAATAAAGAACTCATATATCTCAACAACAAAAAAACTAACAACCCAATTAAAAAATGGGCAAAAGATCTGAACAGACATTTTTCCAAAGATATACAGATGGCCAACAGGCACATGAAAAGATGTTCAACATCACTAATTATTAGGGAAATGCAAATCAAAACTACAATGAGATATCACTTCATGCCTTTCAGAATGGCTATAATTAACAAGACAAGAAATAACAAGTGTTGGGGAGAATGTGGAGAAAAAGGAACCCTCATACACTGTTGGTGGGAATGCAAACTGGTGCAGCCACTATGGAAAACAGTATGGAGATTCCTCAAAAAATTAAGAATAGAATTACTATACGATCCAGCTATTCCACTGCTGAGTATTTATCCAAAGAACATGAAAACACAAGTGCATAAAGGTACGTGCGCCCCTATGTTCATTGCAGCATTATTCACAATAGCCAAGACTTGGAAGCAACCTAGGTGCCCACCAAGGGATGAATGGATAAAGAAGATGTGGTGTATATATACCATGGAATACTTCTCAGCCATAAGAAAGGATGAAATCTGGCCATTTGTGACAACATGGATGGATCTTGAGGGTATTATGCTGATGAAATAAGTCAGAGGGAGAAGGTCAAATACCATATGATCTCACTCATAAATATGAGATAACAACAACAACAAACAATCACATAGAGGTAGAGATTGGATTGATGGTTACCAGAGGGGAAGGGGGGAGGGGGAGGGTGAAAGGGGTGATGAGGCGTATGTGTGTGGCGATGGATGGTAATTAGTCTTTGGGTGGTGAACATGATGCAATCTACACAGAAATCAAAATATAATGATAGACACCTGAAATTGATAAGGTGGTAAACCAGTTGCCTCAATTAAAAAAACCCCCAAAATGTTAGTGCTTCAAAAGCACTTGAGGAAGGCAGTTAAATGCAGATTTCCAGGCCCCACCAGAGTTTCGGATCTGTTTTTCAGAGAGCCTGGGAATCTGCATTTTGTTTTTGGGGTATGTGAGTGTGAGGAATATTGGCCCTGAGCTAACATCTGTTGCCAATCTTTTTGCTTGAGGAAGATTGTCACTGAGCTAACATCTGTGCCAATCTGCCTCTATTTTATGTGGGATGCTGCCACAGCATGGCTTGAGGAGCAGTGTGTAGGTCCATGCCTGGAACTCAAACCTGTGAACCCCAGGCCACTGAAGCAGAGTGCATGAACTTAACCACTACACCACTGGGCCAGCCCTAGGAATCTGCGTCTCAGCAAACACTTTAATGTGATTCTGATGCTGGAGGTTCAAAAACCAGACTTGGAAGAGCACTAGGATTTTGGTGTCCTTCCTGCTACCACCACCAACGCAGCAAAATGATACCATTGTTCCACCCTCCTTCTACCTCCATCCCTTAGGCTGCATGTGTTGAATCATTAGGTGCAGCCTTAAAGTTCCTCTTAACCCTCCATCACCTTGGTAATAACATGTGCATTGACAAGGGGCACACACTGGGATCTAGTCCAGTTTAGCATCTCCTTAGGGATGGCCCGGGGCCCCACCCACTCAGGAAGATACAGGCTGGACCAACTCTACCTCTCCAGCTACCTCTCCAGACATGCAGGGTGCTACACAGAAAGCGAATTCCTGGGATGGTGGACAAGGCCCCTGCCTTCTATGATTTACTCTGGCACAAGCTCTTCCCCAAATCCCCCAACTCCTGGTTGATGGACCCACAGGCACATACTCCAAGCACACATTCAAAGCTCACTTCTGTGGGCATTCATTTTCTAGTCCCCATGCACATCTGGGGTCCCTTTGCTCAGTCCACCTTCCATTTCCAATTTCTCAGCTCTTGTGTTTAAGTTTTGCATAAAATACCACGGTTATGTATGTTTAGACATTCCAACTCTTTTATATACTATATGCACATGCCCATGTGTGTGCACACATGCACGCGCACACACCCCATAAATGGCAGAGCAAAATACAAATACATCATCATATAACCCTCAGGTTTGGATGTCCCTTTTATGGTACAAAGGGCATATGCTCTGGAGTCAAAAGACCCCAGTTCAAATCCTACCTCTGCCACTTACTAGCCACCTGATTTTAGAGAAGTTAATTAAATTGTCTGGGCCTGAGTTTCCTTATTTGGATTAAATAAGAAAGCTTATAAAACATCTAGGACTGTGCCCAGAACCTAATAGGAAGCCCACAGATGTTAGGTATTTTTATTTTATTTCCTATTTTTATTTTCTATTTTTGTATATGAAAGGAAATAGTCCTCCAAATTTCTCTCACACAGCATATTAGCCAGGGTTCTTGAATGTAAGCATCTGAAATCATTTCTGGCCAAAGTAAGCAAAGAGGGAATTTATGAGAGGATATTGGGTGGCTCACAGAATTCCCAGGAAGGCTGACGAGCCAGGTGCAGAAAATGGGCTGGAACCCAGGAGGCAGCACAACCCACGCCACTGCTAAAATCACACCTCGGAGCAGGCTGCTGGCCTGACCTCGCCATCGCTGACCTTGAACGCTGGATGCCGCTGCCCCTCAGTGCCCAAACCGATCCTCCACCATCTCTGCTTCTTGCCTCACTTGCTCCAGATTCCAAAAGCTCTGAGAGAGAGGGTCCTGGCCGCGCCTCGACCTGGGTCTGTAGTCCAGCTGTGGTGGCCGGGGAAGTGGCTCTACACTTTTTGGCTTCCACAGTTGCAATTCCTCAAAGACAAGAAAGGAATTCAGATGTCAGGCAGCCATAAAAGGCCACTGTCCAGACCTGTTCTTGCCATTTCTGACGTCCACATCTCATGCCCATTTCACAGATCCGTTCATTCTTGAGCATGGAGTCCTTGTCTCCAGGAACCTCCCTCAAGCCTACAACCACTGGTTTTCAGAGGCAATTTGATGCCTTGTCTCCTTCCTTTCCTCTGCCTAGAATTCCCCCTGCCCCCACCAATCCCAGAACAGCCCAAATCTTGCCCGTTCTGCAAATGCCTATTGAGAAGTTACCCCCTCTTTATTGGGGTGCTGCCCCCCACCCCCCACTAAATCGCTCCTTCCTTTATATTCTGAGGGCACCTTCTCTGTGTCTCCATTACTGAATTCGCCCCATTTTACCATGAATATATGTCATACGTGTAATGGTCTGACCTTCTTCCCTCTCCTAGACCCAAGATGAGGCTCCTTAAGGGCGGCAAGTCTGTCTTACTCATCTTTGTAGCCTTGGTTCTTCGCATCTAGTAGATACTTAAAATACGTTTGTTAAAGCATACGTTTCTCAGTTGTCTCTCAACACACACATTTAGACTCCTTTCCTACACACACGAGACAGATCTATTTAAAAAACGAAAATAATCCATGTGAATGTGCCCCCAAAACTGTAAAGTGTTGGACCAATGCACTTGATCTTGCCCAAAAGGCCGAGAAGCGATGTGTGGGACACGCAGCCGTCACACTGTTTGTTTCACTTTAGTTTTCCATATTTTCTGTTAAAGAGCTGTGCGCCCTTATTCCACCTCAGAGTGTTGAGCAGGGAAAGTGAGGGCGCGGGATTCCCGCCTCCGCTTCCGATTCCGCGGAGCCTCCGGGTTCCCCGCACCGTCAGAAGGCGCCCGGACGGCGGGCCGGTCCGGCGCGGCGCACGCCCTCGCCTAGAGGACTTGCTCGCAGGGGTGCCCGGTCCCCGCGGCTCCCCGCCCTCCCGCTCTGTCCCTCCCCCCGGCTCAGGCTGGCCGCGGGCACAGGCGGACACCTACTCCCTCCTCCGGGCCCGGCCCCCGTCCGGGCTCGGGGCCTCCCGCCGGCTTCCCGGCGCACTTTGTCACTCGGGCTGACCTTCGGCCGCGGGGGCCCGCCTGGGAGCCAGAAACTTCGGCAGCCCCAGGGCGCGGAGGCGGCGGCCAGCTCCCCCGCGCGGCGGCGAGGCGTGCGGGGCCGGGCGGCGGGAAGGCGCCACCGAGCGCCGCGCGGAGCCGGGGGCCGCGGCCGCGCGCGTTCCGAGGCGGCGCCGGGGACGCTGGGCGCCCGATCCCGCCCGCGGCCGCACGCCGCCTCCGCCGCCGGGTTACACAGATGCTTCCATTCCTGCTGCTGCCCACTTCGCTCACTCCTGCGTCTGGATGGGAAGTTGGGGAAAATGGACAGGGTCGTGCTGCCGTGGATTGCTCTCTTCTGGCTAACAGGTAAGAGTCATCTTCTACCGAGACGAATAACTTTATATATATTCCCGTAGTGGTAGTTCTCACCTCCCCCTCCCCCCCCCCCCCGCCCCCCGTTGTATTTAAAGCTGCTTATCAGGCTGGTGGTAAGTGGGGGAGGGGGCCGTGTGTGTGTGTGTGTGTGTGTGTGTGTGTGTGTGTGTGTGTGTGAGAGAGAGAGAGAGAGAGAGAGAGAGAGAGAATGATGGGGGAGGCGGGTGAGAAGCCCGATTACAAGTGAGATGGATCGAAATGCAGGTGTTTGACTCATTCGAGATCCAAGATTGTTCTTTCGAACGTGCATTCCACCTTCCATACAACGGTTCTTCCTCAGTCTTATCCTGAGTTTATAATGTTGGGAGTCCTGGGAAAAATCTGGCTAGAAAAAAATGAAAGCTCGGAGGAGACTGATTAATTAAGAGAATGGTTTCTGGAGGTGGGGGTGGGGGAGTGTCTCCTAATTCCTTCCCTAGAGAAGCTGGGAGACCCAGGGTCCTCTCTCTGTGGCTCCTGCGGTTGAGGGGCACGGGGATGGGGACAGAGATGGGGACGGGGGCCTGATTGGTTGTGGAGTTTAGGGCCCTGCGCTCTCTCATTTCGTTTCATTTGGGGAGTGGTCCCATAGTGAGAAGAGAAAAGGCTTCCTCCCCCAATAATCATGTTTCCCTCCCCCCAGTAAAGATAATTTGCAGAGATATTCAGAAGGCAGGGCTTCTCCCCAGCATTAGAGTCACTGCCTCTAGCTGGGTCCCCGTGTTTCCCCTCCCTTTTTGTGAACTTTCTCCCCACCCTCCTGGGGTCTGGAAAGGCTCTGGCTCCTAACACATGGTCCCACACGATGCTTCTTCGTGGTAGAGGGACAGATGACCAGGCAGGGTGGCCATCCCTGAGAGGTTCACAAAGTAGCCGTGCCTGGTGGGGAGGAGGGGTTAGGAAGGTTCGGGTGGTTCCGACTGGGTCTGAGGCAATGATTCAAAGCAGGGTGGAGACAGGTGGAGGCCAAGTGATGGAGGAAAGGAACAGGGATCAGAAAGGTTATGAGGACAAGATGGGGGCAGTGAAGGGCGGGAGAGAAAATGGAAAATAGCACTTAAAAATGAAGTTTTGTCCCCTGTGGGGGCACCATCCAGAAGATTTAGAAAAATCAAGTCAGTAGAAAAAGAGGAACAAGTTTAAAATATCTACAGCAAGTCATTGAAAGAGAGCAAAATGCATTTAAGAAGGGCAAAACCCCGATTGCCCTTAGCTTCAGAATAAGATTATTGATTGCCTCAGTTTTTTTCCTATTCTAAATGCAGGGCCCCTAACACTGGCTCTTGCCCCCTGCTGGTTTAGGTTTGGGGGGGCACCCTCAGCAGAGTTAGCCTCTTCTCTTGGCTGCTCTGAGTTCATCGCTCCCACATTATTCAAACATGAATCATCTAATTTCAGGGTCTGGCTGATGCCTGCCTCCCTACTCCCCTCGCCTCCCAGCGCCTTCCACCTCATCCTCACCGATGCTGAAAGTCCTTAATTGGCCTCTCCTTTTCAGTTATCATACTCGAGGGGAACGTAGGCCTTGAGCCTGTATTGCTGCCTCCCTGAAGTCAGCTAGGCATCTGGGCAAGGGTCCCTGAGTCAGAAGTGGTCTTCCAGGACCCTGGTCTGTGCCCAAGAAAAGTGCTCTGGGGATTGGCAGGGAGTGCAGCAGAAGGGGAGCAGGTAGCCCTTGCTAGATAGGGTAACAGCTTTTTATGAAATGGAATCATATCACTGGAAGGGACCTCAGGCCATCTAGTTCAGTTCTCAGTTTATAGAAATGGAGGCCCAGAGAGGTGATGTGCACACAGCAAATTTGTGATGGAGCAGGGACTAGAACCTGGTTCTCCTGAACCCCAGGCTGGTCCTGTTTGCACTCTCCTAAGCTGCTTCTGCAGGTTTTTTTGTTGTAGGGGTATTTGTTTTGAGGGGAGGTGCCTGCTTCCATCTGTACCTGGAGAGGCTGTCCCTGCCTGGAAGCAGGCAACAAGTTAGTTATCAGGGCCATCTCAGCTGTCAGATGGCTGGGGCTTCTATGTTCTGCAAGTAAGGCTGGCTCTTGAGATCCCACTGATCGTCCATGGGCATCCCCTGATCCCAGCTTCTGCTTCCCCCTCATCCCATCAAGGCTTGTGCTGCTGGACAAGCTGCCTCTCGGCCTCAGCAAGGTAGAGGAGCTAACAATGGCGGCTGGGGAGGGGGCAGGAGGAGAGAGGAGCAGTCAAGGATGAGATGGAGTCAGACTCATCGTTCACAGAGAAACAGGAGAGGAAAGGTAAGACATTTTAGTCCAGCCCAATCAATGAACTCTCTCTTGAGGGGGTGGCAGAAACGGAGGGAGAAAGGAAAGGACAGATTAAAAATGAGTCAGAGTGCCAGGAAAAAACACATTCATTCTCCCTCCCCCTGCCTTTCTCTCCTCCCCCCTCTCCTTTTCTCTTTCTCCCCTCCCATCCCCCCTCCCCGTGTTTCTCTCTTTTAATGCAGGCTGAGCAATTTCTAATCAACACTCATTTTTTTTCCTCAGGCTGTAGCAGCTCCTTCTTTGTCTTTCATTGCTAAAATTCTGTGTTTCTTTCTGCTATATATTTAGCCTCATGATTTCTTATTGTCATTGTGATGCTGCTTCCTGTAATAGATTGTTGTTGTTGTTGTTGTTGTTTCGAACAAAACAAAATGCTCACCAGCTGCTATTTTAGCAACAGGTGCCATCTAGCAGTAAGACTTGAAGGAGGGTTCGCTCTGCCTTTGTTCCTGAAAATGGATGGCATTTCATCCTTTCCTGGCAGGAGAGGCTGTGGGAAACGCTGGAGCTGTGTTGACACTCGCTGGGAGCAGCAGTGTGTTTTCCTGGGGACTCTTTTGGGTCTCTCTGTGATGAAGATTGCTTGCTCTGTTAGCATGTCTTTTGGCACTCTTTTGGCTTTCTTCATTCAGTCATCCATTCTACAAGCATGTATTAAATTCCTGTGGTTTCTAGGTATTATGATAGGTACTGAGAATAAAGAGAGATAAGACATAGTCCTTGCCCTCAAAGAGGTGTCAGTCTATCAGTGACTCAAATGAGTTTTTAGGTAGTTTTGATATGGAGGCAACAGGTCCTGTGATGGGAGCCACGAGAGCCACACAGGTGCTAGGAGAGCATGGAGGAGGCATCCCCGAGCCAAACCTGGGGTGGCGTGGAGCAGCTCTGAAATGAACTGCCAGCCGCGGTAATGGCGGAGTGAAGACATTGGTTCATGCATGGTCAGCTGGTGAGTTACTGCCACGTCCAGGCATTGTGCGGCTAATCGGATGAATAAGCACAGGCCCTGCCTTCAAGGAGCTAACAGCGTGGTAGTGGAGACTGATGGAACTGTGAACACGCAGTTATAGAGACGCCTGTGAAAAAGCATACTGGAGATCTGCACTAAGCGTTGTGGGGTGCCTCGAAGCGACTCCTAACCCAGCCTGCCGCAGGAAGGGAGGTATCCAGGAACGGTTGTTCCCTCGTCTGGTTTGGTTCAGGCGGATGCCTGGTGACTGTATGAGGATAGGCTTGGGTGTGGAGAGTTAAGGTGTTCTTAGCCCTGGTGAAGGAAGAGTTGCTTTATTCTCTTTATTGGAGATTGCTGACACCTCAGCTTCCATGATCTCCTTCCTTGTCCTGCATGCCTTTCAATTTCTCTCCCTCCTCTGTTCTTCTTTCCCCCCAGAAGAGCCCTTATTTGTACCAGAGCATCTTCTTTCAACACTTTGTCATGGTTCTCGCCACGTCCCACCATCTCCCAGCCGGCCTCCTTCTCTCTGGACTAGGAGAGGGGGGTTGATTCAGTATCCCCATCACTCTTTCGATTTTAGACTCAGATGATTCTGCTGGTTGACTAGTTTGTATAGACTTCAGTATTAGTACTAGTAGTCTCAGTGCAGTACTATGCTGGTAGTCTTAGCAAGAACTTAGTGCTTAGTACAATGTTAGTAGTATTAGTATCAGAACTTTGTTAATGGAAGGAACCCTGAGCTGGGAGTTGAAGACTGGCTTCTAGTTCTGTCTCCTCCACAAGGTAACTGGATAACCATGGGATCTGGGTCTTAGAATCTGTTGAATGAGATGACTTCTAAGGTCACTTTCAGCTATAAGATTCTATGGTTCTGAACTTTTCTCCATTTAATTTTGATGAGTTGGAAATCAAAACTAAAAAGTGACTTTCTTTCTTTTATAATTCATCCATTGAAGAGCCATCAGGGACGCCTAGTTTTCTTCAGTATTTCCCTCACCATTAATGACTGGAATGAAAAACACCAGCTGGAAGGGAGAGCTCTTGTTAGGATTTTCAGAGGAACAAACACCTAGTGCTTGGTGGACAGGGCAGGGTCCACTCTGAACGAATAATTGTGGTCATACTGGGGATTGGTAAAGCAAGGCAAACATGTTGGACCAGGTGGATGAATCCAACTCCAGACAACATGGCCCTAGAATGGCCCTTCTAGTCTCAACTTTTTGTTCCAGGACCTACTCCTTCCAACCATTTTAGCTTTTATGCCTCATTTTCCCCAATCAGGAATGTAAAGAAAGGTGTAATGTGGTGGTTGTTTTTGCTTATTTACATGCTCTAGTGCTTTTTTCTGTGTTAAATGGCTTTCATATACATTATCCCTTTTGATCTTTCTAAGTAAGTGCGGCTGATATTACCTATCTATACTCAAGAAGACCAAGGCTCGGAGGGAATAAGTGGCTTGTCCAAGTCCAGGTATCTTATTAATTAAAAGAATATGAAATAGTGTCACTGACTTAATATGACTTGGTTGTTTCAAGTGCCTGAATCCGAGAGAGACATTCTTTTCTAGTTAAGATGAGTCAAACTAGAACTCCTGATTTGAGTGAACATAGATGGTGTCTATTATGGGGTATTGGGTATGAGGCTCAGAGTTCATAGAACTCAGGGAAATATTGCAGGGAAAAGTGAGAAAGAATAGCATTTAGTATTTTAATAAATCTTCAGCCCTACAGGAAAGGAGTGAATGAGGAGTGCTCCAGTGAGGCACAGGAGAGCAAAGGACGTGACCCAGTGACAGCAGATACTGCTGGCATGTCAGAGCCCATCTGGTACTAGGGGCTGGTGCTGTGCACCCAGGAGCCACACAGGATGTAGCTTTGGCATATGTATGCTTAAAATCTTGGTCTTCAAGATAGATTTTGGCTCTCTGAAAATGAAAGAAGGCATTTTGGATGACTAGAGTTCTTTATGGGCCAAGAAACAAGGAAGAACTCAGAAGAACACGCTGCTTCTCCTGTTCTCCGCGGCATCTGGAGCCCTGTAGGAAGTGGTGCTCTGAATTAGGAGTGGATCCCTTGCATTCAGCAGGGATCCTGCATTTTCACTCTTCCCATGCCCTTGGCTCATTGGGAGGCAGACTCAGAGGTGGTGCGGGGAGAGAGACTGGGCTCAGACTGACCTGGATTTGAATACCACCTTAATATTTTACCCTATTTTCTTTGGCTTTAAAATGAGAAGCTAACTTACCTTATGATAATTTAAATGAAATTACATAAAACTCCTAGCATAATGTGTGGCACATAGTAGGCCCTCAATAGTTATTATGAACCCCCAAATAAGTATATTAGTCAGCATCTTGATGCAGCAACAAGTAACCCCTAAATCTTGGTAGCTCACAATAGCTAACATTTAGTTCTTGCTCATATTCCATGAGAGCTGCAGTTAGCGGTGGGTTGGCCATGAATTGGCTAGAATTGGTGGACGTGGCTCAGTTCCAAATGTCGTCTTATTCCAAGACCCAGGATGAAGGAGCAGCATGCTCTTCTTATGGTGGAGGCCTCAAGGCGGGTTGGGGTAGGGAGCAGAGCCAAAGCACACAAATGCCTTTTAAGCTTCTGCTTGGACATGTCTTATGGCACAAGTATTCACATTCCAGTGGCCAAAGCAAGTCACCTGGCCAAGTCCACAGTCTATGGAGTGGTACTCTGCCTATAGGGAACAAAGCAAGAGTAGGGAGGGAAAAATAACTGGGAACAAATACTACAATCTATCAACTGGGTTAAATCATTCAATAAATGGGTCAAGTACCTACTATGTAGCAGAGTCTTTAAAAGCCTGCAGGGCAGAGCTTGTTATTACTAGTGGAGACAGATGAGTAAATAGGAAATTCTAAGACAATGTGATGTCATTCTCTGGGGTACTGTGAGTGCAGTGAGAGCAAGAAGAAGCTTCTAGAGAAGTGAGAGCTGACTAAGTCCAGAAACATAAGTAGGAGTTATTGGAAGGAGAGTGGGATAGAGGAAAGGAAATTTACAAGCACGTGCAAAAGCCAAGAATCAAGGGAGGACATGATGTTTTCTGAAAATTACAAATATTTGAGTATGGTTAGAGAATTTGGTGCTGCAGGAGGGATGGAAGAGAGTAGCCGCATCTGAAATGAGCCCTTGTACTTGTGAAATGGCTGCAGAGAATCTTTAAAGGGGTCAGGACAAGGGAGTTCCGCGATCAGATGTGCATTTTAGAAATATTATTTGGACTTTGGTGTGGGATGTGGATTAGATGTGGGCAAACTTGTGGAAGAAACCAAGTAGGAGACCTGGAAGAAAGAGAGGCAAGACATGATGAGATGAGCTCAGTGGGGATGAGAGAAGTGGGACAGAGTGGCCAGAGGTGGAGGAAGTAGTACTGGCTTGGCTGGATGTGGAGGTTGAAGAGGAGGGAGTGTCAAAGATGCCTCCAGGTTTCTGGGGATGCCATTTGTGGACGTGAACTAATACAGCAGGAGAAACACGTAAGGGAGGGCAATAAAGGTTCAGTTTTTTGCGTTATATTAGTTAACATATAGTCTAAGCTACTATAACAAAGAGACCCTAAAATATAGTAACTCACATAAAATTTCTTTCCTTCTCCTGTAACAGTCCAGATCTAGTGGGGGGGTGAGTCTACCATTCCCAACATGTAGTTCCCAAGACACCTCCAGTGATAGGCATTTCTCAGCCAGTAGGAGCAAGGAAAGCAGAAGGCCGAGGCAAGCAGATTGTCTGTGCAGAGGTGACCCAGAAATTGCACACAGCACTTCTCCTTACATACCTTTGTCCTGACTCTAGTCCTGTGGACCCAACTAGCTGCAAAAGAGGCTAGGAAATGTAGTATGTGGCCGGTTTGGCTGGCCAGGTTAAAACCTGGGAAGTTCTATTACTAAGAGAAGGGGACAGTTACATCTCTGTTTACAGAATGATGAGTTTTAGGTGCTTTTATAACATCCAGAGGGAGAACAGAGTTGTATATTTGGGTCTGGAGCTCAGGTGAGAGATCTAGACTGGAAATACAGATAAGTTGACAAAGGTTGATGAGAGCATTCTTATGGGCGTCTTCTCTGTCCAAATGGCAGGTCCATCCTGGAAGTGTGACCCGCCTGAATGAACCAGGACAGTTTCCAAAGTATCTCTGCCCAGCAGGGTAGAGACTGACCTCTTTTGGTGCTTTGGTCCCATTGGAACAGTACGTAAGCCAGCTGGACATTACCCATGAGCTCATTTCAGATCTCTGGAAGAAGCAGCAAACCAGACAGAAAGGAGATATTCTTCTGGCTTTCATCTGCACAGTGGTGGCAGGGAATAGGAAAGCATGGCTCAGCTGGACACATGGAACATATGCTTAATGAGTGGCAAGCTCTGTGTGCACAAGTACCAGAGTTATTGGCAGCAGATAATAACTAGGCCATGAGCAAAGCCCTCTGGGCAAGGACAGCACTGGCTTTTACCATAGCCCCATGGAAAAGGGGGAGATATTGCTGCCTTTTGGGACTCTTGGGGAGAAAACATGCAAGAATGTCATAGGGCCTCAATGGGAAAGCTGGAGAACCGGGCTTAGAAAATATGCAGATACCAAGGGAGTGTCTACTCTTCTTGATAAAGTCTTTTTATTTTACTTTTTAACCCAAGTGTGTCGAGAAGATGAATGGTTTCTTTTTCTGGGGGAAAAAGATGCAAGCTGTATTTTCTTTGTCTTTAAACCTTGAGCCCATAGGTCAACATTTCCAAAATGCTTTGCTCCCATCCTGACAGTGCTACTAAGGGATGGGCAAACTTTCCTTGCCTGTCTGGACTATGGACCAAACCTAGAGCAGGTACTCCTTATTCATTTCCTACACTCAGAAAACCTGCTCATCAATTGTCCCTGAAACCACATCTTGGAAATTGGGACAACATGTTAAAAAGGTGAAGACAAAAGATGAATTTCTTAAACAAGATCTAACTTGAAGGCAGGAAAAGGAAGATTTGTCGTACTGAATGAAGAAAAACCTTGGGAGTCTGAAAGCTGAGATATGCTGGTGAATGGGCAATTCTGAGGTCACATCTCACTTCTGGGACTTGAAGATTAAGGGATGGGTGAGCTTCTCAATTTCTAAAGATGCCTGTCTCTAGCAGTGATCCTTTCCCATGACCTTTAGCAGCAATCTTTGTTTCTCTAAAATGGGGCCAGGCTTATAGATCTGCCTCTCAAAGATGCTGGCAGGAATAGCTTACAACTAGTGGGGAAAAGGAACTTGCTTTGAAAAGAATGAAAGCGCTAACATAAGAACAGCATTGCTGTGGATCCTGCCTTGTTATTTTTGCGAGAACACAGCTCATCATGTCTAGAATCCTTTTCTTTACATGAACTTTGGGGCAGGACCTGATTTTGCCACATGCAGGGAGGCATCGTTTGCACTTGGAGCTGATCTTTCCAGGCTTGGGGTGTGGGTACCCCTGGTTACTAGCTGAGATGGGGCCTGCTGCTCTGAGCTGTCATTCATCACTCTACTTTTGGGCAGCTTTCCTAGTTATTGGCCAGAATCCATTCTCTGCCCTGGGGACCACCTGCTAAGAAAGGCCCTTCAGACTCACCCCCTCATTTGCTCATTCATTCATTGATTCATTCCACCTTTTGTGAGCTTCAGTTATATTCTGTGGCTTTGCTGTATACTCAGGATACAAAGTCAACCAAATCATGGTCCCTGCTCTCAGGGACCTTAGAGGTAAAAACCAAGTTGATATTGAATTCCTCAAGATGAGGGAAATGTTTCAACATAGTGTTTTAAAATATATTTTTGATTGAATTTGAATTAGATAGTTAAGGGCAGTTTTCCTGTGGATCAAGGGCACAATAAAAATGGAAAGAATGGTCTGATGGTCTAAGCATGATGACTTCCTCCTCTGCAAATGCAGAAAACCACCTGTAATCTTCGATCTTCAGCTGTCGTCTTCCCTGTGCCGTCAGTCAGGAAGGCCGATGTTCACACACGTGTTCTCAATGCTGTGATCCCTCCCCTTGCTGCACGTCTTTTCTGTCTACTGCTGTCTTCCCTAAGCTGCCTCTCTCCGGTTTTCTGAAATACTTGCTTTAGTTTGTAGGATGAAACACGGATTCTTTCTGTACCTCTGTAAATGTCTTTATAAGAGCTTTGAAACACAAGCCCCTTATGGTGTCACCAGTGCCTGGACTCAGAGTCCCAGCGTTCCCATCATGCCAGCACATACTGTGTGTGCACAATCCCCGCTCAGTGCTCCTCTCTGGCTGGCTCCCAGAAACTCCTTTAGTTACATGCCCTGATGTTTCCCTAGGTGGAGGGAATAACATATTTGTAGCCAAAAAATGGAAAATATTTTAGTATGTCTGAAGTGTGCTTGGGGCCAAATCACAGAGAAGGCCTTATATGCCATCTCAAGGCATTTGGGTTTTATCCTGGAAGGAATGGGGAATCATTGGAGGCCTTAAAGCAGGACACAGACATGACTGGATATGACTTTTTAAAAAGAATACTCTAGATAGAAAACATGTGGGGAGTGTATTGGGCTGGAAGTAGGGAGACCCCTGAGGGGGCTGTTATAAAACTGAGGAGGGAATGAAGACCTGTGTCAAGTGACAATAAGAGCTTCGGAGCCAGTCAGCCTGGGTTCAAGTCTGAGTGTCACTTGCTAACCCTGAGATGTTGGGCAAGATATATATATTCTGTGAGAATCAGCTTCTTCATCTATAAAATGGTGTAATATTACTACATACTTTATAGGATTTTTTGAGAGGATTCATTGGGATACTACATGAATAGTGCTTAATACAATTTCTGACACATAGTAAGCATTTCATAACTATTACCTGGTAGAAGGAATAGAAACCTGAAGGGGTGACAGTGGGAATAGAGAAGGGTCAAATTTGAGAGGCTTAGTGACCAACCGAATGTGGTCGGGGCAGGGAGGAAATCACCAAAGCTGGTTTCTGTCTGAGGCAATAGGATGGGGGCATGCTAACAAAAGAGCTAGGGAGCAAGGAAGGACCGGTTTATAAGCAGGAGTTGAGGTGGAAAGAGGAGATGATACATGAGGTTTAGACAGGTTTCATTTAAAGTATCTGCTAAACATGCACACGAGGCTTAAGGGAGTTGAGGGTCTGAGACGTTACTGGTAGTGGAACTGTGGGAGTGAATAAGATTTCTTAGATGGAATGCACCGATGAACACTACAAAGAGCTGAAAAATTTTAATTTATTTACTTGGCATTCAAAGATACTCTTATTAGCTTGTATAGACTCCAGCATAAGAAGTACTAGGTTTTTGGCATCTGACAAGTGGTGACATAGAAAAACAAAAACCTGTAAGAGGTAGGACCCAGGCTCAGGACACTAACCTAGCCCCAGGGCAGATCTCTTGGGGATGGGAGACAAAAGACGGTGTTCCCAGGCCGGACCTCAGTGTCCACGGGGTGTCAATCTTAGTCCTCACCCCAATTAGCTACTGTCTTGGAGGGGCCTGCTTTGGGGGTAAGGAGGGGTCCCATGAAAGGTGTTTTTCAAAGTTGGGTGGGTAGCAGCATCACAGTTTCAGATTTGGATCAGTCATGTGTGAGGGGTCTAGGAAACAATACCAGATCCTCAGGAGAAGGGTCAGATAACAGGGCCCAGGCAAGCAGGCTGGAGCTCAGAGCAAGACTTCAGTCCTAATGGGGCAAATGGATTGCAAATCAGGTAGAAACACCATCTAAGTATAAGATAAACACAGGTTGAGGGAAAGAGATGCTGCTCAGTGGGTACAGGGAACCTAAGCCCTCACCTGGAATTCAGGGTTAGGGCCAGAAGAGCATTCTAGACTCCACCCTCCGGTGGAAATGGAGTTCCTAGCAGGCTTGGCCAGAGTAGGGTCAGGGTTGGGTGGCATTCATCCTATGGTTTGAAGCTTATGGAACTAAAGCAGGATTGGCATTTTCAGCTTTTAACTCTTCACTCTTATCGTCCTCAAAGATCTAACAAACTGACACTGCCTTGGAGTTTCTAGTCCTGTCCTCTCCAGCTGTCCAGATCTCTCCTTGGCTTAGAGTTCCAGCGTTCCCATTGTACCTGCACAGGTACGCGTGCCTATGCATGTGCGCACACACATGGGATTACCCTCCATTTCTGACTTCCGGGAGGTACATACGTGGTCGTGCAGTGCCAAGGACACCCAGGCGCTGTCACTGGGGAACTCCTAATTACCTCTTCTAGCATTCCTGTGCAGTTTCTGCCTGTTCTGCCCTGTACACGCTCATCGTCTCACCTAGCTTTAGCTCATCTGTGCTCACCTAGCTTTGGGTTCATAGTTTCACAGAAGTCAACAGACTGTTCTTGACAGCAGCAGCAGCAACTACATTTATTGAGTGCTTACTATATACCATATTATCCTAAGTGCTTAGGATAAAATCTTATTTAACTCTCAAACAATTCCATAAGGTAGTTACAATTACTATTCTGGTTTTACCAGTGAGGGAACAGAAACTCCTAAGAGTTGAGTAATTTGCCTTGGGTCATGCAGCTAGGAAGTGGTGGAGCTTGGATTCTAATTTAGGACTGACTCCCAAATCCATGCCTTTAACTATCATGCTATAAAAAGGTAGGTGTTTCTGAGAACGTATTTCCTTATTCTTTGGAGCGTGAGTTTATGTGTATATCATAGAAAAGCTGAGAACTGACTAACGTCTATTAATAATTAAGGGAGTCCAATGGCTTGGTCAAGTGGCTAATCTCATTAACAGAGAACAGAGCTGGGAAGGAGGTGATTCTTAGTAATTATCTAATGAACAAAACCCCATACTTAACTCTCTCAAAAAACAAAACAAAAACTCCTATAACACTTTTGTGTAGCACCTGCTTCCTTTGCTGGTGTTATTTATCCTAGAAAGGCTAGGAAATGTGATTTCTCAAGTAGAGCCTGAATGGGCAGCAGAGAAGAAAGGTGGTGTGGTCAAGAACACAGCATTGTACTGGGAACAGTGCCTGTGGTTGGTTATCTAGCCTCAACCACTGCTGACTGAAGTCACTTCACCTCTCTGTCCCAGTTTTGTTACCTGGAAAATTGGGATGTAAATAAGGATTTCAAGAAGAATTACAAGGCTAAAAATTAATGCAATATAATTTAGGGAGAAACTGTAAAGAAATGTCTTTTCCTAATCCAGCCGTGTGAGTCAGGGAGCGTGGAATTAGCCACGTGGACATTCAGGGATGGTGCAGGGAAGCAGTGGAGCCTGCGAACTGAGGCGCTTCGGTGAGCTTCCGGAGGGGAGTTATTTGCCCCTCGATGGAGCTGATCTGTGTAACCTGGCTGTAATCAAGCCTGTTGGTGGTGGATGGTCATCAAGATTAAGGAGCCTCAAAATGAGAGGTGGGGGAACAGACGGGAACGGTGAGGGCAGATTAGTCTTGGATATCTCCTCTCCGCGGTCACAGTCACAGTGCTCTGCTCCAGAGTCCCCTCTCTGCAGGTGATCAGTGAGATAGTGTTTGTTAGCAGCCCTGTGAGTAAGGACGAGGAGGCCCATTTTACAGGTGAGCTTGCTTGCGAGGCTTCATGAAGGCCTCACCATTAGCATATGGCCAGATGAGATTCAAAGCCCCATCTGTTTGCTGCCAATGCTATTGTATTATACCATGTTATCTATGACATGTTTAACTAGTTTTCTCTGCAAAGTCCTAGAAATTCCCATATTAATAGTCATTCATTTGCTCATCCATTCCTTCATTTATTCCATAGGTAGCTGTTGAGTGCTTGCTAGGTTCAAAACTTTAAGATTTGCTAAATCTTACTCTGTTGCATTCACTTCCTAGTTCCACAGAATGCAGAAACCCTTTTCTCCTCACAGGAATTAGAACCTACCTTTTTCCTAGTGCTTTTGTTGAAGAGAGGCACTGGTCTGGAAATCAGAAGATGTGAGTACAAATATTGTATCTTGCCCTCGTCAAGGGAGCTTCTACAAAGAGACACTCATAAATAAGTGTATGTTTGAGCTATAGAGTGAGTTTGCTTTGCAGGATGTCATCGTGAACTTTGGCAGTAGTAAAGGACAAGAGGCACCTCATGGAAGCTAGTCTTTTCTTGCATGTCTCAAGTCCACCCTGTAATTCTGGGGTGAAACCCTCTGCCTCAAGCTACCTGAAGCTGACTTGGCAGGCTCCTGGATTCAATACAGAACCTCTTTATCATGTCTTTCTCTCCATATTCCTTTCTTCTGCCTCTCATCATAATTCTATTTCCACTTCTAACCTGAGATCAAGCCAGAAACTCTTGACTCTCTCATTCAACTGAGGAAGTTATGTTCTCTTTGCTTGGAATTTTGAGATCTTACCATTGGGTTCATAGAGGCCCTTTGCCTCTCAGACACTCCCCTTGTCTTTCATTCATTGAAATTTCCCTCTCTTTCTTAGACAGCACACCTCAGGTTGCATTTTTTTCACCACTTAAAACTTCTCATCTGCTTTCTAGCCTCTTTTTTTTGATTACCCTTCAAAGCTTTTGAAGTTAGTCTACTGCTTTTGATCTGAGATTCTCCATTTCTCTCAAAGCTTTCTTTCCCCCTTCATCTCTGTCCCCTTTGCTTGGTCACCAGCTGGAAGGGAAGTCACTGCCTCCTGAAGTCACACTTCCTGGCTTCATTGTCCTTATTTATCAAATGTTTATTAACTATAGCCTTCACAAGCCAGGACAGCAAGATAAGACACATTCCTTACATGAGAAGTCTGATGGGGGGACGGGGTGACAGGCATGAAAATAAGTATTTGCAAAATTATTATAATAAATGTCTAGAGGAGAATTCTGGGGGTACTGGTGGCACAAAGGGAGAAGTCACAGATGGATTATTGGTCAGAGAAGGTTTTACAAGAAGCCTTTGAACTGGGTTTTGGAAAAGTGGAAAGAAATGAGGAAAAAGCATTCCAGAAACAAGGAACATCCTGTGCCAAGACCTAGAGGTGTGAAATAGCATGTTCCACTTGGGGAAACTGTTAGTTGTTTGGTACTCTTGGAGGTTGATGCTCAAATAGAGGTGCTGCAAGAAGTGAGGCTGAGGAGATAAGAGGAACTGGATGATGGAGCACCTTAAAAACCTTGCCAAGGACTTTGGGTTTTATCCTGACAGCCATGGAGGGTGAGTGAAGAGTTTTAAGAACGAGAGCCCTAGCAGTCAGATTTAGAAAGATCACCTGAGCAAGGAGAATGTAGTACACTTGGACAACTGCAGGCAGAAAGATAAGACAAGAGATGATTGTAATATTACAAGCAAGAAATCAAGAGGGCAGAAACAAAAACCATGGTGGTGGGATTAAAGAGGAGGGAAGAAATATTAAAGATGTTAAGAGATCAAGTTGACATGACTTAGTGACTGGTTGGGTATTGGGAGTGAGGGCAGGTTTCTGGACAAGGCAACCAGATGCTGTTAATTGTGGTGGAGAAGAGGGGAAGGGACAGGTTAGTGAGATGAGGCAGAAAGGCATGACTGCGTGGTGTGAAGTGAGGTCCAGGCTACGGGTTCCATCTGGACATGTTTATTCTGTTTTGCAGCCATGGCTGAAGGCCTTCAGGTCACAGTGCCTGACAAGAAGAAGGTGGCCTTGCTCTTCCAGCCCACCGTGCTTCGCTGCCACTTCTCCACGTCCTCCCAGCAGCCTGCAGTCGTGCAGTGGAAGTTCAAGTCCTACTGCCAAGATCGCATGGGGGAATCCTTGGGCGTGTCTTCTCCCCGGGCCCAGTCTCTCAGCAAAAGAAACCTGGAATGGGACCCCTACTTGGATTGTTTAGACAGCAGGAGGACTGTTCGAGTGGTGGCTTCAAAACAGGGCTCAGCCGTCACGCTGGGAGATTTCTACAGAGGCCGGGAGATCACGATTGTTCATGGTAATAATGCCTCAGTTCTGAATGGAGGGGATGGGGGGAGGTTAGTGCTCTCTTCCAGACACAAGGGGATGTCAGCCTCTCACCCTTTCCGTCCCTCAGGACTTTCATCTTATGGGAGATGGGAACATCAAAAAAACCTAGCAAATTGCTTGAATGGAATGGTGAGGGGAGGAAGGGTGGAGGGAGCAGAATGTAGAGAAGACCCAGAGGTGAGCTTCGGAAACAGTCTTTCCCGAGACTGACCTCTAGTCTCAGGAGCTCGTCATCAGAACCGAACTGAAATGGGTTCTAGTGAAAGAATTTTTCCAGTCAAACACCTTACTCCTTGACATGAGCCTTCATGCCCTTTCCCAACGCAGAAAGCAGACTTCCCTCAGAAGTTCTTCTGCTGGGAGAAGGGCTATGTGCACACAAATAACAGAGCCAGTGGATGCCACATGCTTCTGTCTCATTTCCACCCTTTCTCCTGCTCCCTAAAGTTTTGGACAAAAAAGGTCCTAAGAGTCTAATATGACCTATTTGATTATTTGAATTTTGAAGAACTCCCGTGACGTCAGCTCATGTCCACCAGTCCAGAATAATTCTGGAACATGCCTGGCTCTCAGGGGCCTCTGCAGCCTCTCTGAAAGCAGCCTTCTGTTCCTGAAAGTGGCCTGGCACTAGCCCAGTTCCTGGCGGTGCTGTGATGCTCTCGCCTTAGGGATGCTAGTTCTTGTTACTGTTTTGTTGGAGTTTGTTTGTTGTTGCTTACTTGTTTGTTTTCAATAAAGCAAACATCTTGTCAACCGCCATCCAGGTAAAGAAACAGAACACCGCAGACACAGCAGAAGGCCCCTCCCGCCCGCATTGTTCAGTGTTTTGCTTTGGAGAACAGAGCTTTAGGAGTGGGTCCTTCTCTTTGTGATAACAGATGCAGATCTTCAAATTGGAAAACTCATGTGGGGAGACAGCGGACTCTATTACTGCATTGTCACTACCCCTGATGACCTGGAGGGCAAAAACGAGGACTCGGTGGAACTGCTGGTGTTGGGTAAGTGAAAACCATGAGCAACAGTTTCATCTTAGACCGCTTGCACGGTTCGCTCCTCTCCCTCCTCCTCGCTGCATGTGTTGGCAGGTTGCATACACGCTCTTTATCTTTTGTGCACACATGGGTTTTATTGTGTGCTCTTTATAAGCAGTAGTTGTATTTGTTATGTCTTGTTTCACTGGAGGTTATGGCCTCCTTTTTAGCATTGTCCTGAATATTTCTTCCTCTTTCTTAGGGTTTTGTTTCCCTGACTTACACTTGCATCTTTAATCCTGATTTTTCTTTGCTCTTATCCTTATCTTTTTATAGTCATGCATCACTTAACAACAGGTATATGTTTGAGAAACCCATAATTAGGTGATTTTGTCGTTGTGCAAACATCACAGAGTGCACTTACACAGACCTAGACAGCACAGCCTACTGCACACCTAGGCTGCAGGGTACTAATCTTATGGGACCACTTTCGTATATGTGAAATGTAATTCTGCAGTGCATGACTGTATATGCTAATTGTTAAAGAAAATGCCAGAGGCCTTTGAAGCAGGATAGAGACTACTGAGAGAGAAGAATTTACTGGTGGGGCTGGCCCCGTGGTGCAGCGGTTAAGTTCACACACTCTGCTTCAGTGGCATCGGGTTTGCCAGTTCAGATCCCGGGTACGGACCTATGTACCGCTTATCAAGCCGTGCTGTGGTGACGTCCCACATGTAAAATAGAGGAAGATGGGCACGGATGTTAGCTCAAGGCCAGTCTTCCTCAGGGCTAATCTTCCTCAAAAATAAAGAATTCACTGGTGAGTCAGGATCTCGTGAGACATTGGGAACCCTTCCTCATTCAATTACCTCCACTTTGGACAATCATAGGGAAAGACGGCTGTGAACTGGAGAGTTTAATAATAAAGATGCCCAGCGAAAAGAGCTTCTGGGGAGGTGTGCTCGTGTTTAACTGGAAGGGAAACTTCTTGAAGCCCGAAGTGTCTGAGTTATTCCCAAAGCAAATATATCTAATCTTTATTAATACTAATTTCTTCATGAATGAAAACTCCTTATTTTTGGCTCCTTTTCTTCTTTTGTGGCTTGGAGGAATGTCAGTGAGAGATGACCTCCTTGTATGAAACTGAAAATTAGGCACTTATTTTGTGCTTCATAAATGTTGGTTGAAGAAAACAATTAGAATGAAACATACGTAAATTAAGAAAAAAAACTTTATTAATTGCAGGATGAAAAGTAAACACTTGAAGCCATTTTTCAAAAGAAATGACTTTTTTTGTGACTTCCAATAAACCAGGTGATAACAATTTGGGGGAATATTTAAAGGTGCTTTCTTTTAAAAGCAAATGAGTGTGAAGGTTAATTTTTCCCCTATGGGGGAGGCCCAGTGCCCAGGGAGAAAGTGGAATTTGCTATTTGGGATTTTTAGTTTTACTCTATCATGACTGTGTGACTTCAGCAGATCAACTGTTCTGCTGCTTTAATCTTACAGTTTACAAAATGGATTAATGTAATAATTATTTATTAATATTAACCCTTTAGTCAATAGTGATTAACCCTTATTCGAGGGTGTAACTTAATTCAAATACATATTCCTTGGGTCCAATATATAAAGCATAACTGCTGTGTCTTGTAAAAGAATGAGAAATATGACAGATATTAAAAAGGAAATAAAAAAGTAAAAGGCTTATATTGACAATGTAAAAGAAGTCAGAGAAATCTGATTTGGGATCTGCTGTGACTCTGTAAATCAGAGGGAATGAAAAGATAAATTTCTGCCTAATCACACAATGCTAATGGCCGAGTTTGAAGGAACAAGTGGCTCATTGAGCCTGTAATTAGCTAATTGTGAACACAGTTATTTGGCCAGTGCAACAATTTGCAGAGAAGTAATTGCATGTTCAGGAAAAGGAGGCCAGGTAAAAAACACTTTAAATAATTCGGTCCCAGTTCTGCAAGCGTGGGGAAATGAATAGAGGGAATAGCCTTGTTATCTGAGGATGTGCTGAAGTGTGTGAAGGGCGCCCCTCTGGATCAAAACATGCTAAGTAACCTGGTCAAAGATGCTGTCCTCAGGACACGGAGAGGCGGGTGAAAGGACAGCTCAGATGAAAATGGTCACCAAAGGTGGGAGAAAAAATGAAGCACAGAAATCAGTGTTACTCTAAAAAAGAATCATAAAGGAAAAGGGAGGCTGTGGGTCAGCTCATCACAGTAGAAGCAGCAGATCTGTGAGATGAACAGGTACGTGCTAGACTTCTTGGGGAGGAGAAACACGTAAGCCTGCTGTGTTCCACATTCATTAGAAATGTTCAAAGCATGAAATTTGCCATGTAAACTTTTTAGGGCAACACTAGTTGTGTTGGTTATTTAAAGAGTTAGTTTGAAAGCATTTTCTGGGTGCATAAAGTACTGTATTTCCTTTCCAAATGCAAAATTCTGAGTCGTCTTTGTCTTGACCACCCTTCACAGAATTTTTCAAAATACTGTCACAGTTTTAAAAATTCTAATTATTTGGTTGTTATGTCCTGCAGGCCTATTCGTTAGGTATTTGTCTCATGTGAGATCAGGAGAGCAACCTGATTTCTGAGGTCAACCTCAAGGAGATGAAGACCTCAGTGGGGAGATAACTGGGTCAACAGTTTGCTAATTTCAACCTCCATGAGGCACTGGTTCAGTCATTGGATTTTGTATGAGGAAGATTGCAGGAACTGGGAGGATTTGGTCTAGCGAAAGGGGACTTGGGAAAGGGAGCATGGGAAGTGTCTGCAGATATCTGAAGTGAAATTGTACAGAAGAGGGGTTGGAAACTTACTCCATCTGTGTGGCTAGATAAAACTAGAACCAGGAGTGGAAGTGACAAGTGGGGGAACCCTCCCAGTATAAAGAAAGAACTGTTAACAATTGGAGACATCTAAAGATGGAATAGGTGTTCTCAGAAGTAGTTATTTCTATGTCCTAAGAGGGTAGAAAATTTCTTATGAATTACTATATCAGGCATCTATGCATAGGAAAGGGTATTTAAGTTACTTTTGAGCTTTACTTCAATTAAAAATCCTTGGAATAAAAAGTAGGTGAACATGAGTGATGTGACTACCTTGGTAAATGAGAAGATGACCTCCTAGGAATTCAGGCCTCATGACAGAGATGAAGGGGTTACAGGTTGGTTATAAGAACATACAGGGTGATGCTCATTCACAAGGAAGCCAAAAGGAATAAATTGTGGTCTTTTGTAGTAGGTCAGAGTTAAAAGAACTAATACCGCAAGAATGAGAAGAAACTATTTATTCATTGAGGTGAAATTGGTATATAACATTATAAAACTTTCAAATGTACATTACAATTAGATATTTGTATACAGTACAATGTGATCACCATCATAAGTCTAGATACCACCTGTCACCATATATTTGACCGCCTTCACCCATTTCACTCACCCTACAGCTCCCTTCCCCTCTGGTAACCACCAGTCTGTTCTCTGTATCTATGAGTTTGTGTGTGTTTGGTATTGTTCCTTCGTTTGTTTTGTTTTTTAGAGTCTACATATAAGTGAAATCATACAATATTTGTCTTCCTCTGTCTGTCTTATTTCACTTAGCATAATACCCTCAGAGTCCATCCATGTTGTCAAAATTGGCAAGAATTTTTAGAACTGAGTAATATTCCATTGTGTTTGTATACCACACCTTCTTTATCCATTCATCGATTGATGGACACTTAGGTTGCTTCCATATCTTGACTATTGTAAATAATGATGCTCTGAACACAGGAGTGCATATGTCTTTTTGAAATAGTGTTTTTGTATTCTTCAGATGACGACCCAGAAGTGGAATAGCTGAGTCATGTGATAGTTCTATTTTTAATTTCTTGAGGAAGCTCCATACTGTTTTTCATGGTGGCTGCACCAATTACATTCCCACCAACAGTGTACGAGGATTCCTTTTTGTCTACATCCTCTCCAACACTTATAATTTCTTGTCTTTTTGATAATAGCCATTTTGACAGGTATGAGGTGATGTCTCACTGTGCTTTTGATTTGCATTTCCCTGATAACTAGAGATGTTGGACATTTCTTAATGGGTCTATTAGCCATCTGTATGTCTTCTTTGGAAAAATATCTAGTCAGATCCTCTACCCGTTTTTCAATCGGGTTGTTTGGTTTTTTGTTGTTGAGTTGTGTGAGTTTTTTATACATTTTGAGTATTAACCCTTTATCACATATATGATTTGCAGATAGCTTCTCACAAGGATGAGAAGAAACTACTGGTGGTGGCTTGTAGGAGTTGAAACTTTTGCTCCTCTTGGAGATGATCTCAAAATGGAGAGCAGAAAACTGGGTGGAATTTCAGATGACCAATTAAGAAGAAAGATGAGTTAAAGGGATAAATTAGAGGGAAAGTTAAGAAGAATTTAGTTTTCTCAGTATACTCACAAAGATGAAGATGAAAAGTTGATAGAGCAAGATTGTGGTGTCTTATATGTCAGACTAAGTTTGGAATTCATCCTGAAGACACTGGGGAGCCATGAAGAAACCTTAACAGAGGAATGAAACTAGATCTCTGGGTCAGAACAATGATCATCAGCAGGGCAGACAGTGCATCAGAGAGGAGTGCTGGAACAAAGGGATCAGTTTTGGGGCTGCTGCAGCAGAATGAATGAAAAGGTATGAGATTCTGAACCAGAGTAGTGAATCGAGAAGAGACAACATAGAAACCCTTCTGAGATGGAAGTGATGGATCTTGGTGACTGATGTATAAAAAGACATGAGAAACAGATAAGTCAAAGGGACACCATGATTCCTAGCTAGCTGGGTAGCCAACTGTTCCATCATCTAAGAGAGAGGACACAGGTTGGAAAGCAGGTTGAGGAGGCAGAAGAATGAGTTTGGTTCTTGCCATGTTGAATATGAGAGGCCTGTGGGACACCAAGGTGGAGATATCTTGCTGACAATTAGAAATGTAGGTCTGGAGCTCAGTGGAAAAGCGAGGATTAGAGATAATAAATTTGAGAATCATTAGTGACGCTCAGAACCATGAAGGAATAGATGAGTCCCCCATAAGATTATATAAAGTGAAAAGGGCCAAGGACAGAATCCTTGGGTCTTCTATTCTAGTTTCACTCCGTGGGAGTGGTAACAGGGGTGCTGCGTGTCTGCTTCTCTTGATTTCCCCTCCAGCACTGGAAGCTTCTCAGTAGCCCTGGACAGTGAGCTCTTCAGAGGCGAGGACCAATTCTCATTTGTCTTTATATCTGCAATGCCTCGCAGAGTGTCTAGAGTAAAGAAGCCTGAGTGATTGTTTTTTTAAATGATAAATAGGCAGAATCTATAACTAATACTTGCTTTGTGCCTCTTAAATGTTAGTCAATCCCAAGTATATATTTGTTAACTTGTTAAGTGTCGATAACGGTAAACGTCTACAGTCTCGAGTGAGATAATAGGGTTTAATCTCCTTAGTCATAATTATTTATCTGGATATTTAAATTATTACTAGCGATAGATTCATCAGGGACTATGGTTTGAAAGCAACAGAAGTAGTTTTTGGCTAACTTAAGCAGGAAAGGAATTTGCTGGAAGGATTTCAGAAAGCTGGAAAGTCAGTCTCCAAAAAGCATAGTATATTAGGGTAACACTTGTTAGCTTCTGTAAAAACCACCCCCAAATCTCAGTGACTTACCACAGTAGAAGTTCATGACTTCCTCTTGTCCTAGTCAGATGTGGGTGAGAAGGCTCCCCCAGTAGCTCCCTTCCTAGTGGTGGCGTCAGGGTCTAGCCTTCTCCATTGTTTGGCTCTGCTATTGGGGAACTTTGCTCCTAGCTTCACAGAAAGAGAAAGGGAGGAAGGTCATGTGCGACTTTTTAGGGGCCAGGTCTGGGAGTAACATGGGTCACTTCTGCTGTTATTTTGTGTGTACCCAGGAAGAAATTGAAAATGTTTTGCTGAACACAGCACAGTCCCTGCCCTGCCAGAGATGCTCCAGGGTCTTTGTAGCAAGAATTAATAGACATGTCTTTAGGGCTCATAGCAAGAAAAAAGTCAATCAGCTGTTTTTTTCTGATCTTGGATTTTCCCACTCAAGAATCAGTCTCTGGAGAGAGTCCATTGGCCGAGTTTGGACAGGTGTCCACTGCTTAGCCTTGGGAGATCTGGGGCGCTTGGTGGCTAGTGCATCAGGTTATGGAGATGAATTTCCCCAAAGTAAATTGGAGCACTGTTACAAAAAAAGGCAAAGTGAATGTGAGATGCCCACAAAAGCAATAAATGTCCGCTAAAAGTGATGCCATTACTGCATCTACTACTAATATTAATGTACGCTGATAATAATTTGTAGTTCACAAAATTTTTCTGTAATAACCTTGCAAGATTGGCAAGCAGGCATTATTTTCCTCATTTTCCAAATGAAGAAATTAACGTTCAGGTTTTATAACTATTATCCCAGTAAAAAAAACAGTGTCAATGATCAAACCCAGGTATTTTGATTCCTAGCCTCATTTTCCACAATAACACACAACCTGTCTATATTAAGAAGCTATAGAATGCTCCCCTGCATAAGCCATGTTTAAAAAAAGTGGTTGCCTATTGAGGCCATGGGTGATGATTTGTACTTGTCCCAGATTTGCTTTAGTATTTCACTTTCTTTCTTAGTTAAACTGCCTATAACCATTGACCTACGCCCTCACTTCAAAGGCATAGTTGTTGTTATCTAGATTGTATCCTCCCCACAGAGCATGACCCACCCCTCCTTTCCCCACACATCTGAACCATCCTCACATCGCCATGGATGCTTCTTTCAGAGGTTTCAGAAATATCTGAAGAAATATGGATTCATAGAAAAGGGAGGACAACCACTGATTCAACATTAAATTCAAAAACTGTACTGAATACCCTTTAATCTTTTTGATGATTCAGAAGGTAAAGTCATTCTGAAGTTGGAAATGCACACAGTGTTTTGGGTGCTGTGAGATGACTGTGACAGATACCTTAGAAATATTTAGACAGATGTTTGGGATCATAGGACTATAGCAGCAGACAGTCATGTAAGGTGGGAGTGTCCAGGAACCTGCCACCCTGAGGTTAGACATCAGTCTGGGACCAGTGGCAAGGACAGGCTGTTTACAACTGGAACCGTGCCACTGTTTGGATAGGAATAAAGCTCCCTCGGGCAGTTCCAGCTGGCAGGAAAAGGACTTCGCCATTCAGGAAGGCCCAAGCAGGGAAGTTATTGTTTAAAATCTAAAAGCAGCTGCCTTGTTCTTTTTTTTTTCTTAAAGATTTTATTTTTTTCCTTTTTCTCCCCAAAGCCCCCCAGTACATAGTTGTATATTCTTCGTTGTGAGTCCTTCTAGTTGTGGCATGTGGGACGCCGCCTCAGCATGTTTTGATGAGCAGTGCCATGTCCGCGCCCAGGATTCGAACCAACGAAACACTGGGCCGCCTGCAGCAGAGTGAGTGAACTTAACCACTCGGCCACGGGGCCAGTCCTGCTTGCCTTATTCTTACTTGTTTCTATGCACAATATGGGGGCCTGAGCCCTTCTTTCTGATGTCCCATGTGGTAGCTTGTTTTTCAAGGGCCTTCAAGTAGAAACAGGAGGGAAAGGGCCCCGGTGGAAATATGGCTGAATGAACACTCCTCCCTCTGCACTGTGAATAGAATAAGAGGATATGGGCCGAGTGGGCCGAGGGGTGTTTAGATTAAAGCTAAGGAAGACTTTCCTAATGGTAAATAACAAGTTTTGGAAATTATGGTTGGTTGAGGGAAATTATAGAATCTCCTTCTCTGACAAATTTTCAACATGGAACAGGTTCTCTTGTCTAGGATATTAGGACAAAGAAGATGGCTTTCATAGTCCTTTCTATGGTTTTGACTTTATTGAAAAGATCCACAGATTGCAGAATTAATTCTCCATATTGAGTGATGCCTCAAATACTGCTGTCTTATTTTGTTTTAATATTGTTTCTGTTTTAGAAAAAAATGGTTCATGTTTATTGTAAAAATTTAAAGCAAAATGAGAAGTACAACAGAAGAAAATATCTCCTAAAATCTCACCATCTGGAGCTAACTGTTGTATTCTTCAGAATTCTTGATTGCAAGGATGGACACTCAAGCTGGCTTAGGGAAATTTTGGCTTAGGTAACCCATCAGTCCAGGGGTATCTTAGCTTCCAGCATGGCTGAGGCCCAGTGTTCAGCTCATATGTTAAAGATCTCTGTCTTCTCTGTGTTAACTTCATTCTCAGGCAGCCTCTCTCCACTTGGGGCAGAGATGGCCCCCAGCAGGTCCAGGCTTCCATGGTCTTAAACACCTTCCATCTCAGGAGGATAAAGTGCCTTTCTTCATAGTTTCAGCAAAAGTCCTATCGTTGGAGGTGGGCTGTGCGTTGGGACAGGAATGTAGTATCCCACCAGCCCCAAGTGAACCACATGAATTGAAGGGAAAAGGGAAAAGGAGTAGCTTCCTAAAGGGGAATTGGGCAGTTGTTTCCAAATGAAGAAGACAAGAATGCCAGGCAGGCAGAAACTGACACTGTTCGTATTTTGTGGAATTCATCAGTTTCTGCTGCCTTATAGACCAAGTGCAATGCTGTTCTTGGAGGCCAGAAATAGGTTTGCTCCCAGCAGGTCCTTGTGAGTAGGCACTAAGTTGGGATTGATTCTTCTCTATGAAGGTAATGCCGCAGAATTACCTTTGTTATCCTGTCATCTTTCTGTTTTTCCTTCCGTCTCCTCCTGTGACTTACCCAGAAGTACAGCACATATTACCTAGACAAGGGATGGAGGAACAGGCATACTTGAATTTTTTTGAATCAGGTTGTTCACAATACTGTGCTTGGAGTTGTTATTCTGGTCTAAAATAAACCTTTCTGCCCATTAGTATTAAAAAGCCATTAAGAACATCATAAGAGGGGGCCGGCCCAGTGGCTCAGTGGTTAAGTTCGCACGTTCCGATTCTCGGAGGCCCAGGGTTCACCGGTTCAGATCCGAGGTGTGGACATGGCACCGCTTGGCACGCCATGCTGTGGCAGGTGTCCCACGTATAAAGTAGAGGAAGATGGGCATGGATGTTAGCTCAGGGCCAGGCTTCCTCAGCAAAAAAAGAGGAGGATTGGCAGTAGTTAACTCAGGGCTAATCTTCCTCAAAAAAAAAAGAGAACATCATAAGAAATCAGGGAATTCTTGGGCGGGGGCATCTCAGAACTTGCATTGACTTCAGGGATTTTTGACGGGAGTCTGTTTCTAAGGCTGTGCAGAAATGCTCTAGCACTCACCCTGTCAGTGCTGCCTCAGTGTGAGTCTCGTCGCACCCCCACCCCCAAGCCATTAGTTCTGGCTGTTTAGAGAGGCTACTTGTTGCCAAGACTGCCCCTCCCCCTTCTCTTCCTCGGTGCCTGCCCCAACCCGGTGCTGCTAACCAAGGAGATTTGCCGATTAAAAGGGCTTCAGCTCCAGAGTTCCCATGGCAACAGCCTCCTTGGAGGTCTTTGTTGCCTGCTAAAACTTTGATCTCTGAGAGTGGCTGCTGCTGTTTCTCTCGAAGATTTACAAACAGAAGAAGAGGGAAAAAGAATTGGGGGAGAAGAAGAAAGTTTATTCCTGGCAGAGGGAGAGAAGGAATTAATTACAGAGCCACACTCTAGCCCTAAATCTGGGGGTTACTTCTTTGGAACATCTTCTGATTTGGGCTGTGCCCACATTTTCACTTGTAGACTCGATTACACTTCAGGTATCTCGGCCCCACGTGAAAGATTTCAAATGGAGTTGATTCCTCCAGGAGGGCGGAACTGTCCTTTCTATCTTGAGTAGACACCTGTGCCTTCAGATTTCCACAAGAGCTGAGATAACCACACCAGCTCCCATGAAAGGAGGGAAAATTAATGAGGAGTGAGCTTTTCAGGCCTCAGCCTCACTGCCTTTTCTCCCAGCCCTCTCTCCTAGTCCTGGCCTGCTCTGCCCTGAGCGGATCTAGATGCCTCTGTGGGTCTTGGTTTTGAGAAGAACCAGAAAAATGTGTTGAAGGGATGGAGGAGAAGAGCCGGAAAAGTTAGCCAGGCATCAGCTAGAATCTGGTTCCTGTTAATGACTGTCAGTAACAAGCATTCTACCAGATGAGGCGTGGGGTGGCGCTTGCGGTTGCTCCAAAGACCTGGGATGATGCCTTTTACGCTGCAGGAGGCCTCTTGTGGACTGTAGACCTCTCCGCTGCCGTCGCAACCTTGCTCTTTGATAGGCACCTGGAATACAGTCAGTTGTGCCTCAAGTATGGTTTATATTTAAATTGATTTAAATTTAGTCTTTTTTGCACACTATGTCCTTAGCAGAGTGAAGATACACAATAAATAAATGATACTGTCTTGTCCCTATAAAAATTACCGTCCTTTTGTAAAGATAAATATTGTGTTTCTGAAGCAATTAGAGAACAATACAAGAAAAGTTAAAAACTGTATTTGATATTAAGTATCAAGGCTATTGATTCTCAAGAGGGGGCTATTTTGCCCCCCTGGAGACATTTGGCAATGTCTGGAGACATTTTTGGTTGTCACAACTTGTGGAGTGCTCTGGTATCTAGTGGGCAGAGGCCATGGGGGCTGCTAAACATCTTGCCATGCACAGGACAGCCCCTACACCCGACAGAGAATTATCTGGCCCCAAATGGCAATAGTGCCAAGGTCAATCTGGATACTGGATACAGTCCACTGTGAAGAGCATGATATTTGGGGTCAGACATCTCTGGACTCATATGACCTTGGACAAATCAATATTAATGAGCCTCGGTTTTCTTATCTATAAAAATAGAGGAGGGGTGAGAAAAGTTACATGGAAGACCTATTGTGAAGATTAAATGGCACGTAATAGAACTCAGTAAACGTGAGTTCCCTTCTCCCAACCCTTCCCATTCCCCACAGCTCATTACCAGTGTGTCATCCCTAATCTGAGGGAACCCTCTTTAGGAAATTGTGCGTCCTGGGACTCCTGTTAGAGAGCCTGTTTTTCTTGAGCCCATTCCATAGGCAGAGGCTTTAATGAGCCATCTGTGAATTGGCAATCCTATTACTAATAGATTCATGTTTTCTCAATGACATCTGTACAGTGCCTTGCCAGTTGAGACCCTAATCAGCCCTGTGGGAATCTTCCTGCTAGGAGATTCCAGAACATTCTGTCCCAGCATGCTATCTTTGGTTGCTGTTGGAAGCCCCCATTTCTCAAAGGACGGCCTTTAGTTAATTACAGGATGTTTACTACCTAACCTAAATACAAGGCTTAGGTCACACTGGCCATTCCCTGAAGTCTGGAGGGGTTTGGGGAAACGCCTGAGATTTGGATTAGGATCTGGATGGGCCTGGAAAGACTTCAGGTAGAGAGATTTTATCATTTATCGTCCAAACTACAATACTCTTGAGAGTGAAAAGAGGTGGCTTTTAATAATTTATGTCAAGACAGCGGCATAGACTGGAACTGTCCAGGCAAACTAGTATCCTGGCCACCCCATCTTTAGAGATGACCACCTTGAAGGTTCTCCTTTTGATCGAAGAGAACAGAAGATCCAGAGGAGCTGGGGGCAAATTAGTGTCGGCTCACCGTCACCTGCTGAACCCCTGCTGCTCGCTGGCGTTTCATTCATGGCGACTGAGGGATGTGCACATCTCCGTTCGTTTACTAGAACCAAGCAAAGGGGCCCAGCAAAGACACGGTGGTTGGCTGTATTAGTCGTTCACTGAAAATTTTGCGCTAAGATTTCTCAAGGGTAAAGGGCGTCCGTTTAGGCTCTTCACTGCCTTGGGTGGTTAGGAGAACAAAGGAGGTCCTGCAGGCGCTGTTTGCCCTTCCCTAATCCCCAGCCACTCAGGCCAGTGACTGCTCTCGCTTCCCCCGCCCTCTCCCTCGCAGCCTTTGTCCCGCCTCACTATTTTTGCTTCACTTGTTGCTCATCACTGTGGGAGGAAGCTCGGCCTTCAATTAGTGCGCATTCCTGAAGCCCGCGGTTGCCGTGGTTACCGGGCGGGAGCCCGAGCTGCTGGGTCAGCCCTCCAGCTTCATTGTAGTCGGTGGACCCGGGTGGCGGCAAAAATGCGAAGCCTGTGCACGGGAGGGAGGGGACGTGGCCCGCAGAGGGGAGGCACTGGGGCCCGCGGGAGAGTGGGTGTCGCTGAGAAATCGGCTCAGCCTTGGAAAGAAAGAATGGGAACCCTTGAAAGCGGGTCAGGAGACAGTCATCTCATTTTTCTCCAAAGCCAGCTGCCGCTATTCAAGTGTGCAGGTTCGCGTTCACACGGGGGCAGTGCCTCCGACTTTGCTCTGGGAAATGCACCATGGTGGAAGCCCCTCACACTGAGAGGGGGCTGGCTGCGGAGGAAAGGGCAGGAACTGCCACAATCCAAGACCTGCCAAGCTGTGTGTCCCTCCGTGTCTGCCTCAGACCACCAGGGCTTTTTTTGGTTAAGGGAAGTACCATTCTTGGTCTCTTTGTATCTAAGGTGCCCGTGCTAGTGTGATGGACCGAGCACAGTGAGCTCAGGAAATCACACTGGGCGCCAAGTAACTCAACTTCCTCCTTGCCTTAAATCCCACCCGCTCCACAGCATTTTGGAGTCAAATCGAGCTGCCCTCTGCATTTCATCTCAGGCCAGGTTGAGCATGTTATAGTCCTAGTAATACTTTGCACCTGTTCCTCCTCTGGGGCAGAGGGTTGGACCACTATAGCACTTAGCAAAGGCAGAGAACTTTGCAATCATTTTTATTGTTGTGTATTAGTTTGCAGCAGCATGATGAGTGCCTTTTAATTAGCTCATACTGTGTTATGATGTATTCAGTAATCGTTTTCTGGTCGCAACTTTAAAAGGTGCTGAAATTTTTAACCATCTCAACAACCTTCATCCAAAAATTATACTTTAATTAATGTAAGTAGAGCAATAATGTTAGAAACACACATTTCAGCATTGCTCACTGCAAATACTGGGAGACTAGAAAGCACTTGCTGCACATTTCTAAATTAAGGATAAGCAAAGCTTGAGGGTGGGCGTGAGATATTAGGAAAAAATACTGGAATAGGGGTGAGTAGACCCAGGTTCTCCTGGTTTGATTATTATTCGGCTGTGTGACTTTGGGTAAAATTCTAAACCTCTCTGAGCCTCAGGAGCCTGAAAACGTGGAGTGGGTTATGGATTAGATGAACTCTGAGGTCCCTTCTAACTATAAAATCTGATTCTAGAATTCTCTGTGAATAGAAGTCAGTGCCTTAGGCCGAGCTTATAATCACTGCCCAAAAGCCTGAAGCTTTATTAACAGTACGTTGCAGATGGTCTAATACTTGTCATTTTATGGAGAGAATTCACTGTCGAATTATTCACTGTAATTTAAAGTGAACTAAAATGTAAAAGACATGAAAAGAAAAAAATACATACATGAAATGCTTAAATACATAGTTCATAAATATATATAAAAGAAAGGGAGGCTATATCCACATTTGTGATGGATAATCATAAACTATATTTATTGAGTGCATGGTTGCCATGGGAATATGGAATAAGAACAGGGATGTGTGTGCCCTTGGGAAATTTCCAATCTATTTGGGATTCCAAATAGCCATAGAAACAACTTTACACTTAAGAGAGCCAGGGAAAGGCATCTGCTCTCCTCAGAGACTTAGGAGAGAAGCATTTTGAAGGGTTAGGTGCTGAGAAAACAGGGAGTGGAAATAGTATATCCCTGAAAAATGGATCTAGGTCATCTTAGGAAAGCTTGGAAGTAGGATGAAGCCCAGATGTGCATTAAACAGAAGGGAGAAGAAGGGGACGGCAAGGAGCTGGGGAAGAAAAGCATTCTAGATCGTCCTGAACAAAGGTTCCTTTGTATAGCATATTGGCAAACCCAAGGACAGCTCCAGGTTAATAAGTTCAAAGAAATGACTGAGGTAACTGTGCTGTCAGCAGTGGTGACGACATAAGAACGGAGGAAGTATTGTTTTCCCTCCTTTTCATAAATTCCAATGCATTAAATAACGTATCTGTGTCATCAAGTAATTGAGCAGCAGATCTAGGATCCCAAAACAAGTTTACCCTAAATCCAGAACTTCTGTGCCTCCCATTGCGCTGTAAAGGCCTGGACTAATAATCAGAGCTTGGATTTAAATTTTAAGAGTAGAGACAAAAACACTTTTTTGGCTAAAATTTGTGTGCATATTGTATATCTCTGTAATGACTGCCTTAAAAATGCCGTAGCGAGGTAGTGTGTAACGTGTGGGGTGTGAGGTGGGGTGGTGCTGTAATCCCCCTAGATGGTAAGATGGCATTTGGGATATTCCAATGACTAGAGGATGCTTCTGGCATTAAGCCCTGAGTCCAGGGGTGCTAAACATTCTCCAGTACATAGAATAGTGCTGAATGAATGAATGGTTCCTTTGTATTCTTATTAAGTGCCTATTTCCATCTGGGGTGGATAAAAAGCACTGTCATGAGCAGGGAGTCAGAAGACGGGCCAGAAGCCCAGCATACCCCCAACAATGGGGATTTGCTACTCGAAACACTTCAAGATCCTGAGGGGTGAGGTGCCTCCTCATGGTGAGCTGCTGGGGGTGCCAAGCATAGAGCAGAGTCCCTGCCCTGGAGGGGTCCCCGTCCTGCTGGTGGAGGCACATGGAAGGGAGTCATTGCAGCTGAGAGACGTGCTCTAACGAAGGGGTGTGCGGTGGCCCTGGGGAGCGTGGAGGAGGAGGAGCACGCTTACAGGGCTCTGGGAGAACGTTTCAGTCTCCTAGACTGTGTGTGGCAAGGATTTGAACAAAGCAGGAGACAGAGAAGTGGATTAGCTGGTTATCTAAGTAAAGAAGGTAAGTAAATCCTGCCTTGAGGGGCCTGGCCCACCAAGAAAAGAGTATCAGAACCTTGTGGAAATGTCACGAAGACGAGGTTTGCTGTGAAGTGTGCAAAGGTAATCGGTGAGTGGAAGAGAAATGGGAAACCAGGCAAGGGCTGTGTCTCTGGGGAAAGGCCTCAGGCCTAGGTGGAACCTGATGTCAAAAATGCAGAGAGGCTGATGAAAACCTTGGCTTTCCCAGGAAGACAGTCCTTTGACCTTTGTAAGTCTTGTGACACGGAAGCAGACACCTAAAACTGAGTTCTTGTACTCACAATGGTGGACAGGCTGCGTAGGCTAGACTGTCTCGTTTCTCTCTGTGTCACCACCTGGCACAGTACACATTTCTTTGTTGATTGAATGAATGAGTGAATGGTGAATGAGTGGCCTGGAGCCATTCCAGAAGTGAGCTGGCTCTCAGGAACATGCACAGAGTTCACCTGGGGATAACTTCAAGGTGTCAGTGGCAGAAAACAGCTGCAATTGGGTAAGGTAAGATCTGTAAGTTGTTTTATTCACAGTGCATGTTTCTGCCTGATCATTCAACCCAAAGTATGTGAATGCTTTTGGCTGTGAAGTGGTGAGGGTATGGTATGAAATTGGCACTGTATGTGCACGTACAAACTATTAGCATGCTTGATTCGTTTGGTCTATTCATGTGGAAATTTCTTAAAAGTAACAGATTCTGCAAGGTTTGGGGAAAACTGTTTGAGTGCTTACATGAAAATGGTATTTTCTACTGATAGTTTGAGCTGTGGTTTGAAAAGAGTAAATGTGGCCTTCTATTTGCAGGGTCTGTTTTCCATCTTTTTCTTTCATTAAAGTGACTTGTAATTGCCACTCTTAAACTGAATCCTGGAAGAATGACAGTGATTCACAAGTGTGGGTAAAGTGCTGCTGAAATCTGGAATGTCTTTACTGCCCTTGTTTAGACTCTCTAAGATCAGACCTGCGGTGGATGTGACAAAATAGAATAGGAAAAAAAGATGGAGCATTTCTAGCTGGCAACAGCATTTTTAGGGAATTGTTAGGCAAGAAGCTGGAAGCAAAATGATTTTCAGAAATATTAGGATTCCAGCATAAATCCACTTTTTAAAATGCCTTTAGCACCAATAAAATATAAGTCGTGGTGCAAAAGCCACAGAGCTTTGTACTCTCTCTACTGTTGACATGGTACAGTGGTATTGTCTGCTACCCCAAAACTCCTGCAGTGTTCTGAATTCTGAAGACAGTCAGTTTCAGCCACCTTACTGCAAGAGTCTGTCACCACATCCTGCGTTGTGGGAGGGCTTCACCTTCTTCTGAAGCCTGAGCTACTGGCTGGTGCTTCAGGAAGAATGAGAAGCTTGATGTATGTCTTTCTGTTGGAGTGACAAGCTTTGTGAATTTCCTGTCCATATTTTTGATACCACTCTATCCTTATTTTAATTTTTTCAATTACAAACATAAAAAAAAAAAATCTAAAAAATGAAAGCCCTTCCATTGTTCTTCCATGAGGCCCATTCCAGCTCCCTAGAAATAAGAAGAGCTAACAATTTGGTGTGTAATACTGTTTCTTTCAGATTTTAATTTGCTCATAGATGCCTAGAGCTTATATTAACTAATATTCTGCAGAAGCAATGCCAGAACCATCAAGATAACCTAAACAGCCTGCGGGGAAATCCAGCTTTTGTGTTTCACCTGCCCATAACTATATCTGTATCTACCTCTCAGTGGTTGCAAGCGTGTGATCTCTGGACTCCATACAGCCCCAAAACACATTTTGTATGGCTTGTCCAGTGTTTTTTAAAAATCTGTGAATCAGTTGCCAACATTAGAAAATCAGGATATTTTATGTAAAAATCTGGAGTCTGGCTAATCTTGAAAAATCAGAAGAGCTGCAACCCTGAAGACACATTCCCTGTAGGGCAGCAGTTGGCTTGGGGTGAGTAGCAGCCGCCCCTATAGACCCATAACCTGCCGTTGGCCACACCCCCAGTGCCCCCTGATGTATTACGTTTGGCCAGCTGCATATATTGCATTACCTGCTGGTCCCTAAAAACAAAGAACTGAGTTTGCAACTCACATCACTGAGTATCAGATATGAGAACTAAAAATGTTATAGATAGGGTGACCATAAAATTAATTGTCCAAACTGGGACACTTTGAAAGTAAAAAGGGATGCTATTAATAATTACACCAGGACAACAGGCATAAAGCAGGACTGTCCCAGACAAACCAAGATATATGGTCTCCCTATTTATAGACCACTTCATTCAACCACTTCATTTGACTAATGAGAAAATTGAGACCTAGAAAGACGAGGCAATTTGCCTGTAGCAGTCACCAAGTAAACTAATGGCAAAGCTGCCCTTAGTATCCTGACCCCCAGCCACTGCTTTCTCCAATGTGACATGCTCTATAGAATACACATGGGTGTCATATCCTCCTTGAGTGTATGGATTTTTTATAGTTAATAATTACCACATAGTAATTTCCTGTGAGAGTATACAAATTGGTAGCTTATCATCAATAACATTTCTATTATGAATGTAATTAATGACTTGGGCTATAGCACATCTAGAGATTTTAAAACACTGATAGGATTGAAAAATAGTAAATTCAAGAAAAGCATCTCGTTTTACTGGATACCATAAGGGATATACTTAGAAGTGCTAATTGTCCAGATTAAAAAAAAAACACGATTAAGTAAGTATCTAACAACTGGCATGTTCAAAACACTGTGTACTGACTTCTTTATCATTGGCTATTGGCTAGCAATTAATATTAATTATGTCTTTAAGAGATGTCCAAGATCCCAAATTCCCAAATCCTTGACCAGCTGTCTGTTGCCTTGTTGAATTTCCAAGAGATATTTGTACAGAGAACACTCCAGATGAGTCCAATGCATGCTCATAATCACTTGCTCAGACTTTGCTCCCAAATCCCTGTCTGATCTCCCACCCTAGGGAACTGGACCAGTCCATGTGTGAGCCCCCGAGGCTAGAGCCTATAGAGGCTAAGGCCTTAGCCCTTCGTGAAGGCTTAAGCCAAAGGTAGCCTGAGAAGTCTCCTTCAGGATGCCTTTTTCCAGTGCCCCACTTGGCTCCCACTTGTCCTTCCAAGAGACCCTGCGAGCAGCAGACCATTCTTATCATGTCAGCCACACAAGACAGAAGAAAGAAAGAAGGAAACCCTCCTTGCCAAAACCTAAAACAGAGCTAGCCTAAGTCACCCGCTACATGCTTCCTTTCCCTTAATGTACTCTGGTCCCCATTAACTTTTCAAATGTGGGACCATTACCCATGGAGGAGACATGCCCAGGACACATTTTACTACATTGGTTTTGTATAGTTTAGGTGAGCTGAGAAAACGTAAAGTGAGCAAAGATCTCTTTTACTGAGTCCCTAACACCTTGCCCTTGCTATAGCATCCTCCCCAAATGTCCTGGAGGAACTCCTTCTTCTTGACCTTTGTCAGAGCTCCTTTTCTCTGGGGTGGTTTGACAGAGGAGAGGACCACTGACCACCCATGACCTTTAGACTCCAAATATAAACCACACACATGGGTAACTTTTTCTCTAATGCACCTCAACAAACTTCAACAGGAAAAGCTGTTTTCTAAACGAGCCAAGTCCGTATACATGAAACAGACCCCAGAGCTGTGCTGTCCAAGAGCGACATATGGCTACTGAGCCTTCGAAGTGTTAACATTTTGGCTACATCAGTATGAGAAAAAATATTAATTTCATTTTATTTTTTTTACTCTTTTAATGTGGTTACTAGAAGAGCTAAAGTTACCTGTCATTCACATTGTGTCTCTATTGGAGAGAACTGTCCTAGAGGCATAGGGCATGCACATGAATGAAGTAAGTTCAGTGGCATGCTTAGGCACCACAGTGACCTTCTGCCATCACAAGTCTGAAAGGAGAACAGTTTGCTAGTCATTTCCTAGTGCACCTTGTTTATTAGCAAGGGTTCAGTGCAAGAGCTAGCTGGGACAGGGGCAGGAGTCATATCAGGGCCTGTACATTTACCTTGATAGGAGAACATGGTGAAAGTGTTCAGCACTTCTTTCTATAAATCAGGCTAGTTTCTAAAAGGACTAACCTCCCCCCTGACATCTTCCAGTGTCTTGTTTCCTGCACAGCTCTTTGCCTTCCAGAGCCCTCTGGGGTAACTGTTCTGACACGAGCCCTTAAGCTTCTATGCCATATCACACAGAAGGCACTTGGGTCCGTACAGTGCCAGCTGTGGTGCCATATGGAAGAGCCAGACCATATACATATGTACAGAGTGTTTCTGAAGACAGAAGGAGTGTAGAAGAGCGTGTAACTCATCTAGCTTTATCTTTCCTTGCCTTTGAAAATTTTAATCATTGAAATATCTTTAGGCTATAAATAGAATCATGTAGTGAGATAATTCTGAGTTAAAACCAAATATGTACTTTTGTTTTCATATGGACATAGGACTGTGTATGGATGTATGAAAATGTAGGTTTAACGTTTGGATACAGACGGGTTTGACTTTCCAATAAAATGTGTGGAGAAGGATGTATAAATGAATGGAGATGGTGTGTGTCAGTCTGCTCCAGCAGAGTTTTTCATGTTTGGAGCTGAGATATCCTTTCCTATAAATAGTTGGAGAGGAAGTTCTGTTTCTGCTTCCACCTGGTTTAGGTGCAGAGTTCACTTAGATGGCTGCCAAAGATTGACAGAGAAGCTCATTCTCTTGACTGAGCCCAGCCTCGGTGTTGAGCCTTTCCTACCACAAACAGCATGGGTCAATGGCCCCATGTAGGGATGGTGCCAACTGTAGCCGGGCTTCAGGCTGTTATTTTCCTTTGGAGTAACCTCTTTCCTTCTTCTTTTCCTTCCACCTCTTCTAGGCAGGACAGGGCTGCTTGCTGATCTCTTGCCCAGTTTTGCTGTGGAGATTATGCCAGGTATTCAGTCGTTTAACCCTTTATTTGCTTAATTTGCTGTCACTCCATCTGTCTTGCTTCTGCATTAGTCGCTAATTGCTCCTTTAATTTATTTGCACATTTGTCTGTATATGTCTGTGGTCTTTTCCAGGATGAACTAAACCCATTGCAAAAGCCTTTAAATTGTATTTCTGCTGTTATTAGGCCCTAAGAGAATAATGATAACTAAAAATAGGCTGAGATGGGGACCCAGTCCTTCAGCGTCAGCCGTGCAGACTCTGTGACAATCTCCAAGCCCATCTCAGTATCTCAGCTGCACCCAGATAGCTATAAGTATCCTTAAGAGAGTCATTATTTATCTGCATTCCATATTCCCTAAGTTATATGTCTACCCATTCATTAGTTTATAACCATGTTATTCTGAATTGCCTTTTATAACTTTCTCAAAACATTCTTCAAACCTTATAAAAGCTATGCACCCCTCCTCCCTCAAAAAGTACACATTTACAGACCTACATTGCTTTGTATACAATTTTGGGGGCTTCTTGGGCCCCCTAAGTCCCTGGAGTCCTTGGACCATATGTCAAGGACACCTTCCCCAAATGCACACCTCTGTCTTTTATGTAGCTTCAGTTGAACACACCAGCCTAGACCAGCCAACATCAGTTTGATGCAGCCCTACAGTCCATAATGGAAGGAGGCTCAGAGAGAAACAAGAATGAACTATCGGAGAGGACACATCCCAACGCAGGGAGTAGGAAAGGGTATGATCCAGTCTTGCTTTGGAGGGTTTCTGCCAAAGGGTTAGGAGCTCCTTAATAGTTGAGAGCAAAAGAGCAATACAAAATATCCCTGGCCATTGGTTTTAACTTGATTCCAGTTTTAGGAAACATCCAGTCTTCATAGTTGAGCTTCGCTGATTGTTGTTCCATGAATTCTCCGGGTACTTTCCTGTTAGCTGGCTAACCCAGCTATAGACACTGTTCTTACAGATGTTAATCCTAAGGACACAAATAGATTTCTGTTTTCCAGAGTTCTGTCAATCTGTGCACATTTGTTCATCACACACAAAAAACAATGTTATGCTGCATTCCTACAAACTAGATGTCATATCCCCCAGTCCCAAGAAAGAGTTACTGTTTTTCATATCTGGTCCTGGATGCCTAAATTTTCCTCCCTTTTGACTACAAGAATCCTTTCATGGACAACATTCTTTGTTTCTCCAAGATAACCTGCCCGTCTTTTACCCTTGACTGCCTGACCCAAGTTGTAGCCACGAAGCCCCCAGCTCCTGTAATCTGCCCAGCTCGCATCTACCTCAGGCTACATTTTGTTATTATGTTATTGTTAAGGCCCAGACCAACGCCCTCGGTTGTCTATTGTTCTCAGTAAGAATGCTTTCCAGACCATTCCAGCCAGGCACAAGGCCTCACTTCCTCACTAAAGAGAGGCTGATCTGGTTAATTTGAAAGTATTTCAGATGGATGAGTGAGGAGGGACATTCGGGAAATTTCCCTCTGAGGAAATTCCGTTCTAAACAAAGGTCAAATAATTTCACCATTTTCACAAAATCCTTTATATAACAAAAATGGCATATTCTCAAGCTCTAACTGAATGTCTGTTTAATGGAAGGAAGATTTAATAACCAAAACTCAGGGAAAACAATGTGTACTTAAAGTTCATTGTAAAGGGATCTGGGGGTAGACAGATTTCAATAAAAATGAATCACTTCAATGCTTGGCTTTTAAAGGAAATCACGGCTCACTCCAGTCTGTCCCAGTCCTCCTGTGGGAATTTGGGTCCTGTAGCCAAGTCGTAAAAGACACGTCACTCAAGGGCCACAGTCATTTTTATCTAAGCCAAATGGAATTTTTCTTTTCTCTTCATCTTTTGGATGGGCAAATGAAGTAGAATTTGGCAGAGCTATGAAAATACTGGAAGTTAACAAACATAGCCAGATACACACGTGTCCATCTTGCCAGTCATCACAGTCCTGGCGTCCTGGCTATCTAGCGTGGTCAGCCCGAGTGTGACCAAACCAAACCATCCTGGAGGGATGGGGAGTGTTTCCTCTCTGAGCCTATGTCTCTAGTTTTCTCCAGCTACGGGTTGTTGTACAGGCATAAGCAAAGGGTTCTGATCGCAGCCCTGATGCTGGGTCCAGGAAAGGGTGTCTCAGGAGCGATCAGCGGGGAGAGCAGATGAACGCGGAAGGGACTTGAACCACCTAAGTAGGTTCCAATTTAGACCACGGAGACATAGAGGACTTTTTCACAGGACTTACTCTTTTATAGATAAGAATAACGTGACTACAAAAGATATGTCAAAAGATATGTATTCTCCGAACCCACCGCTTCATAGCTCAGCAAGCAAGACTGCCCCTAGCCCCAGCCAAGAGTCTTTCTGCTCTTGTCCCATACTTGTTCTGACACTACAATCAATATGGTAAACCCTTTGCCCGGGAGAGGGCCCTGAAGCTCCCCACCGCTTTGTGCTGGTCATTATGTGTGCTCAGTAGGACCCAGGTAACCTTCCCTCCTCTCCGTGGCCCAGTGTAGGAGGGTTTCCCCTTCTCTCTCTCTGAGTTCCTCCTGAGTCCAAGGGCTCTGTGCCCTGTTACAAGATGCTTTCTTCCCCAGGTCCCTCCACTCACTCCTCTCACAGGGAGACACCAGTGAGAGTGGGCCTGTCCTGACGGGGGGGGAGGGGGGCCGCCTCGAGTATGGGTTTCTCTGTGCATCCTTCCAGAGTGGGTGTTTGTTGGCCTGGTGATCCTGGGAATCTTCCTCTTCTTCGTCCTGGTGGGGATCTGCTGGTGCCAGTGCTGCCCTCACAGCTGCTGTTGCTACATCCGCTGCCCATGTTGCCCAGATTCCTGCTGCTGCCCTCAGGCCTGTGAGTAAAGTGACCACTGGGGAGACATACAGTGATAAAAAGATGTGTCACCTTTCCATCGGACAGCTGTGTGCCCTGAGTCCCTCTCCACCTCCTTTCCTTCCACCCAAAAAAGTTGGTCGTTCTCAATTCTCTCCTCTGCTGGGAGCCCCTGGCTTGCAGAGATGACCATTCTTCTTTGCCTTCTCACCCACACGCACCTCTCCATGCTTTTTATCCACACGTCTCACCCCTGCATTTGGAATTTTCGTTGACACCATTGACGAATGGAAGGGCAGGTTCAGGATGGTGAGATTGTGGGGTGAGGCTTTTACCCTCTCCTTGGGCATTCAAACTAGAGGAAACCTTCTCTGGTCATGGCTCTCACAGGCAGAGAACTCCTCTTTTTACAAGCAGAGTGTGCCAACTGTAGCCTTTGGGTACCGTCCAGCCACAGATGACTTTTATTTCCTCCCATGACAAAATGGTCCACCATGTAAAAGTTCTCATTTGGGGATTTACAGTTTTACCTTACTGGCCAAACCCACGTTGGCATTAAGTCTGGCACCCCTGCCATCGACCAAACACATCTTGAAGGAGAGAGACACAATGTGTATCTTGAGTATCCTTCGGAATAAAGCAGTTTCCAGGAGGAGTCGGGTTGTTTGCCTGCTTTTGCGATCACAGAGCAGGACCGTGTGCAAGCCCGTGGCTGGCTTTGCCTGTCCGGAAGAGGTTCAGGGCCGTCCTGGCAGCAGCCCTGGGCAGCCCTGCTGCGAGGCCTCCTCCGGAGGGGCTGAGGCAGCCTACAGACAGTGTGGTGAAGAGCGGGCTGTTGCTCTCACTGAGGAGGCTGCTGTGACAGCTCCCAGCACCGCTTAATTACTCAGTTGCCAGGTACCAAACACTGTAATTCCTTATGTCGCTGCCTTTTGGCAGAGCTGGAGGAGTCCAGGGGAGTAGGGGAGGGTGGTTCTGATGAATCAGTTCAGGCTTAGGAGAAACACACATACACGCACACACAGGCACACGTCCAGGAGCTCCCTTAAGCACATCCTCAAGGATTTTGGTGTGAGGGTTGTGGAGGGTGGGACGATATAATCTCTCTTGCTCTTCATCTCCCTCCACAGTGTATGAAGCAGGGAAAGCAGCAAAGGCCGGGTACCCTCCCTCTGTCTCCGGTGTCCCCGGCCCTTACTCCATCCCCTCTGTCCCCTTGGGAGGAACCCCCTCATCTGGCATGCTGATGGACAAGCCGCATCCACCTCCCCTGGCACCAAGTGACTCCACTGGAGGAAGCCACAGTGGTAAATGTAGTTCCAGACCGTCCTGCCCCATGCTTCTCTCCGGCTTCCAATCTGGTTCCTTGAGGAGAAGCACCATCAGCTCAGTGGTGCTTCTTTGGAAAATGATTATCTCCATTCCAGATATGGGATCCTTCCAGCTCTATCAGATATCTTCTGGTGCATGCCTGGCTTTCCAAGGGCTGCTGGACATAGCTGCCCCTTGCTTTCTTTCCAGGCTCCTCAATAACTAAAATGATAAGAAAAAGAGGCAAAGTACCCCTTGAATGTTGATCCTTCAGTTAATAAATATTATCTCACCCCTCCCTAATGCTCAGGACTATAACAGGCACTGTGAGGAACACCAAGAACTATAGGACCTGGTTTGTCCAACAAACAGTATGGCCCAGACAGGGAGGGAGAATAGACCTTTATTAGGACAGTTGGATGCTACAGAGTATGGTGCGGGGAGTTCAAAGGACAAAGAGCTGGAGTGGTTACAGAGTCTTCAGGGAAGAGGTGAGATTGAGTTGGAGGAATGAGAAAGATTGCAGAGAGGGGGGTGCTAACACTCCCACAGGAAGGCAAGCATGGGAAGCCCAGAGCTGGTAGGACACAGTATGTTTGATGGCGTCCAATTTGTCTGTCTGGCTGCAAGAAAGTGAAAGGATATGGTGGAGCCAGATTAGGGAGGGCCTTGAAACCCCTCCAGAAGTGCCATAGCAGGTGAGGGCTGCTGCAGGCAGATTCCTGAGTGGACAGGTGACACGCTGACAAGGCGAGTGGTAAGTGGGACAGAGTGGAGTCAGAGACCTCGAGCTGAGATGTGATTGAAGTGGTTCAGGTGGGACATGTGAACATGTGGATTATGATGGAGACAATGGGAGTTGAAATGAGGGTGTAAATCTGAGAGATGCTTTGAAAGAGGAAGCGGCACGAAGGAAAAGGAGGCTTCAAGATGACTCCAGGTTGTCTAGTGGAGCATATCACAGGCAGAAATGAAATAATTGGCAAGGAGACCTTATTTGGATGGAGATTAGCCCCACCTAGGGCCTGATGAATTTGTGGTTATTGACAGGGGTGGAGGGGTAGAGGGCATTAAAACGTAGCTTTCCTGGAGGCATCTGAACAGGATTACAGAGCAGTACAGGTTAGAATTGTGTGTGTAGTAGATTTAGGAGGTGATTTTTAAATCCCTAGATGTGGAGAGGCACTAGGGTTGGTCAAACAGACATTTCTGCCCTGGAGGCATCTGGACTGCCTTCAGTGGGCAGCAGGAAGGGTATCTATCCCACTTAATGAGCCATCAACACCAGAGTGTGGACGGAGTGGAGATCCTCAGTGAGTAACTGGTCTTTGTGTTTTTTCTCTCCCTGGAACTATTAGTAGAATTCTGACGTCTGAGACCAGGAATGAGTCACAGGCTGAGAAGTAAAAGTTAATGCTCAAGGACACACAGGGAATTAGAGAGAGAAAGACAATAGAGTCCATTTCCCCGAAGGATGGAGTGGGCAGAGGGACATTAATGGAACTTGTCTCAACTTGATTTGCAGCTTCCCCTTTCTTTCTCCTTCCTTCCCACCAGAGCCCTTTTCCTCTTACTTTTTATTTAATGGATTCTCATAATAAAATGATTCTTATTCAGAGAATGGCACATACTTTCTCTCTCCTGTTTTCAGCTTTTCCACTTCCTGCTTGTTGCAGTTCAATCATTTTGGCCCCATCCTGCCATAGTAACCAACTGCAATTAGAAGTGGCTTGAAAAATAGGAAAATTTATTATCTCACACAGCAAGAAATCCCAAGGTAAGGGGTTCTGGAGTTGGTTGAACAGCTGAGGTGGCATCAGTGAACTGAAGGGCCTGGTTCTTTCCATCTTTTGTTTTGTCCTCCTGAGCACATCCTCTGTCCTCCTCAGCTGGCTCCCCTCATGATCCCATGATGACTGCCGTAGTTCTGGGTGTTAAATGCATTCAGAGACAGAAGAAGATGTGCTCTTCCTTGTGCTGCTTTTTGCAAGAGTGAGGAAAACTTTTCTGGAAGCCTCCCCCTTCCAGCAGACTTCTCTTTGCAATTTTATTGGCAAAAATTGTGTCCCATGCCCATAGCTAAAACAGATTGGCTTGCCCTAGTCAAGATTCATCTCTTAGGCCAAAACACCTGTGCACCTTGGAAATTAACAACATCAGGGTTCTGTTAGCAAGGACAAAGGGGAAGATGCACAACCAATGTCGGCCGCAGCTAGTCTGGCCCATGTTATCATTAACTGGCTCGCTGAGTCAGGACAGAATTCTTCATGATCCCCACCAGGCACATTTCTGTGCTTATGGTCCCATGGCCAGAATTACTAATTGCATTTGGCTCTTTCTCCTTTAAGAAAGGCAGCTTAAGCCAACATTCCATGTAGATTATTCTTTAAAGAATGTTAGAAATGTTAAGAAATGCTGATTGATAAAGATGTAAATTTAGCCTATTTTATATTTATATGCTACTTTGATTTTAGGGTAATCATCTAGCAACAGCAGTTTCTCAGATTGCCTTTGTATACAATAGTCTTTTGAACACTCTGTGTAGTTGAAAAGGCATCTTGGATGAGCCGCGTGCCGTATAGCCAGTTGGTTGCTGCCTGGGGGAGAGAGGAGAGGCACTCTGACCCCTCCTCTCCTTCTTCATGGCGGCCGTGAGAGACCTCTGTTAGAGTGGAAGACTGTCTCTCCTGTGCTGCCCCACTTCAGGTTCTCTCCTTATTGAATATCCGCACCCCGCCCCATTCCCACTTCACATCGCCAGCCTTTCCTTCCTCAGTCACTCCTTCCTATCAGCATTTAAGACATGCTCAAATCTCTTCCATTAATATACAGTTTGCAAAAACCCTGTAGTCCTCTGATGTTATCTCCCTATCCCTTTTCTCCTCTTCACAGCCAAACTCCTTGAAAGAGTTTTGAATATTTAATGTTTCCATTTCCCCTGCTCTCACTGACTCTTCAGCTAACTTCCGTCCTGCCATTGCGTTCACCACTGCAAAACCCAGCTCTTGCCAAGATCGCCTTATTGCTAAGTCTCATGGATACTTCACAGTCCTTACCTCTCTTGACCTCTCAAAAGCATCTGCCACCTGACCCACTCATATTTTTTGCCTTCCTCAAAATTGTACTTTGTAATTTTTCCTACCAGTTTTGCTGTGTGCTGGCTGTTCTTCCTCTGCACAGCCCCCAGATGTTGGTGTTCCTCTTTTGTCTGAGGTCCTCTCCCTGGGAAATCTTATCTGCTCCCACGGCTTCAGTCATCGTCTGTATGCTGATGACTCTCAGTCTTTGTCTCCAGCCTCTCTTCTGCTTCTCAGTCTCATATATCCAGCTGCCTTCTGGACATCTCCACCTGAAATGTCTTGCATGCATTTCAAACTCTACCTCTAGGAAATTGAATTAATCTTCTGTTTCTTGACTTTAAACCAACTCCTGTATTTCTTATTTCAGTGGGTGGCACCACTGTCCACCTACAAGCCCAAACCAGAAGTAGGGCCTTCATCCTCATCTCTTCCTTTCCCTCGCTTCCCTCATCCAATTGGTCACCAAGTCCTTCAGACTGTACCTCAAAATAACCTTGAATCGGTTTACTTTCCTCCGTTCGTACTGTAACTATCCTAGTCCTCGCTGCCATCATTTCCCATCTTGATTAACGCAATTATCTCCTACCTGGGCTTCCATATCAACTCTTCCCTTGCTTTAATCCAGTTTATTTTCACATCTACCTGGCCTCCACTCATCCTTCTTGCAAAAGAATTGAGTAGGCAAGTAGAGTTTTGAAATGTCATTTTCAAAACTAATAAGGATGTGTGTCTATATATATGCCTACTGTATGTATACAGAGACTATGCAAATTTTAAGCATCACTTCTCCCACAACTGAGCTGCTGTCACCCTGGGGGTGGAATCTGGCAGCTGTTCCATCATCCATAAACAGCCTCTCTTAGCTCATTAGGCTAGGACAGGAAGAACAAGGCCTTATCCATGGATATCTGCCTTAGAGATTTCTTTTACAAGTTTTATAAGTTAGATTTGGCTGTAAAGGGAAAATCAGCTGAAAAATAGTTGAGCCTTACTTGAGTCAAAAGCATCAGCTCAAATCCTTTAACAATAAGATTTTTTGAAATTACCATTTGGCATCAAAATGAACATCCCAATATTCCCTCTCCAGTGAAGCCAAAGTGGGCAAAGGCTGACGAATTAGAGGTGCTGAAGCGTGAAGAGCCACCCCAACCAAAGGACTGGGACCACAGTGAGCTTGAAAAGAGGAACAAATCATCCAGCGACCCTGGACTGAAACATCACTGGGGAAAAAAGTCATTTTCCAAAAGATGCTGGCCTTTGACCAATCGTCTAGGACACTTCTTATTAAAGTATCACCAGACATCAGAGAGTTCTCTGATCTTCAGACAAATTACAGATAGAAATCAACCTGACATCATTCTGTTTGTTTTCAAGTCAAGAAAAATTTAATGAATGCCTACAAATTTTCCCTCAAGGAATTTACAGTCTAGCAGAGTGGCTGCTGGGAGCTTGTGCATAGAAGTAAAATAAGTAAAAAACACAAAGATGGATATAAAACTCTTCTCTGATGCAGCCTCAGAGAAGGGCAGTCTCATCTGCTTGGAGAGATCAAGAAAGGTTTTCTTGAGTTTTATGTGCTCGTGACACAGGACCAGGTTCCACCAGGTGGAGAGAATTAGTTACAGTGTGCTACACAATCAAACTTAGAGTTTTTGATTTAAAAAAACCCAACAGGGGCTGGCCTGGTGGCACAGCGGTTAAGTGCGCACATTCCACTTCGGCGGCCTGGGATTCACCGGTTCGGATCCCGGCAAGCCATGCTGTGGTAGGTGTCCCACATATAATGTGGAGGAAGATGGGCACGGATGTTGGCTCAGGACCAGTCTTCCTCACCAAAAAGGGGAGGATTGGCAGCAGATGTTAGCTCAGGGCTAATCTTCCTGGAAAAAAAAAAACCCCAAAAAACCACACACCTTTTTTTATGTGTGTGAGGAAGACTGGCCCTGAGCTAACATCTATTGCCAGTCTTCCTCTTTTTGCTTGAGGAAGATTATCGCTGAGCTAACATCTGTGCCAGTCTTCCTCTACTTTATGTGGGACGCTGCCATAGCGTGTCTAGACGAGCAGTGCTAGGTCTGTGCCCAAGATCCGAACCTGCAAACCCTCGGCCTTTGAAGCAGAGAATGCAAACTGAACCACTATGCCATGAGGCTGACCCCCCTCAACACATTTTAAAGGGAGAATTGCCTAGCTTTTTAGCTACTGAAACAAAATGGACAATGCCTCTATACTCTAAATATCAATGTTTTGCCTCTGTCCTTTTTCACAAATTGGATTTAGATTTCTGAAGTCATGAGCTGGCGTGACCAAGACGTCAAGGCCGAAAGTCTCTAGTACAGCGGGTCTTTCTAATGCTAGTACTGAAAGGAGGAACTCCATCTCCATCTGAGGCTGTAAACAGTTACTGTAACTTTTCGGGGACCTGATAACCTGTGCATTCAAAATCAAATCTGTCGTATAATGAGGAATGTGATTTGTTACAAAGACAGAGAAAACAATCTAAGCTCCAGTCCAGGTTGCAATTAAGGGAGAGGTTTCCAGCTGTTCCTCAGGGTGGCGGCCACCTCTCACCGCCAGGGGACAGCTGGTACCTTGTTCATATAGCAACAGCCCCTCCCCCTTATCTCAGTATTACTGAATGTTCACCACCACAGTGCTCCACACGGTAAGAACACCTAGATGAAGACATAGCTGCAGGTGCTGTCGGCCCTTTCCCTAAAGCCTTTTTTATAGGATAAGGAAAGCTACTTTTCCTTACTTAAGAAATAATTGTCAATAACAATAACTTACCTAAATGTTGCTGCTCCCTCAAACCGTCATTCAGGCCTTCCCCTTCCTGGTCAAAATTCTCCAACCAACCAACCACATGGCCTCTTCTGCCTTACTTTGTATACCTTGTGATATAGTTTCGATTCCCGATTTCTATTCATTCATTCATTCATTCATACAAACACGTATTTGGAGTGTCCACAATGTGCCAGGCTCTCTGCTAGGTGCTGGCGATGCAGAGGTAAACAGAGCGAACTGATTCTTGTCCTCAGCAAGCTTACAGTCTAGGGAGGGAAACTCGACTGAAAATACTCTTTGTAAAGAAATCATTAACCCCACCCCCATCCCCAGGCTGGCACCAATTCAGCTCAAACATTTAAGTGCCTACTGCATGTAAAGCACCGTCTTTGGCTTTACAGTAATCCAGAATGGTAAGAGTTCTTTTTCCTCAAGAATCTTTGGGAAGATTAGACATTTCTACAAATAACTTGAAACAAACTAGAATATATTAAGGGTCATAGTGAAAGTTCAAAGTAAATGATCTGTAAGTTAGGAGTGAGAGAGAGAGAAGAGAGAAAACATTTTTGGCTACGAGAATCAAAGAAAGCCCTTTGGGTGAAGTGACATTTGAGCTGCCCCTAATAATTACAAAGAACTCAAAGTGCTCCACTGATTGGGTCTTTGTTATCTTCTCTTTTTGGTCTTTTCTTTTTTATTGTTTATGTATTTGTCTTCTCTTTCTGAGGTTATTTAAAGGTTGGGAAGTATTAGTTGCATTGTATAGACATGAAAACTGAGCCCTAGAGAGGTCACCATTTATTTGAGTCTCTCAGTGACCCAGCGGCCTGCCTGCAAGTGCCCGTCTCCCTTCCCAGCCCCGCGCTTCATCCATCAGACATAACTGCCTCAGAACAGACAGAGCAGTTCCGTGGGAGAATTGCGTTTTAATTGAACTGTCTGTACTACTCTGAACGCCTCTGCAGAGATGGAAGAGTGTCGCTTGATAAATAAAATCATTGCTGCTAATAATTCCTTCTGCATAAGGATTAGGGATCTGACCTCCAGGAGAAGGTGCTACTGAAAAGTGTGTACTGAGATTGACTAATTTTTTAAGGAACTCCACAATGTGAGGTGACTGTGGACTGCCCAGCATGTTCCATATAGAAAACCAGTGCACCTGTGAACGGGGGTGGGTGTCCTCTCAGTCTCCGGTGCCAGGGCTGTGATTAGAGTGCTGTGGAATGTTCTATCTTAGTCTTCCATGTACATGCTGGTGGGGGGGGCTTTGTCCACAGCCAGGGTAACATGACCAGAGAGCAGAAGCTCAGGCAGTCGTATGGGTTCTTTATGGGATCCACCCAGCTTTGGGAAGAGAGAATGTTGGCGTTGGGTCACCTGCTTCCATCCCATTGTACAGTCCTGATGGGCCAGAAGATAGGACCATGCTCAGATGGCACCACCATGGCACACCGAGGAGCATTTCCTCCTCTGGGCTCTTCTTTCCTGTCTTCCTCTTCTCTCTCTCTGCACTACCTCTGCTTCTAGACTCCTGAGAGGGAAGATGCCCAGTACAGTTAGGCTTGAATCAGACGACAAAGATCCAGTCCCGGCGCTGCCACTCATTCCTGAGCAAGTTAGGAAACCTCTCTGAGCCACAGTTTTCTCAACCGTAACATGTGGCTAATTCCTTAGGTGGTTGTGAGGAACAGACGTCCACAGAAAGCATTTAGCGCAGTACCTAGCACATTTTCAGTGCCCAGTAAGTGTTGCCTATTACCATTATTGTTCTGTCTCCATCCCATTCATTCCCTTTTCTCTTCCTTTTTTTTCTCTTTCTCCTAACTCTGAAGATTAGACCTGCCTGTGTCTGATCTTGCTTGGGGCTGGTATCGGACTAGAATGATACTTGAGTGATATGGGGCTTAAACAGCCTTTACCCCTGACAGTGTGAGTGATGGGAACATAGGAGATGGTATTATCTCTCATGCTTTTGCTTTTTATTAAGCCCTGGATATAACACCTGCTTGTAGCCACAGAGCAGCAGGCTGAACTAATCATGTCTAAAATATGATATTCCCTTTCCTAAAAGGAAAATGCTAAAGAAATAAAATGGAACCATAATTAGTAATCCATGTATTTTGCATCTTATTTTGTACTAATGCATTTATAGCCTATAATCTAATATTAGCTCTTATGCACCACCCAGTTATGGAATTTCTGCACCGTCTCCCAGGCAACTAGAGGCTTTCAGGCCACCTTTGTCAAGGTCCCTGGTATGTGAGTATCTGTTTTAAAGTTATATGTGTTCCCACCAAGGGAAAGTGTGATCCTTAGACTGTAGAGTGGTCTTTTTTTAGTATGAGTATACTCCCGAAGCTTCGAGAAGATGAGGTTTAAGTGGAGCTAGAGAAGGTCAGGAGATAGGAAGCAGAGGTTAACAAATGACTAAAAATATACTGTAGTAGCATTTTGTTGTTGACCTGCCGGTCCTCTATCCTAATTGCACCATCTGATAAAGGGGATCTTGGATATGGTTCCATATGTATAAACATAGATTGCTATTTCTGGATGATTTCAAAAAGAGTTGTTGTAAGTGGGAACCATGTTTTCTACTTGGTAAAATAAACGGAGGCCGCCTCCTCCTGATTTTTTTAGCTCACCATCTCGTCCTTTTCTCAACAGTTCGCAAAGGTTACCGGATCCAAGCTGACAAAGAGAGAGACTCCATGAAGGTCCTGTACTATGTCGAGAAGGAGCTGGCTCAGTTTGATCCAGCCCGAAGGATGAGAGGCAGATGTGAGCATCTGTTAGTTTTATGTAATGTGTGCACCGTGCAGGAGTCCATAGCTAATGGGGATTCGGGAGTCACCAAACTTAGGCAGCCCAGAGCTTTCAGGGTCAGAGCTAGCAGGGATACTGGTGACACCATCCTAAAGAAAGTAGCTTCTAGTACTCAGAGGGGAGAACAAAGGGTTTCTGGTGTGAAGAATAGGGCAATCATGTGCCATCCTGGTTTATATTGTGTCTCCCCGTGGGGCAGGCAGTATTACTGGCGCTGTGCAATCCTGAGGTTGGAAGTGTTTTATTAAAAGTCTTTCCTTGCTACTCCCTTTAAAATGTATTCAAAATAATGACTTAAGATGTGGAAGCTTGAGTATCAGCTTTTTCCAAAGTGAAAGGACCTAGCGTTGAGCAACAGTCCAGTTGCTGACTTGCTGCATGGAGACTGCGTGAAGGTGAAAGCACAAGTCTGCCAAATGAATCTCGTAAAAGAGACCTACATTCCTCTGAGATGCCCAGCAGCAGAGATTGAGGGGCAAGCAAAGAAGCGGCCCCTCTTGTAAAAAGAACTTTTTAATTATTGAATCTGTAGGTGGCAAGGCCCCAACCCTTAACTCACCCAAAGCCCTTGGAGACTTTGCAGCTGACACAGCTGATTCTTTGGGGTGGAGTCCAAATTACCGCCTACGTGAGAGGCAGCGCAGGGCAGGTCTGACATGGACAGGCTAATTTCGGAGGGTGCTGGCAGGCATGGTAGTGAGGTCACCTGTTTCTCTCTTTGAACCCTCCTCGCCTTGGAACCAACGAGAGACTTGATGGAATTGTTGGGGAAACAGTCCCAGACTAGAGGAGCTTTATTCAGATTAAGGACAACATATTCCTCCCAGTTTGCAATTCTAAATTCATCCTGTCTGAGTTGCATCCATTGCTGCATCCTCCCACCGCACTGACTATAAAAAGACCATCTCCAGATTGGAATGTCAGGAATGCAGATGTCACTGCACTTGACAAGCTGGTTGTAACAGTGTTGTCATGGATTCCCATGAGGGGACAGAGACAGAGAGTCAGAGACCAAGGAGAAGGAGCCTGTGGAGGGAATCTGTGGATCTCACAGCTCTGAGAAAAAGTTAAAAACTGAGGTTAAAACTAAGGATGAATCGTGCTTTAGGCGATGTCTCCTGTCTACCTGGGTTAAAATGGCCTCCAGGGGCTGGCTAGTCATAAGGTAATGGGATCTTAGAGTCCAGGGGGACCTTAGAGGTGGCCTAGGTCAGCCTTTGCAGTGTACGGTTGAGGAAACAGAAGCCCAGAGGGTTGAAGTGACACAATCAGGACCAGAACCTGGCTCTTCTGATTCCCATCCTGTGCTCTTTACACAAGAAACCTGTGAGCAAACTGGATGGTTCCATGGCTGCAGGAGAGACCACAGTCTTCTGGCTTACAGGACTTTAGGATGTTGGAGCTGGAAGAGACTAAGTTGTTGAATCCACCTCTCTCATTTTACAGAGGAGGAAAGGGAGGCGGGGAGGGAAAGTAATGAGTGCCAGTACTCAGTGCCAGTGCCAGAACTGGATCCTGGCTCTCCTGGAACCTGCAGGTTGACATTACAAAAATGGCATAGAGATGAAGTAGGAATATAGTTCACTTTACTTTGAGAGGTTCTATTCCTGAAGAGCAAAGCAAACCCTGGGGTGGATCATGAAAGTGGAACAGTCTTGAAGCGCTCATCATCAAGTGGATCGCATGGTTTCAGATTGTGGCAAGGGAGGAGCAGATTCTCTGAGAACTGGGAGTTTCAGGGTCAGGCTCTTGAATTTCCCAGCCAATATGATCCTCATTTGCCTTGCCCCTTGTAAGTAGGGGGTTGCTCTTGGGATGTTTTTAGTCGTGAATCCCAGTGCAGGATCGGCAAATTATAGCTCCCAGGGCATATATGGTCCACCTCCTGTTTGTGTAAGTAAATCTTATTGGAACACAGCCATGCCAATTCACTTATGTATTATCTATGACTCCTTGCACACTACAATGGCAAAATTGAATAATTGTGACAATTTGGCTTGCAAAGCCTAAAATATTTACTATCTGGCCCTTTACAGAAAATGTTTTCCTTTCTTGTTCTGGAGTTACCTTATTAGGTGTCTGTGAAGTGGTGGATTCATGTTCAATGGGGCAGAAATTTTATAGCAGCATAGAACCTGGACCATCCATCATAGGAATGGTGAAACAGAGATAGCCCCCACTATCTGGAGAAATGAAAAATGTCCATTAGTCCCTGAAGTTTAAGGAAAGTTCTGAGCCAACAATGTTATTTTTCAATAGTCATACCTGGTGCATTTTAAAGTTCTGTATAATTCCCAGGAGATTGTAATCCACTGGGATCATGAGAGAAGGAAGGGTCTAGATTTTATTAATCAATAGTATCTAAGTTATTTTCCTTTAAAATAGGTACTAACTAGTCCATTTTCCTTAGGATGAAGAAAAGGTTTAAAAATTAGATTATATTTCAAAACCAAATAATCGCATGATCAAACTGAATGATATTGCTGGTCAGCCCTGTGTCCTGGCGAAACAGGACGAGGAGGCTGTGTTTATGCTGTGAGGGAAGGCCCTCCTCCCCTTTGTGGGTGGGAATCAGCAAAAATCCTCTGCTCCTCCAAGCACAGTTGTGGATGGGGAGGAGAAGCAGCAGAGGGGAACCTGAGCCCTGCATTTGTGCTTCCACCTCCTCTCTTGGCTTACTTTTCACTCAACAGCCAGGCCTCACAACTTGTGAATGTTGATTTTGATAATATTTTGAAGTTCTAACCAAAGGATTTTAAAAAACAAATGGATTCAGTTACATTACAAATAGATTCACTAGATTTGCTTTTTAAGTAAAATGAAATTCAATCCATTTCGAAGTTCTATAAATAAATAGTGGAATTTTTTTTTTTTCTTTCCAGATTGTGATTCTGGCCCTTGTTGACAAGGGCTTTTGCAGAGAGCTACTTAGGCCCCCTTAGGAAATAAGAAAGCTGTGAGCAGCCCCGCCTACATCTTTGGGCTGGGGCAGGAGTACAGGTGGAGGCCCACAGGCTGTAAGTGCAGTCCACCCCCTTTCTTCCCACACCTCCAAACAGCTGTCCTGGCTGCCCATGGCCACATACACCTGGAATACTCCGGGCAGGGGAAGAGGTCTACACAGGCCCTGGAAATGCACTTGGTCCCATTTGTGGAGGATAGTCCAGGCTCCTGAATGAGCACCCAGAAAGGGGACGGATGGATGCTAGGTGCGAAGTCCCTTTGGCCTTGTGGACTCCTCCTCTGTGGAGAGGGGCACAGCTAAAGGGGGCTCATATGGGGTGCCTCTAAAACATGGGGTGGAACTGGCTCTGAAGGCCCCATCTTGGGACTCCACCAACAGTCAAGAAGATACAGTGACCTGTGGCTTCTCTCTTTTTGCCCCTTTTGGCTCAACATGCATGAGATCATCATTAGCTCATCAGACAATTATACAAGAAGAAAAAAAACACTTAAACAAGGATGATGATGTACTAGGAGGAGACCAGCTGCCGAGAGCTCAGGTTCTGGGAAGCCTGCCTTAGGTAGAACAATAACAGAGCACGTAGGAAGCCTCCCTCTCTGTAGGCAAGTGGGCTCCAGGTAGAGCCAGTTCCTGCTGAGCTAAGAATGCAAATACCACGACTTCAGGTCTGCAACCCACCTAGACAGGTGGGAGTTTCCCAGAGCCTGTGGTCTCAGCCCTTAACAGAGTTCCCGTTGTAGCTAACATGTAGACAGCTCTGTCATGCCTGGTTTTGTCCCTGCAGATAACAACACCATCTCAGAACTCAGCTCCCTGCATGAGGAGGACAGCCATTTCCGCCAGTCTTACCATCAGATGCGAAGCAAGCAGTTCCCTGTGTCCGGGGACTTGGAGAGCAATCCTGACTACTGGTCAGGTGTCATGGGAGGCAGCAGTGGGGCAAGCCGGGGGCCCTCAGCCATGGAGTATAACAAAGAGGACCGGGAGAGCTTCAGGCACAGGTGAAGAAGGCTGTGGAAGGGCCGCTCTGGTGCTGGGCGTGAGGGGGCAGGAGCTGGAAGGCAGGGCGATTTGAGCCTATTATTCCCCTATAGCATCTCTGTCTCCCATTCTAGGATATCGTGCCACATCTCTCTTGCAATCGGCTATTGACCACCCCTCTCCTACATTTATTAATAAGCAAGGGAACATTGGTGATACCATGTGGAGAAGTGATCATTCAAGGCCCTTTGAAATGGGTACTCTAGACCCTTTAAATGAACCTTGTTAACTCTCCCTGCCCTTCTCGTGTATTTTATCCTATAACCTCTGAAAACTCCCACCCATCATTTTTGATCATTTGTTATGTGAAAAGTAAAATGCCAGAGATGTTTTTACACTGTTGCATTTGATTCTCATAACTCTAAAAGGGAGGTACTGTTAACGTCCCCATTTTAAGTTGAGGAAACGGAAACTTACAGATGCTAAGGAACTTCCCCAGGGTCACACCGCCAAGGAATGTAGGAGGCCAAGATGTGCATCCGGGTTTGTGTGGCTTCTTCCTACTGAAAAGCACCTTCACCACTCACCTGCCCTTTACCTGGAAGAATAGCAGACACTGCCTTTCTCTCAAACTTAGCCAACTGCAGGGGTCCCTCTGTCCCCACCCCAAGAGGTAACTCGGCCCTCGGCTCTGAGGGAGGAAAAGGCCTCACTGTATATCACCAAATATTACAGGGCCTCTTTGGGCCACAACTGTGTATATTTATTGCAAGCCACATCACCCATGCTGGCTTTGATGGGGTGAGGAGTGAGACGTGGCTGTCAACCAGAAGTCATAATAACGATCAGAAGGCGGCCCCAGGTGTGTTTCAGCACCATATAGACCACAAAGTATTTTTATCGAAACAAATCCATTGTGAGCCTTAACACAACCTCGTGAGATTGCCTGCACTTCGCTGTTTGAGATTCTGAGGCACGAGAGGTGCCCAAGATCATTCCCGCAGCAAGGAGCGCAGCTGCGGCTCGGAGCGAGGCCCCAGGACACGATGGCGCTCTGGCAGCCCCCTCGAGCTCGAGCTCGCCGCCTTGCACACGGCGGGTGGTCGCACCTTCGCGGCGGGTGGTCGCACACTGACCCGTGTCTCTTCCGCCCGCAGCCAGCAGCGATCCAAATCCGAGATGCTGTCGCGGAAGAACTTCGCCACCGGCGTGCCGGCCGTCTCCATGGACGAGCTGGCGGCCTTCGCCGACTCCTACGGCCAGCGGGCCCGCCGGGCCGACGGCAACAGCCACGAGGCCCGGGGCGGGAGCCGCTTCGAGCGCTCGGAGGCGCGGGCGCTGGGAGGCTTCTACCAGGACGGCTCGCTGGAGGAGGCCTACGGGCCGCGGAGCCGCAGCCGCGAGCCGCCCGGCGACCCGGAGCGCGCCTGGGCCTACAGCCCCGCGCGCCGGCGGCCGCCAGACGACGCGCCCCTGCCGCGCCTGGTGAGCCGCACGCCGGGCACGGCGCCCAAGCACGAGCACCCGCCGCGCGGAGGCGCGCGGGAGCGCCAGGCCCGGCCCGAGGGCGCCAGCCGCGGCGGCAGCCTCGAGACGCCGTCCCGGCTGAGCGCGCGGCTCGGCCCGCGCAGCGCCTCCTACTACGCCTGGTCGCCCACGGCCACCTACGAGGCCAGCTCGCCGCCCGGCGACGAGGAGGACGCGCCCGACGACGCGCTGCCGCCCTACAGCGAGCGCGAGCTGAGCCGCGGCCCGTCCTACCGCGGCCGCGAGCTGCCCTACGCCAGCAACTCGGAGAAGAGGAGGAAGAAGGAGGCCGCCAAGAAAAGCGTGAGGGCGCCCGGCGGGAGGGCCCCGCGGTGGGGAACCGGACGTTGCGCTGCTTCTTTCCCCACCTCGGTCTGTCCGGGACCAGGGGAAGGAAGCAAGCGTGGGGCTCTGAGAGTTGGACGAGGCAGAGGTAGCAGGTGTGTAGATGTGGAGTGTTAGATCCTTGAGGACCAGCGTTAAGAAGGGTTTGGCATGCGGGCCTCTAGGCGTCACCGCCACCACAGGCCCTTAGGTGAGCTTCCGAGGGCTGTGTGCAGAATGTTCTGTGCACGCCTCTAGGTGCATTCCTCCCCATTGTCCACCCCCTTTGGGGTGAGAGTCTGTAAGCTGCATCAAATTCCTAAATGTCCATGTCCCCGAGAAGGGTAGGAGCCACTGCTGTCGATGAAGGACAGCTCGCTGCTCCTTTCCTCCTCTGACATTTTATTGAGTAGGAGCTGTGTACTGTGTCCTGTGTATGTGAAGGAAATCTTTTGGTCCCTGCCCAGTTAGCTGTCTCTTTTGTAAATGGTCTTATATAGACGTTAACTGCTTTCTCTCTAAATGTCAAGAGCAGCCCAGCCCAGCCCTCAGCCCCCAAATGTAAGCTCTGGACCTCAGAGAAATATTGGGAGGCAGTCACAAATGTCCACTGTGGTGGCCCCTGTGCTCTGGAGGCCTCTCTCCAAGCCCACGTGCTTCTGCTCCCACCTCAATTACCCTGTCTCTCCCACCATTTTTTTTTTCATGATGTAAGCTGGACGTTTTCTTTAGCATGTAGTGTGGGGAGAGAACATGAACAGAAAAAGGTCTTGACGTGATTATGAACTCTTCCAAAACAATTAAATGTCTTTTGTTGTTCTGTAAATAGGAAAATGAGGCTGCTGAAGTGTGTGCGCAGGGGAGGAGCTTTCCCATGATGTCAAGTCTATAATGCACCATCCACACCGGCTGTTGTGGAGCTGTAACTGTTGTAGTTATTCCCAAAGGGGTGGGAAGTTCTTCTGTGGCCATGGAACTACGTCCTATCAGATGTAGGTGGGCTTCAGCACCAACTGAGGCTTAGGAAAAGTAATCACAAGCCTAATGAAGTGTCCTAAGAGTCAGGATATGCCAGGCTCTGAACAGGTTGTGGGCTCTGCCCAGGGAACCATCTGTTGTGTTGAGTTTCTTTACCCTCCTGTGTTTTAATCTTGGGCTCTTTCTGCTCTTCCCCAGAGTGATTTCCCAACCAGGATGTCCCTTGTGGTCTGATATTTGTTTTCAAGACATCTCTCTGGATGACTAGAAGTCAGAAGTGGACTACGGGGTCAAGACACAAATCCACGAGCCAGCAGGCCCCGGACCTTCTCTGGCCACCATCTTGGAAGATTTGCCGATCTTTGCTTTGGCAAGGGATGAGGGGCAGCCTTTAAGAGAGGCTGATTCCAAACCTCAGTGCCCATCTAACTAGTTTGAGAAACTTATCAAGAAAACAGCTACGTGTGAGAAGGTTCCCACACATGGGGTTTCTCACCTGCAGAGTTCATCCTGTCCAATCTCCTTCCTTAGCTGAACCAGGATTCCTTTTCCAGTTCTGAAAGGGAGTTAGCTGTGGACTGCTAATCTCCAGAAGATGCCTCTGCCTACAGTATGCTTTTCTGTACCTCCTGTGCTGTGCTTAGGGACAGAAGAATTTATTGCTACTATTAGAAGAAGGCCTTCTACTGACAAAAGAAGGTAGCTTCAGGCAAAAAATACCTTTTATCCCCATCACCTCCAAGTCACTAGCCAATGACTGTTGTTACAGTAAAATCAGAAGGCCTTTGGTGAACTCAGTGACAGTGACCTGCTGGAAAAATCACAGAAATGACTTCAATTTGCTGTTCTGATTGACAGTTCCTGAGTGGCTGGAACAAAACAAAAGAGAGTATACCTTTTTGAAAAGCCAAGTGGTATTTCTCTTTCCATTCTGAGAACAAGCTCTGCTTTTCCTCTTTCTGCTGTCCACGGTGACGTCTGAGTCTCGGACATCAAGGGCTCACCTCGTCCTTTCTCTCCTGGACTTTCCACAGCTTGGTGCCACACACAGAGCCCCCTCCCTCTGCAGTCTGATTAGGTTGTCATCAGGTGCCTTTTGATAAATGCTTAAAATATACACAAAAGAAAAGAGGGAGAAAAAGAGGAGAGAGCAGTAATGCAGAAGAATGAAATAGAAAAGAATGGACAAGAATTTAAGAGAAAAAGAATATATGGTCTCATTATATTTTGAATGTGGGCCATTTCCCCCACAAACTCTACCTAATTCTTCTCTGGTTTTGAACTTCATTTACCATGAGTTGTTTCTGCCATCCCAGCCCTGCCATTTCAGGATACTGGAGATGTGGAGCATGCATCTTGGCCTCACCAGGCTGCCACTCTAGATGCTTTTGAGAGGTGAGAGGTATTGCTTCCTTAGGAAGGAGCACTTCCTATTCTCACCTTTGCCTAAATGATAGATTTTGCCCAGATCCCAAAACTAGATCTCTCTGGATTTTATCATTGGACTGCAAAAAATGGCCACAAACTCTTCCCTTCTCATCAAGAGGTACAGTCTGTTTCTTCACCCCTTGAACCCAGGATTGGCCATTTGATTTGGCCAGTGGCCCAATAACAAATGTGACACAAGCAGAGACTTGAAAAATTCTTGTGCATGGGGCTTGTCCTCTCTTGCTGCTCTTGGGAATCTTGCAATCACCATCAGGTGAACGAGCCTGGGCTATCCTGCTGCATGATGAGAGGAAAGGGCCTAGTTACCCCTGTCGTGCTGTCTGACAGCTTGTCAACTCTCAGCTGATGCAAACACATGAGTGAGCCCACCCAAGACCAACAGAAGAACTGCCTAGCTGAGCCTAGCCAAAATTGCTGATTCCAACTCAAGGTGTGAAAAGTTGGTGCACTCTTTAAATGTTCATTTCTCGTCAAGGAAAACTGACTTTTTCTTCGTGTCTGAGTGTTCAGCTCTGAATCTCTGACTCCACCTCACCTTAGGTGTCTCACAGTCTCCCCTCTGCTAAAGCTTTTCACCCCACACTTGGGTCAAATCACTGGGAGACAGTGATTGGCCTCACTATCCTCCCACTCCTAGCAGTGGGTCATTCTCTATCTGTGGATCCATGGACAACCTCTGAAGAAGATTTCTTCTTCAGCATCTCCTTGGTCTTATCCAGAGCCACCTTACTGGAGCTAGGCCCTATTCTCAGAATACCATTCCACTGGTATCCATTTACTTTATGGCATTCCAAAACAGTCCTACATGTGCAATGAAATAAAGAAGAGGCTGGGTGAGAGTCAGAGGGATGAGTTGATATCATTGCTTGCAGGAGAATTGGCCGACCCAAGGACTTCACAGAGGCTTTGGCCTATCAAGAGGAACCAGAAGGACAGTTCAGCCCAGTGCTGGCACTTCCAAGGGCTGGAAGACACAAGCCATAACCCTGGTGCTGAGTTTCCGACTTGACGGTGTCCCTGGTCTCTGAAAGCCTAGGCCTAGTCTACCTGTTTGGGTCCCAATTCAGATGGAAAAGATGATTAAAACATCGTTTCTTAGTCACCAGCTTTGGATCTCAACTTGCTCAGGCAATTTTGGAGAATATTGGGTAGCTGCAGTAGCTATTATCTCTATACTGAGCACTGTGTCAGGCTTCTCACCACCAAAGAGCCCCATAGCACCAGCTGCAGAGACCAAAACTATTTCTTTTATTAGCCGGAGGCATGTACGATTTTGGTGAAGATTGAGGGGAGCAATGAGAAAGAGTTATTAAAATTGGAAACCTGCAGTTCCAAAGACAACAATAAAAAATGCAAAGATGATAACAGCCTACTGAAATGACCTGGGGAGATGGGACCAGGTTGTCCTCCATGGGGTGGCATAAATCACTCAGACTTCCCAAGAGAGAAAGCAGTCGTTTCTGGGGATGTGGACAGGAGATAAGGCTGTCTAGACAAGTACATGCAAAGCTGTCCGTCCTCAGCACCCCGGCTCTTCTCTTCATGACCTTTTGTTTCTTCTCCCCTGAATAGTGTGTCCTACATAGGAAGTGCTTGCACATGTTAGCTTCCTTCCTAGGTTTTATTGGGGTACATAATAAGTCTTGTGTAGGACCTGGTCTCTATCATTGGGACCCTACAATTGAATAGGGGAAAGAAGACATGCCCAAGAAAGAATTAGGAGATTTTATGCATATAATATGAAATATCGCTATGGATAAGTTACAACAAACCCAGAGAATTAAAGTTTTTTATTTAAATGGGTATATTTTGATATTTAAGTGTTGTGTGTGTTTGTCCATCCATACTATTTAAAGATGTGCTTAGTAATCTGAAAAGCAAATATTAAAAAATCTGAACTGAAAGAAGTGAGTTAGGATGAGGAAGGTGGGGGCCCAGGGACCAGTGGGATGATGCATGAGCTGCTGTGTTTGTCTGTGAGTCACAGCTGAGTCAGGGACTGTTGGGTGAGGGGGCGTGGATGCAGGTGGCAGGAGATGTCCCCTGGTAGATGAACTGCTTCTCTAAGCCATGCAGAGACTCATTAGGAAGCTGGGGACACTTGCCATGGACCTGGTGGTACGTGTCAGCTGTTCCACCCCAGCATGCTCACAGGGGAGCTCCGCATCAGCTTCTTCAGGGGCTCAGTTCTGCAGCCATGAGTGCTGCTGCCCACCCTCACTAACACAGGAAAGTCTTGTGTAGATAATGGGCCCCTCATCTCCCTTCTCATGAGCCTCACTCTGCACCTGGCTTGGGACCGTGCGAACTAAGAGTGGGAAGGGCCTGCCACTCTGGCCCAAGGCACTCCATGCTAAAAACAATGAGCCACATCTGTAAATATTTCTAAATAGTCTGAAAGACTTCGTATAGGTAATCTGATTAGACCTTAGGCAGCCTTGGAGAGAGGCTGGAGTCACAGATGTTGTTGTAATCCACCCCCCATTATAGATGGAGAAATGAACCATTGCTGCCATTAGTGAAGTCACAGACCTAATTAGGTCATTAGACTCCAAGCCTGTAGGTCTTTTCTGCTGGATCAATATTTCCCCAAATTGCCTAACCATATGAATTACTTGATTGCTGTGAAAAATGTATTGTTGGGCCCTGCCTCAGAGATCGATTGGGTGGGTCTGGAGCTAGGATTTGTACTTTTAATGTGTATTTCAGGATATTCCTGTGATCACATGCATTTGGGAAATGCTGCACTAGGTCCTACCCCTGGTGTACCCCAAACAGTTGGTCCTGAGGCTTCCTTGGACTTTGAAATTTTTTCTTCAAATGTCCTGGTGAGGTTCCCCTTACTCCCTTCGGGCTGGCAGGGGTGAAGCACCTATCGGTCTGTCTGTGACATGGTGACTGGCTCACCAGGGCCCAGGGGCAGGAGAACCATGTGAAGCAGAGAGACAGGAAAGCTAGGAGCACTTCCCAGGAGCCTGTTCTGGATGTTTCCAGTCCTGGAGTAGAGATCTGTTGTGACAATCTCACATCTGACAACAAGAATTACAGGTAATTTTCTCATTCCCTTGATGCCATTCTGAGCAAAACTTAGATCATGAATAGAAAGCAAAGAGACCACTGGGGAAATGACAAAAATAATTTTTTGAAACATTCAAATTATCAGTCTGGCTGGCCCACATCCACTTCCACCTCAAGACCCAAAGTAGAGTGGGCAAGAATAATGAAATCTACATCACATATCCTTCCAACATCAGCTTTAAATGCTGCCAGAATCTTACAGGAGTTTGAAATTGATTTATAGGATGTAGAGATCCAAATTCGCCAAAATAGGGGCCCAGGTACTTAAAATCCCAGAAGAAAAAAGCGCCTGGTTTTTCTCTGCCAGGATCCTACATCCTAGTCACCTGGGAAGCTGATCAGTGAAGCTCGAAGTAAGGAGCTTTAACACTGAAGCAGAACAAGGCTAATGTGGAGCTGCTTTAAGCAGCAGCCCAAGCTTTAGCACTGCCTGAAGGTGATAAGGAGGCGAATACTGATAATACTTGTATCAGATTATGGTGTATTACTATTTACAGAGCACTTTCACGTGCATTGTTTCATTTGATCCTTACAACAACCCCCATGATAGAGGCAAAGTAGATATGGTGGACCCATCAAACAGAATGTAAAACCGAAGTTGAAAAGGCTAAGTGATTTGCCTATGGTCAAGTGACTTTTAAAATTATAGAGCCAGGCCTTCTGACTGTCTGTCTAGGGTTCTTTCCAGTTCCTACAATATCTGTGGGACTGGAATCTGGCTGATTCTCTTCACAGCCAAACATCCGGTGAGAAGAGTCCTGGCCTCGATGCTCACTCACATGTCAGGGGACAGTGAAGCTGTGAAGACAGACACTTGCTGTTCCATCCTCCCAAGCACCATTCCTCAAATGCAGCTCTCAGAGGGAGTCAGCTGTGCTCCAGGAGAGTTCCACTTTCGTTAGCCATGCGGTGAGGGGAAAAGGCTTTGATAAAAATGTGCTTCCGATTTTAGAATCCTTCCTGAAGAGGAGTTTCTGAGTCAAACTGCAAATTGATCTCCGCTCAGAATTCCGGGGTTGGGGGTGACCTGCTTAGGAGTGAACTGTCTCGCATCTTCACAGCATTTTGGGATTTTAGGTAGAACTGGAGGGGCCAGCTGAGACAATGCAGCGGGTTAGTTCAAAGTTTTGTGAGGGTTTCTTGGTGGGGCTGGACGCAGGTCAGTGGTCTGACGCTTTTCTTCTGGGAAAGCTAAAAGAAACACAACTTCACTCTTATCTTGGCTTTAAGGAAAAGCCACTTTATTAACAAAGGTATTAGATACTACCCATGAGAATTTTCCTTGTGGGAATAAAGAATAAGGGAATAGAAGGAACAATGGGTCAAAGAGGGGTCAGAAATCTGCTTCCTGAGAGTCACCTGCCCACTTGTTTTTGTGCCTTGTCTGTGGCATCAAAACTGAAATGTTTGTATCACTGTTGCCCATGATTTTTTTCAGTGTCAAACATACAAAGTGAATTTGGTTGTAATGTTTTAAACTAAATAAAATGTTTCCACCAACATTTGCTATCAAGAACTCATAATTAACACAACCATGTTTAATCATGATCTGACCCTAAATGACTTCAGCAGAAAAAAAATACGATGCATGACGGCCTCCGAATGTTTTAAGTACTGTAGTAGAGGAGTAAATACTGTGGGACTATGGAGGAGGCAAGCACTGACAGATCTGAAGCTAGGTTTTCCCAGATTTTAGTGAGCTATGGCCTGGATGAATTCTGTTGCCGTTCTCACTGCTCTCCACAGGCTGTCTAACATTCAGGAGATGAGGAGCAGCGAAGATGGTTGGATGATGTTGTGGTACCCAGCTCATTTTCAAGAAGGGCACAAGCATTTGCTGCTAGAAATGTCACCTGGGGAAGGGAGGAAGGAAACCATTCATGGGAGGACATTTTAAGTTCTGAAAAGATTTGAAGAACTCCACATCGTCATAATTAAGAGAAGGCAACTCAAATCCTTTGTTTGCAAAAGAAGTGGTAAATCCCTCAGGGAGCGATTAATACCCTCCTATTGGCCAGGCTCTCTCAAGGGAATTCCAGATTTTAGGATCCTGGTTGAATGGAAAAACCTGCCCTTGCTTGAAGCGTCTGGACTCAGTTCTCTTCTTTGAGTAGCTCACCTAAAAATGTTCACATGTCATTTTATCTTAAAGGTACTCTAAAACAGTTTAGCTCTGATGACCTCCTCTGGACTTTCTGCTATTTTGTCCATTGTATTAATTCCATCTTGCTTTTTCAGCTTTATAAAATATTGTATTTGATTTGTAAAGTGTATGTTTGGGTCACCTACATGTTTTTTCTACACATCTTTTCTTCTTGCATTTCAGGTCTTTTTTGGAAATCTTGTCCCTTCTTTCTAAAGGAAGCTTTCTTTAGTGATGGTCTTTTGTGAGGATACTCTACAGTTTGGGTTTCTCTAAAACAAAGTCTTTACTTCGTTCTTGTTCTTGAAAGATAATGTCATTGAGTATGCAATTTTGGATTAATAGTTGTTTTCTCTTAGCATACTGAAGATATTATTCCACTCCCTTCTGGCTTTTAATGTTGCTTTTGAAAGTTAATTACTAATCTAATTGTCCTTCCTTTGTAAGTAATCTGTCTTGTCTCTCTGGCTGTTTTTTAAGACCTTCTTTTTGTCTCTAGTGTCCTTTGGTTTAGTTAACATGCCACCAGGTATGGATTTCTTTTAACTTGTTCAGGTTGGGATTTATTGTGCTTCCAGAAGCTGTGGATTGGATTTTCCATCAGTGATAGAAAACTCTCGGCTATTAACATATTGAATATTTCTTCTTCTCCTTAAACTCTCTTTTGAAAATGTCAATTAAACGTATGTTAGACTTTTCTTTCTGTCTTACATATTGCTTGGTCTGTCTTTTGTAGTTTCATCTCTTCATCTTTCTGTGCTGTATTCTGAGTACTTTCTTCAAATTCATCTTTCAGTTCACTACTTTTCTCTTCAGTTGGCTCTAATCTCCTTCCTCTGAATTTTATTTATTTATTTATTTTAAAGATTGGCCCTGAACTAACATCTGTTGCCAATCTCTCTTTTTTTTCCTTCTTCTCCCCAAAGCCCCCCAGTATGTAGTTGTATACTCTAGTTGTGGGTCCTTCTGTTTTTGCTATGTGGGACACCACCTCAGCATGGCTTGATGAGTGATGCTAGGTCCACGCCTGGGATGCAGAACTGGTGAAATCCTGGGCCGCCAAAGCAGAGTGTGCAAACTTAACCACTCGGCCACAGGGCTGGCTCCTGAATTTTAATTTTAATTAGTATATTTTTCATTTCTGAAAGTTCAATTTAGCCCTTTTTCAAATCTGCATGGTCATTGTTGATAGTGTCTTGCTCCTTACTCTTCTATACAATTCCCTCTTGTTTCTTTGAATATATTAAATGTACTATTTATATTTTATGCTCAGTAATTCCAATATCTGCAGTCTTTGTGGGCCTAACTTTGAAATTTGTTACTTCTGCTAACTCTCACTCATGGTTTCTTGTTTCCTTAAATGTTTTATAGTTTTCAGTTGTGAACTCATGTTTGGTAGAATGCCATATTACATTGGTGCCAGTCAGGAAGACTTTTCTTGCTCCTTACCTGCCCTCCTTCTCCCCATAATAACTCCACATACACACAGCAACTCTGGAGGGTCCAAGAGGAATTAGTGATTGAGTGAAGAAGGAATAGAAGTAAGTGGGAAAAATCTAGAAGGTACAGGCATTTCTCTCTAAAACTAGACACATAGGATGGATTAAAATTATTCGGGGAAAATCAGTTATTTTATGTTTGCACCCTACTGATTCCCATTTATTCAATGTAAAAGTCATATTTTTATATACACGTTCAATTCAAGAAATAAAGAAGTACGCTGATTTCAGGTTCTAAAAAATCTTGGCAGAGACGTCCTAATAATAAAATTATATTTTCTGCTGAATTGGTTTTAAGCATTTCCTGAATGCTTATCAGGTGGCCTGAGGTGACAACAGATGTGTCAGGTGTCGCTCAGAGAAAGGGAGTGATTTAGCCTGACACGCCATCTAGTGGCACACATCCAAGGGAACGCTTCCCCGTGCTAACTCGCTGAGACTGAAGGTTTTGGATAGAGGTGTGCCTCACATTGTTTAAGAGATGTATTCTTAAAAAGCTGTGTATAAATTCTCTTTTGACAAATCAAATTAACTGAATTGGGAGTTCTTTATTTAGAAGCGGTGAGTTTTTCTGTATGTTTTGCAAGTTTAGACCTTGCCATCTTCTGTTTTCAGAGCGGACATCTGTGGGTATCATGTGGTGAAAACCTCATGTTTCTTGCTTGGGACCAAGTGGGAATGAGGCACATGCCCCGCTCGATTTAAAGCTATTTTAAAATGTGCTTTTTAACACCACTGGGATACAAGTACTTTCTGAAGTCAGGTCAGACTCCGGTGCTACAGAATTATAGTGAAGCCAGTTTCTCATTAGCAAGCAAAAATTATGTCATTGAACTGTGCAACCAAAGGATCTAAATAGTCCATTCCCTGGCCTTTGGCTCTAAAAAGATGACTCGATCTCTCCCTATCTCGCTCTCGCTCTTACTGTCTAAAAAACAAGCAGAGAAGATTCCATAGTCTCACGTCTAACTCTTGTGGTAGAAGGCGGCCAGGCGTTAGGCAGCGCTGACCCACACAGAGGGCGGGGTGCAGGGGCGGGGCTGTGTGCCGTGGACTGATGGGTTCCTGGGTCCCTGGATCCAGGCAAAAAAATTCAGCAGCACATAGTGCATCCAAAAGGGCAAGCTGAACACTCACACGCAAGCTGTATCACACCTTGATGAAGGCCCTCAGGGTGAAATTCCAGATGTGCAAATGTTTCCTAAGCAGAAAACTCAAATAACAAATAGTTCAGTTGAAATTAAGAGACCTGGCAAGACTAAAGTTTGACTTTGTCACTCCCTGCTTAAAAATTTTCTGGTTATCCGTATCTTGAGACCGAGTCAAGTGCCTTAGAACATACACAGGCTCTGTGTGATCGGACCCCTTCCTGCTACCGCAGCTTCACTGCCAGTTTCTACTTCTTTCTTTTCTACTTTGCTACGCTCTCAGATGCAGAAGCATTTGTAACGCTTGAACACACTGTGTTGTTTTGCACCTCTGCAGCTTTAATTTAGAATGCCTTCCTCCTCCTCTTTGGCCACTTTCTTAAACACATTTTAAGGTTCAGTTTGGGTGTCACATCCTCTGGGAAGCCCTGCTCCCACCAGGCTGAGCTAAGAGCCCCAGTTCTACGCTTCCACAGCAGTGTTCACCCTGTCGCTACGTTCAACACATTAATTTAAGGTAATCTCTTTTTGTGTGTGTCCACATACTGGAATGGAAGTTCTTTGAAAGTCTTCTTTTTTGTATCTTTCAAGTCACTATGGTGCATGGCACACAATAGGTTTTCCAATGTTAGCTTAACTAAAGCAAATCAAGACCATTTTGCGATACTCTGAAAGCTCTGATCTCAGGAGAGCTAGAGAGTAGTGACTCCTGTGCAGGTTGAATATGCCCAAAAATCTTGATATCCAGGTCACATCTTAGCAAGTAAGGATGATTTTGGTCTCCTCAAGGCTTTCCTCCTAGCCATATGCTAAAGCAGAGGTTGGAAAACTTTTGAAAGGGACTTGCCTAGAAGCCAGTCCCTTTCGAGGTGACATGCAAGCCTAGAGGGGTTTGGAGGGCAGGAGATGGGGATTGTTTTCACTTATAAGCCACCGGCAAGAGGCCAAAAATTTTGAAGGCAGAAACGCCTGAGGCCCCACACTGGCTGCCAACCTCAGCTGCTCACTCCATCTGAGAATTTATACCCATAGAGGTTCTTGACAATGCTGTGGCTGAGACGTGCAGGAGGCCTTCAGTCAATAGGCCACAAACTGTGTGTGTTTTCATCAGCCCCTAGACTGGGAATGACTATCCCCAAGCTCAAGAGGACCAGACAAGAGTACAAGCCACGCATACAAGATAGAGACGTCAGGATTGGGCAGCTCGGGGCGGGGTCCTGGAAGACCCTGTCCGGGTGGTGGGAAGGTGCAGCACTGAGCGGCTGGAGAATCTACTCGTCTCTAGCTGTCCCTGTGTCTGCTCCCGTTCTCTCCGCTGTATCTGAGACTTGATTTCTTTTAACCTAAAAGGCAACAAATCAGTGTGGTAGGTAGAAAATATCAATGTTAGGAATACTCTTCAACCTCTTTCTCTTGCAGCGTACATCAAATTCTGACCGGCCAGCTCAGCGTCTGCAATTTTGTGGTATAAAATGAGGTAATGAGTGAGGGAAGAACCCAGAGGATCCTGGTCTGGCTTGATTGATTTACATGGAGCAGAGCGTGGGAGAGGAGAGGGTAAAAGATAATTGGCAAGATGAGCAAGGAGAGTTTGGAGAGTTAAAGAAACATAGATATGAGGTATGACCATCATTTATATGAGATCTTGAGGGACATATGGAAAGATTTTAAGAATTTTACTTATTAATTTTGTCAAGACTGCAATCCTCTTTGGCAATTTTTGAGAAACTTTAGCATGTGCCAAGATGGGGCCATGGGTTAGACTGGTTATAAGAGCATTTAAAAAGTCTGCCTTCTTAGCAAGCCCTGTATCTTGTCATCCAGCACAAAGGGATGTTCTTGGTGTCTTCTTTGGGGAGCTGTCTCCATGCCAGTTGTGAAAACCAGGGAGAAGAAAGGCCAAGACACCCTACCATGTACAGTGAACGGGGCATGGATGGGCTGAGGGTTTTGGAGATGGGCTCCAGAGAACAGCCTCTGAATCCCCAATGATGTCCCCAAGTTGCACAGACTCTTCCTGACTCCTGTCATCTGGTCCTGGCTGTCCCAGGACACTACGTTCCATTTCAATAGTTTCAGATTATTCCATGGCATATTTATGTACATTGTTATCTGATCCTCGTAATAACTCTGTGAGGGAAGCAGAACAGGCATTTTTTCCTCTATTTTACAGATGGGAAAATCAAGACCACAAAGAAGGAAATGACTCGAGGGGATTTTAAAAAAAGACAGCAGCACCACTAGAGCTAGCACCCAGATCTCCTGAGTCCTGGTTGGCTATTCTTTTTTTTTAAAGATTGGCACCTGGGCTAACAACTGTTGCCAATCTTTTTTTTTTTTTTTTCCCCTGCTTTATCTCCCCAAACACCCCCTGTACACAGTTGTATATCTTAGTTGCATGTCCTTCTAGTTGTGGGATCATTATTCTTTATGACACTTAATTCTTGCCTTATAAATAAGTGTGGAGATTGTGGAAGCTCATGTTAAAAAACGCGGTGCAATGAAAAGGAAGCATAAGTTAAATAATGCGGGAATATTGAACGTCCATTAACGCAGTGCAGGAGGCTGACTGACAACTCGCACGGGATGTTGGGAGGGACTGCAGATCCCCTGGAGTGGACAAGTCCAGAATCAAATCCCAGGAGAGGGCTATAGACTGGGGCAATGGGCCAAATCGAACAAAAAATTAGCAAGGGTAAATGCAAAGACTTAAATTTTGATCTGAAAGATAATTGCACAAGGATGAGATGGGAAGTTATTTTTTTAAGATCTTTTTGTCCTTTTCTACAGTTTATTTATTTTTTTTTTTTTATTAATGTTATGATGGATTACAAGCTTGTGAAATTTCAGTTGTACATTTTTGTTAGTCATGTTGTGGGTACACCTCTTCCCCCTCCGTACCCTCCCCCCACCCCCCCCTTTTCCCTGGTAACCCCCGATCGGATCTCCTTCTCAAAATACTAATTTCCACCTATGAGTGGAGTCATATAGAGTTCGTCTTTCTCTGACTGACTTATTTCGCTTAACATAATGCCCTCGAGGTCCATCCACATTGTTGTGAATGGGCCAATTTCGTCTTTTTTTATGGCTGAGTAGTATTCCATTGTGTATATATACCACATCTTCTTTATCCAATCATCAGTTTCTGGGCATGTAGGCTGGTTCCACGTCTTGGCTATTGTAAATAATGCTGCGATGAACATAGGGGTGCAACGGACTCTTGAGATATCTGATATCAGGTTCTTAGGATAGATACCCAGTAATGGGATGGCTGGGTCATAGGGTATTTCTATTTTTAACTTTTTGAGAAATCTCCATACTGTTTTCCATAGTGGCTGTACCAGTTTGCATTCCCACCAACAGTGTATGAGGGTTCCTCTTTCTCCACAACCTCTCCAACATTTGTCGTTCTTGGTTTTGGATGTTTTTGCCAATCTAACGGGGGTAAGGTGATATCTTAGTGTAGTTTTGATTTGCATTTCCCTGATGATTAGCGATGATGAACATCTTTTCATGTGTCTATTGGCCATATTCATTTCTTCTTTTGAGAAATGTCTGTTCATGTCCTCTGCCCATTTTTTGATCGGGTTGTTTGTTTTTTTGTTGTTAAGCAGTGTGAGTTCTTTGTATATTATGGAGATTAACCCTTTGTCAGATAAGTGGCTTGTAAATATTTTTTCCCAATTAGTGAGCTGTTTTTTTGTTTCAATTCTGTTTTCCCTTGCCTTGAAGAAGCTCTTTAGTCTGATGAAGTCCCATTTGTTTATTCTTTCTATTGTTTCCCTCAACTGAGGAGTTACAGTGTCCGAAAAGATTCTTTTGAAACTGATGTCAAAGAGTGTACTGCCTATATTCTCTTCCAAAAGACTTATTGTCTCAGGCCTAATCTTTAGGTCTTTGATCCATTTTGAGTTTATTTTGGTGTGTGGTGAAAAAGAATGGTCGATTTTCAATCTTTTGCATGTGGCTGTCCAGTTTTCCCAGCACCATTTGTTGAAGAGACTTTCTTTTCTCCATTGTAGGCCCTCTGCTCCTTTGTCGAAGATTAGCTGTCCATAGATGTGTGGTTTTATCTCTGGGCTTTCAATTCTGTTCCATTGATCTGTGGACCTGTTTTTGTACCAGTACCATGCTGTTTTGATCACTGTAGCTTTGTAGTATGTTTTGAAATCGGGGATTGTGATTCCGCCGGCTTTGTTTTTCTTGCTCAAGATTGCTTTAGCAATTCGTGGTCTTTTGTTCCCCCATATGAATTTTAGGATTGTTTGTTCAATTTCTGTGAAGAATGTTCTGGGGATTCTGATTGGGATAGCATTGAATCTGTATATTGCTTTAGGTAGTATGGACATTTTAACTATGTTTATTCTTCCAATCCATGTGCAAGGAATGTCTTTCCATCTCTTTATGTCATCGTCAATTTCTTTCAAGAAAGTCTTGTAGTTTTCATTGTATAGATCCTTCACTTCCTTGGTTAAGTTTATCCCAAGGTATTTTATTCTTTTCGTTGCGATGGTGAATGGGATAGAGTTCTTGAGTTCTTTTTCTGTTAGTTTATTGTTAGTGTATAGAAATGCTACTGATTTATGCACGTTAATTTTATACCCTGCTACTTTGCTGTAGTTGTTGATTATTTCTAATAGTTTTTCTGTGGATTCTTTGGGGTTTTCTATGTATAAGATCATGTCATCTGCAAACAGCGCGAGTTTTACTTCTTCGTTACCTATTTGGATTCCTTTTATTTTTTTTTCCTGCCGAATTGCTCTGGCCAGCACCTCCAGTACTATGTTGAATAGGAGTGGTGAAAGTGGGCACCCTTGTCTTGTTCCTGTCCTCAGAGGGATGGCTTTCAGCTTTTGTCCATTGAGTATGATGTTGGCTGTGGGTCTATCATATATGGCCTTTATTATGTTGAGGTACTTTCCTTCTATACCCATTTTACTGAGGGTTTTTATCATAAATGGGTGTTGGATCTTGTCGAATGCTTTCTCTGCGTCTATTGAGATGATCATGTGGTTTTTGTTTTTCATTTTGTTGATGTAGTGTATCATGTTGATTGACTTGCGGATGTTGAACCATCCCTGTGTCCCTGGTATAAATCCCACTTGATCATGGTGTATAATCTTTTTGATGTATTGCTGTAATCGGTTTGCCAAAATTTTGTTGAGGATTTTTGCATCTATGTTCATCAGTGATATTGGCCTGTAGTTCTCCTTCTTTGTGTTGTCCTTGTCAGGTTTGGGGATCAGAGTGATGTTGGCTTCATAGAATGTCTTAGGGAGTTCTCCATCTTTCTCAATTTTCTGGAACAGTTTGAGGAGAATAGGTATTAAGTCTTCTTTGAATGTTTGGTAGAATTCTCCAGAGAAGCCGTCTGGTCCTGGACTCTTGTTTTTGGGGAGGTTTTTGATTACCGTTTCTATTTCCTTACTTGTGATTGGTCTATTCAGATTCTCCATTTCTTCCTGATTCAGTTTGGGGAGATTGTATGAGTCTAGGAATTTGTCCATTTCTTCCAAGTTGTTCAATTTGTTGGCATATAGTTTTTCATAGTATTCTCTTATGATCTCTTGTATTTCATTGGTATCTGTTGTGATTTCTCCTCTGTCATTCCTGATTTTATTAATTTGCGCTTTCTCTCTTCTTTTCTTGGTGAGTCTGGCTAGGGGTTTGTCAATTTTGTTAATTCTTTCGAAGAACCAACTCTTTGTTTCATTGATCCTTTCTATTGTCTTTTTTGTTTCAATATCGTTTATTTCTGCTCTTATTTTTATTATTTCCCTCCTTCTACTGACTCTAGGTTTTGTTTGTTCTTCTTTTTCTAGTTCTGTTAGGTGTCATTTGAGGTTGCTTATGTGAGCTTTTTCTTGTTTAGTGAGGTGAGCCTGTATTGCGATGAATTTCCCTCTTAGGACTGCTTTTGCTGCATCCCAAATGATTTGGTATGTCGTGTTCTCATTTTCATTTGTCTCCAGATAATATTTGATTTCTTCTTTAATTTCTTCAATGATCCATTGTTTGTTGAGAAGCGTGTTGTTTAGTCTCCACATTTTTGCACCTTTCTCTGCTTTTTTCTTGTAGTTGATTTCTAGTTTAATAGCGTTATGATCAGAAAAGATGCTTGATATTATTTCAACTCTCTTGTATTTATTGATGTTTGCTTTGGTTCCCAAAATATGGTCAATCCTTGAGAATGTTCCATGTGCACTTGAGAAGAATGTGTAACCTGCTGTTTTTGGATGAAGTGTTCTATATATATCTATTAAGTCCATCTGGTCTAATTTTTCATTTAATTCTATTATTTCCTTGTTGATTTTCTGTCTGGATGTTCTGTCCATTGGTGTTAATGGTGTGTTGAGGTCCCCTACTATTATTGTATTGTTGTTGATGTCTTCTTTTAGTTCTATTAAGAGTTGCTTTACAAATTTTGGTGCTCCTGTGTTGGGTGCGTATATATTTATAAGTGTTATGTCTTCTTGGTGGAGAGTCCCTTTTATCATTATATACTGTCCCTCTTTATCTTTCTTTATCTGTTTTGCTTTGAAATCTACCTTGTCTGATATTAGTATAGCGACACCTGCTTTCTTTTGTTCATTATTAGCTTGGAGTATTGTTCTCCATCCCTTCACTCTGAGTCTGTGTTTGTCTTTGGGGCTGAGGTGTGTTTCCTGGAGGCAACATATTGTTGGATCTTGTTCTTTGATCCATCCTGCCACTCTGTGTCTTTTGATTGGGGAGTTCAATCCATTTACATTTAGAGTGATTATTGAGACGTGGGGGCCTACCACTCCCATTTTGTGTCTTGTTTTCCGGTTTTTTTCAGTTTCCTTTGTTTCTCGTCCCATGGTTTAATCTGTTCTGATGTAGAGCTGCTACTCTCTGTTGTTGTCCTTCTACTTATCTCCTCTGCTCTTGGTTTTGTAGCCCCTTTCCTTTTTTGGATTTTTCAGGAATGAGGGTTTTCCTGAGGATTTCCTGAAGAGGAGGTTTTGTGGCAATGAACTCCCTTAATTTTTGTTTATCTGGGAAAGTTTTTATTTCTCCATCGTATTTGAAGGATATTTTCGCTGGGTAGAGAATTCTCGGCTGTAGATTTTTGTCCTTCAGATTTTTGAATATATCATTCCACTCTCTTCTAGCCTGTAAAGTTTCTGCTGAGAAATCTGCTGATAGCCTGATGGGAGTTCCTTTGTAGGTTAGTTTCTTTTGCCTGGCTGTCCTTAATATTTTCTCCTTGTCGTTGACTTTTGCTAGCTTCACTACTATATGCCGTGGAGTTGGTCTTCTTGCATTGATAAAGTTTGGAGATCTATTGGCTTCTGTCACCTGAAGATCCATCTCCCTCACCAGATTTGGGAAGTTCTCGGCCATTATTTCTTTGAATAGGCTTTCTGCCCCTTTCTCCTTCTCTTCTCCCTCTGGTATACCTATAATCCTTACGTTGCATCTCCTAATTGTGTCTGATAATTCTCGGAGAGTTTCTTCATTTCTTTTTAGTCTTGCTTCTCTCTCCTCCTCTGCCTGCAACAATTCTATATTGCCATCTTCCAAATTGCTAATTCTTTCCTCCATATTATC